>NC_082386.1:2966866-3280200 GCF_031168955.1 Gadus macrocephalus
TTATTAGGAAGATTTTATCGGCTCGCTCGCATGTTTCAATGACGTCAGGTTGCTAAGGACGCTGCTTTCGCTAAACTAGCACACACACACACACACACACACACACACACACACACACACACACACACACACACACACACACACACACACACACACACACACACACACACACACACAATGCATTTCGCTGCAGATATTTCCTCAATTATTATTACTTTCAAAACGTTGGCCAAGGTGGAATATCCTTTTTATTTGGGCTGCTTCTAGGACATTTTGGGTGGATTTTGAACGGTATGTGGGCGGGACGTTTTTTGCAGGACCTGGCAACCCTGCGCTGTTGCCCGGGGTGCTGAAATGCTCCGGAACAGATCTGGATCCACTATGGCCAAAAGACTTGTATGCCCCCCCCCCCCCCTTAAAAAGAATAAATTCATGCATTATCATTCAACTTGAACATGTGTTTTTACAGTATAGCGTGGTGGAGGGCTGACGTATGTTGCCCAACCCGGAAGTGAGCGTCGCCCTGGTTTCCCTTGACAAAAAGCCAACGGGTTTTTCCATTGGATTTTGGATTATTGCAGAAAAATTTGCATCTTTGAAGCACCTCCTCAAAAACTGAAATTAAATAAATAAATAAATAAAAAGATCTGTGCTCCAAAGAACGAAATGTAAACCAATGCATTCTGAATAATAATAATAATAATAATACATTTAATTTAGAGGCGCCTTTCAAGACACCCAAGGTCACTTTACAGAGCATATAGTCATCATTCAAAACTATGTAAAACAGACTAGGAATAAAAGAAAAACCGAGGTTAAACATGAAGAATAATAATAATTAATAACACTCAAAGACGCCTACAGTGAAGGGGGGACCTCACTAACCACCACCAATGAGTAGCACCCACTTGGGTGATGAATGGGAGTGTTTCTCCGATTTTTCCATGCTACACAGAACGAAATGTAAACCCATGCAAATAAAGACTTCATGTTCATAATCATTTAAATATCATTAATCTCCTGAGTGTGTCGAGTGGTATTCTATTTTTTTCAACGGGGCTGCATCCAGTCACTTGACCGTCATGGTTGCTATGGTGGTTGCTATCGACCGCCCCCTCTAATCCTTACATGGTTCTAAAAACCACGCGGCAAAGGAGCTGCCGTCCATTGTGTTGTTTTTGTCATAAACTAGGGTCAGATGGTTAAAAAATAGACAGATATTCCAAGGTATCCTTAAAAGGCAGCTTGGATGTTTTTATTTTGTGCAGTTTAGACTTCTTCTATGACCTATTTTTGAAAGCAAAACACCAAGCTCATTGATTTAACGAGGCAGGGTTATTTGAAACAATTTATTGAATAAATATTTATGAGAGGTCATTCCTTCTCCTGAGTTTGCTTCCTATTTATGTCTAGTGTACACCCCTACTGTCAACAAGCATCACCCTCCCTCCCCATATGGATTTGGAGAATTGCTGCCACGTCCCGGTGGTGGAGGTATCATATATATGAAAGAGGGCATTCAATTATACTACAATGATCAATTAGGAGGCCGAAGCCCGAAAGGAAGTGATGCAATAGGTGACTGAGTCGACAACATTAAAGTAAGCCTTGGGGTCTCTTATATATCAAAGGGGGTCTCAAAGGACGCATATACGCTTCAACCTGTGGCTTACAGGAAATGACTCAGCAAGTGCTCCATCTTGTTGCACCCACCCAGCGGCTCGCTTGCAAAATTTTGGCCTGAAGTTCTTCCCAGACCTACACCGTAGCCATCCAACCTGCATATCGGAGAATCAGGCCTCTCTTTAATAATGACAAAAAGTTATGAGAGGAATACACATGAACTTTTGTTGTCTCATAAGCGGCGTGGTGTGGGCTGCTTTTGACCTTTTGACCCCAGACTTCTGAGGGAATAGCTGAATCAATTCATTAGTCAATCAGAAGTATGTAAATATCTTCCCGGTGTCGTAACAGGGCGAACAAGGTGTCCTTCAACATCTACGCTTCCAGGCGATTGCAATGGTGCCACACATGAGCATATTCGAACATGTTCAATGGTAGTAATTAGCTGTCGAAATTGGAGGCCTTAATCAATAATGAGCAGCTATTGATTTACTTTCCGATAGAAATTTGTGACAAATGACATATTATTTAGCATCTACACGTTGAGCTGAGTCCAATGACACCAAGCATGACACTCTAGCAAATGTATTTTACATGGTACATATGGTCTAGGACATGATCTCGGTGTGGCAAGAGGGCAAGCTTGATCTCATTGGACTCAGCTTAACGCGTAGATGCTGAATAACATGTAATTTGTCAAGAATCTCCATCGGGAAGCAAATCTATAGCTGGTCATTATTGATAAAGGCCCCCAAAATCGACAGCTAATTACTACCCCGAAACATATTCAAATATGATCATGTGTGGCACTGTTGCAATCGCCTCGAAACGTAGATGTCAAAGGACACCTTGTTTGCCCCCTTACGCCTCCGGGAAGATATTTTCATACTTCTAATGGATTGATTCATATTTTAAGGTTCTCGGAGTGAGACTTTAGCCAGCTGCAGCAGAAGTGTTGAGACGAAAGATGATATCAAGACATTTATAGAATATTCCGATTCACATTATGATTCTTTGTCATAACTATCCGACCAAACATCCTTCACATTCACTGAGCGAAGATTATGAAAGTCCAGGCCCCCACTTCCTGCACTCGGGTTCCGACTGGGCCAAGTTTCGGGCAGGAAGGGCCCTCCGGGTCCGACCGGGCCAAGTTTCGGTGCGGGGGTCCCAGTTAGGCCCTAGAATAAGGTATTCAAATTTCAGGGCGGTACGACCTTCCTATCTCAAAAACTGTTTTTCCACCACATTCTGGACCATTAGGTCTTGCAGGCAACACTTCTGAGGGGCTTTGTCCAAATGACAGTCCATTTGGGAAAACTTTTTTTCTCTAAGGGCTACAATCCCAAACCTCGGATATGTGGCTCTCTGGGCCCCGGGAAATGTGTGTAAACATTTCAGTATCCCTAGCTATCTCGAAAAGGCCGGAAAAGGGGCGTGACCTCCAACAGTACAGTAAATGTACATAAGACAGGTTAGTTTCTAGTCCCCATTTTTTGTGGGATGGATGTGTACATTTGTGGCTTAAGGTGCGTAGACACAGCTGGCCTGTGGCCACGTTTTTGAAGTCTGGGGTCAAAAGGTCCAAAGGAGCCGGCACCACGCCGCTTATGAGGTAACAAAAAGTTCATGTGTATTTCTCTCATAACTTTTTGTCACTATTAAAGAGAGGCCTGATTCTAAGATATGCATGTTGGATGGCTAGGGTGTAGGTCTGGGAAGAACTTCAGGCCAAAATCATACAAGCGAGCCGCTGGGTCATAGGCGTAGCGGCCATATACATTGGGGGGTACAAGTCCCCCCCAATGTTCAGATATGCCCAAATGTCCCCCCCAATAAATCGCTGGGAATAGGGATATAGCAATTCAATATTTCTATGGGTAGAACACTTAGGTTTTCCGTGAAGTACACTCCGTTCGCTGAACGCATCTCTGCACACAGTGCGCGCCGCACACCCTAAATAACTCAATCCGATTCTATCTACAGCTCTTACAGCCAATGAGAATATGGCTGTTCGGGCTAGCTAGCCAATGGGATAGATCCATGATTTGATTCGTCCCCGCACGTGCGGCTCGGTGACGGTGACTTGTGTCACTCGATTGCATGCATTGGTCATCAACTGTCTTTTTTACATGAACACGGAATCAAAAACATCAACAACCGCAAATTAGTGGCATGTTACGATCGAAAACACGACAAGTTATGAAGTTAGACAGTAAGTTATGAAGCTTTTGATAGTGTCTCTCAAATTTCGTGGGTTTTTGTCGCTTCTCTAGCGAGAAGCATCATTAGCTATGTGTTACCTATGTAATAAGCCAGCTAGATGACGTTGGCCCGGCCCCATTCCGTAATTCCAACGCCTCATTATGCCGACGTCTCAATGTTCCCCATTAGATCTAAATGCATGGGCCGTTTGGTTTTAAATGTGCTGGGGACAGAGATGCATTCGGAAGTGCATTTTCAGAAATGCTGGGTACAATGAGGATGTGGATCTTCCCTGTGGCATGTACACTTTGGTATGTTCAGAATAAAGAGAGTGAAGCACAGAGAGCAAGAACGTTTGGAGGATGAAAGCAGTGTGTGTCAATCTGGTAGTGACAGAGGTGAGTAGCAGAGGAGTTCAGGAAACTAGTAGAGCCTTGGCTTTTCCTATGTTCAATGCAATTTGTAAGTTACTTTGGTTAAAAGCGTCTGCAAAATGATTGTCAAAGAGTAAATATTAATGGTTTAAAAAGAATTGTGACATTAGAGCAGAATCCTGTTGGCAGTGGCACTGATCTATAGTGTGTTTCAGTAGTCTGCTGGTAAATAGTTTGCTGATATCTGTGATATTATTCCTTCTATGTTTCCTCTGTTGTGTTCAGAGTAGAGCTAGTGAGCCAGCGGGAGAGACAGAAAGTTTGGAGGATGAAAGCACAGGGAGAGTTTGTCAATCTAGTGGTCAGTGGTGGCATAAAGGTGAGTCGCCTAAGAGAGGAGTAAATATGAAAGGTTAAGACCGAATCATGACATTCAAGCAGAATCCTGTTAACACACATGTATATAGTGTAGGGTTGTCAAAAAAATGTATAGTCAGATAGGCTACTAATCGATTAAAATAAAAAATAATAATAACGGATTAGTTACTTATGTGCAACAGTATCGATACTAAAACCGCTGTCTTCATCATCTTCATCTCTTTTTTTTTTCTCGCCTCCTTCAGTTGACACACAACTTTACACAGCAGCGTTGCAGTTGCTAATATAGCAATCTAATAATTATTAAGTCAAGTGTCATTCAAAGTTACAAAACATTGTATAATGTATGTATTCATAGATTCATCCATAACTAATCAGAAAACATTTAGGTTATGTCCTTGACATGTCCAATTCTTTAACAGTGCATCATTCATTACGGCTAATGGTTTCACCATGAGATTAGCTCAATGCACTCTCTCATGAAACTCATCTATGTACTTATTAAACAAGTGGTTAAAAATATCTGAAAATCTTATGTTTTCTGAGGGGTAACAAAAGTTTTGGGGTGACTTCTATTTAGGTCCATGAGATAGATGCACCTGGGTGGGTTTTACTCAACATTGGCAAATGTGATGGTTATGCAATAAAAAATGTAATGGAAGTACTGGCTGGATTTTGTGTCCTTGTTGTGGTGGTGCAGGTGTTTGTTTGTGTGTGTTTTGTAAAAAAAGACAAAACATCAATGAATTGAATGTGGGAAAAAAGGAACTGACTGGATTGGTTGAAATATTGAGGAGCACAAAATGTTATATTTAATTAAAATAGTAAAGGAAAACAGAGCTCTGAAGTATTTGTCTGTCAACCTTTTCCCAATTTCAAGTCTTCCACACTCCCAGACTGCTTGGTCACATCCAGTATTAAAGTGTTTTAAACATCCATCCCTAGAAAGGTCTTCAAAATTAGGTGCTAGGTATTGAGATTTTGCTCTCAGAGTGCACCAGATTAATGCATGTTAAAAATCTTTGCCTGGGGGGGCCGGAACCCGCCCCCAGGCATTTGTCCCCCCCAATGTTGAAACCATGGCTACACCTCTGCGCTGGGTGCAGGTGCAACGAGATGGAGGGGGGCCTGGACTTTCTTAATCTTCGCTCGGTGAATGTGAAGGATGTTTGGTCGGATAGTTATGACGAAGAATCATAATGTGAATCGGAATATTCTATAAATGTCTTGATATCATCTTTCGTCTCAACACTTCTGCTGCAGCCGCCTAAAGTCTCATTCCGAAAACCTTAAAATATGAATCAATCCATTAGAAGTATGAAAATATCTTCCCGGAGGCGTAAGGGGGCAAACAAGGTGTCCTTTGACATCTACGTTTCGAGGCGATTGCAACAGTGCCACACATGATCATATTTGAATATGTTTCGGGGTAGTAATTAGCTGTCGATTTTGGGGGCCTTTATCAATAATGACCAGCTATAGATTTGCTTCCCGATGGAGATTCTTGACAAATTACATGTTATTTAGCATCTACACGTTAAGCTGAGTCCAATGAGATCAAGCTTGCCCTCTTGCCACACCGAGATCATGTCCTAGACCATATGTACCATGTAAAATACATTTGCTAGAGTGTCATGCTTGGTGTCATTGGACTCAGCTCAACGTGTAGATGCTAAATAATATGTCATTTGTCACAAATTTCTATCGGAAAGTAAATCAATAGCTGCTCATTATTGATTAAGGCCTCCAATTTCGACAGCTAATTACTACCATTGAACATGTTCGAATATGCTCATGTGTGGCACCATTGCAATCGCCTGGAAGCGTAGATGTTGAAGGACACCTTGTTCGCCCTGTTACGACACCGGGAAGATATTTACATACTTCTGATTGACTAATGAATTGATTCAGCTATTCCCTCAGAAGTCTGGGGTCAAAAGGTCAAAAGCAGCCCACACCACGCCGCTTATGAGACAACAAAAGTTCATGTGTATTCCTCTCATAACTTTTTGTCATTATTAAAGAGAGGCCTGATTCTCCGATATGCAGGTTGGATGGCTACGGTGTAGGTCTGGGAAGAACTTCAGGCCAAAATCTTGCAAGCGAGCCGCTGGGTGGGTGCAACAAGATGGAGCACTTGCTGAGTCATTTCCTGTAAGCCACAGGTTGAAGCGTATATGCGTCCTTTGAGACCCCCTTTGATATATAAGAGACCCCAAGGCTTACTTTAATGTTGTCGACTCAGTCACCTATTGCATCACTTCCTTTCGGGCTTCGGCCTCCTAATTGATCATTGTAGTATAATTGAATGCCCTCTTTCATATATATGATACCTCCACCACCGGGACGTGGCAGCAATTCTCCAAATCCATATGGGGAGGGGGGGTGATGCTTGTTGACAGTAGGGGTGTACACTAGACATAAATAGGAAGCAAACTCAGGAGAAGGAATGACCTCTCATAAATATTTATTCAATAAATTGTTTCAAATAACCCTGCCTCGTTAAATCAATGAGCTTGGTGTTTTGCTTTCAAAAATAGGTCATAGAAGAAGTCTAAACTGCACAAAATAAAAACATCCAAGCTGCCTTTTAAGGATACCTTGGAATATCTGTCTATTTTTTAACCATCTGACCCTAGTTTATGACAAAAACAACACAATGGACGGCAGCTCCTTTGCCGCGTGGTTTTTAGAACCATGTAAGGATTAGAGGGGGCGGTCGATAGCAACCACCATAGCAACCATGACGGTCAAGTGACTGGATGCAGCCCCGTTGAAAAAAATAGAATACCACTCGACACACTCAGGAGATTAATGATATTTAAATGATTATGAACATGAAGTCTTTATTTGCATGGGTTTACATTTCGTTCTGTGTAGCATGGAAAAATCGGAGAAACACTCCCATTCATCACCCAAGTGGGTGCTACTCATTGGTGGTGGTTAGTGAGGTCCCCCCTTCACTGTAGGCGTCTTTGAGTGTTATTAATTATTATTATTCTTCATGTTTAACCTCGGTTTTTCTTTTATTCCTAGTCTGTTTTACATAGTTTTGAATGATGACTATATGCTCTGTAAAGTGACCGTGGGTGTCTTGAAAGGCGCCTCTAAATTAAATGTATTATTATTATTATTCAGAATGCATTGGTTTACATTTCGTTCTTTGGAGCACAGATCTTTTTATTTATTTATTTATTTTCAGTTTTTGAGGAGGTGCTTCAAAGATGCTAATTTTTCTGCAATAATCCAAAATCCAATGGAAAAACCCGTTGGCTTTTTGTCAAGGGAAACCAGGGCGACGCTCACTTCCGGGTTGGGCAACATACGTCAGCCCTCCACCACGCTATACTGTAAAAACACATGTTCAAGTTGAATGATAATGCATGAATTTATTCTTTATTCTGCCATAGAATTTATTTAAGGGGGGGGGGGGGGGGGGGCATACAAGTCTTTTGGCCATAGTGGATCCAGATCTGTTCCGGAGCATTTCAGCACCCCGGGCAACAGCGCAGGGTTGCCAGGTCCTGCAAAAAACGTCCCGCCCACATACCGTTCAAAATCCACCCAAAATGTCCTAGAAGCAGCCCAAATAAAAAGGATATTCCACCTTGGCCAACGTTTTGAAAGTAATAATAATTGAGGGAATATCTGCAGCGAAATGCATTGTGTGTGTGTGTGTGTGTGTGTGTGTGTGTGTGTGTGTGTGTGTGTGTGTGTGTGTGTGTGTGTGTGTGTGTGTGTGTGTGTGTGTGTGTGCTAGTTTAGCGAAAGCAGCGTCCTTAGCAACCTGACGTCATTGAAACATGCGAGCGAGCCGATAAAATCTTCCTAATAACTATAAAACTAAAGATCAGACGTAATCACTGACTAAAGATTATGCAAGTAAAAAGTATATTTCTCGCTAGAAATGTTATTAAACAAGTTCAACGGTGATTCGGTCCTAAAATAGACCTATTGCATTTCCCATTCGATTAATAAAGAAACCAATCCCGAGATATCCCCGGACCCATGCAAGTGAACGGAGCGTTCCACGGCATTGAGAAGACCCGTGTAATAAAGACCCATAATATTTCTGTTTATGGCATAGATTTCTCCTCAGATTAGGCTAATTTATGATAATGATAAAATAAAAGTAAAAACGCTCGGGCAGAGAATCTAAACACTGACTGGAACTACTTAGCAGGTGTCTGTAGCCTATATCAGGAGATAATACACACCCTGCAGCCAATCAGAATACGAGTATTCCCCCAGACTGTGGTATAAACAATAAACAAGAGTTATAATCAACCCCTACGCATCAATATTAATGATAACCCATTATTATACGGTATGACTTCTAGATGTCACGTCCGCTCGCGACACTGGACTTGCGAGGCATCGACGCGGACTTCCATTCACATAGCCAAAAACAAGACAATATATCTATGGCTAGATCAAAACATCAAGACATACAATTCAGATTAAGCAGCTACCCTTTTTTCTTTTGCGGTTTGCCTGAGCAGCGCACCTGCATTTAATAGCCTATATCCGTGAATTGTCACAATTTCTCAGAATCAAAGGTGAAAGTAGAAACGGGTGGCCTAAAGCTGTCATATTGTTCACAATTTTTAACAATAAATGTACTGTACGGAGCTCCTTAAGGGACATTAGGGAGAACGCTCCCGCACAGAACCTTAGTTTGGAAGTCGTGCTGGTGACACGACAAATACTTCCAATTGAAATACATGGGTTTGAAATTTGTGCTTGTTAACACGAAAAATTTGAAAATACGTGATCCTGATCACGTTTCAATAGATTAAATAACGTGACAGTGTCACGTCTTTTCGTGAGACCGGGTTGCACACACACACACACACACACACACACACACACACACACACACACACACACACACACACACACACACACACACACACACACACACACACACACACACACACACACACAGACATTATATCTCGCTGGGTGTATCTCCCTAGACCAATATTTCTGTTCAGTTCAGCAACTCTTGTTTGTTGTAGGTGCACTTCACTAACCCAATCACATTTAACTTTTGGTTGAGAAATAATAAGCACTTCAGATAAGAAAGTAAAAGAAGGAGATCATACTGGTCTCCATCACCATCTCTCTGTACAAATACAGGTGCCATGAAATGGTCACACTCATTCTAAGCAATTCAAACAAACTCTCTCTCTGCCTTTCCTTTCCTTTTTCATTCCCTAAAAACTCTTTTTTTCCCTGATCTTTTCGGTGACAGGCCTTTTAGAGACCATAGCAGAGTGCTTCTCAGAAAGCACAATCAACATTCAACGCGGCCATGGGTAATACAGCTAATAAAAAAACTATGCATTCAGCTATGATCAAAGGCATCTTGTACTACATCAGTCAATCAAGCAACCAAACACATGCAACAATGTTCGACTCTGCTTGGCTGAATGAAGGCTTCGAAATAATTTGTCTTTGACGACCGGAGCTAATTTGGTAGTTAATTCAACTAACTAATTTTTTCTAAAAGGATTAATTAATTAATTAATTACTCCCCCTGCGGATGCTTGTTTTATTTTGAATCCTGGAGTGTTTAATGGAGGTTTATTAATTAATGAAATAGCAAAGTAGTTATTTATACCGCAGCCCAGCTGATAGTTCATAAAGTCATAAGGATGCCGGTCTGATGTTGCTTGGTTTGTGCATTCAAATTCTCATTCCTAATCCAAAAATATAACCGTATGGTTAGGTTCATCTCTGGGTCTCTTCCAACACCTCCAGACAGGAAGTACACAACACAGATGTCTAGGATGACAGCGGAAATCAACTATTCCAAGATCCTAGCATTGCAACCATTTCTTTCTCCCTCTCTCTCCACCCTATTTGTTTGTGAGTAATAAGTTCCATTTGGGTGGAACAAGGTTAAATGGAAGGGAAAAACCAGAATCAAATCTGATGGATATCTAGCTCAGAGGTCTTGTTCCAGCCCTCACCCTTTTGTTTTATTGACCCGCTTTTCTGCCGTTCCCACTCGTATCCCGCCAAAAATGTCTACCTCTCTCCTCCAGGCTGGAAAGAAGAAAAGGATTGCCCCTTTCCCAAGCCACCACACGACTGGACATATGGACATGTCCCGCAGGTTCAAAAACTCTTCTTTTATCATGTTTGTTTGTTTCCTTGCAGAGGCTTGCACTAATCTCACTTAGATTCTTCAGCTTGCCTCTGGCATTCATCTCTCTTTCCCAACACAACATTGATGAGTGATTAAACACCTTTGTCTGATGATGATAATGTTATTAATGTCATTGCAATTAAAAGACACAAATGGGACACAACATCAACGTAAACTACCCCTTATTCATATATGTCAATCACTTTCAACAGCTGCCTTCACTACCCTCAGGAAATCCAAAACATCTGTCAAATGTTTGCATGAGTATGTGGTGGACTCAAAGAGTGGTGTTGTAGCTCATATCCCATAAACCTCATCTCCTTTGTTCCTCTATCTCATTACCTATGCCTGGAGGAGATCGCCTGGTTGTCCTGATCCTGACCAATCCTATATAACCGGGTGCTTATATAACTCTGATGAGCCACACAAACAGGTTCACGCGCACATATACACATACATACGCACATGCGCACATGCAGACGTAGAGACAAGCTCAAGGATAAACACGAATACACACGTACACAAACACACAAACATAAGCATGCAAGCACACTCTCTGAAAACATACACATACATGCACACACAGACACACACACAGTGCATTTCTGTAAATCGCTAGGTTGACCTAGCCTGGCACCGCCCACCTACCTACTTCCGCTCAATTTTCATTTCACTTCAGTACTAGGTCTGGGTCTGCTACATATGCATGGGTTCCTTGGAAGCCGGATTTTTGGCGGTCCAATCAGCGAACAGAGGGAGTGGCTGAGACCGATGATGTCGAGGTCGTGCGCCAGTTTCAGTTGTAGTCAGAGGAAGACCAGGAAGACAATGGAGAAGGATACGAGAGAAGCTATTCGGTCTGTGGTGGGATCGCTGCCGAATATCGATCAATTAAAGCCGGAGCGAGAACAAGCTTTGCTGAGTTTTGTTGGTGGCCATGATGTTGTGGCGCTTCTCCCTACCGGGTTCGGGAAAAGTTTAATTTTCCAGCTGGCTCCGTTAGTGGTGAAGGAGCCGGTCCCGTCGCATGACATACGTCACGACCAAACGCTATGCGATTGGTTATGGCAGATCCAGAGTGGCACTGGGCAGATCCAATCACTTTAAAACTTCAACAGACACCCGCCTCCAAGTGAGTAAACGTTTGTCAATTGGGCAGTTCCAGATCTTCTGTACATATGAAATGAAGTACGATGGTCTGGTAGGGCCAGGCTAAGGTTGACCGACATCCAAACATTTTATTTCATTTTAATCAAAACTTAGATAAGGTGCTCCGGTTGGATTTTATTTTTAACCCTTATCTTACTTAACCAGCTGACTTGTCGTATGACCTCATTCAGGGCTGTGCCTCTGGCAGCTCTTGCACATGCACACACACACGCACACGCACACACACACACACACACTCTATCTCTCTCAAATCACACACGCACACTATTTCTCTCAAATCACAGACACACACACACTATTTCTCTCAAATCACAGACACACACACACTATCTCTCTCAAATCACACACACACACACACACACACACACACACACACACACACACACACTATCTCTCTCTCTCTCTCTCTCTCTCTCACACACCAATACTATCTCTCTCATACCCACCCACACTATCTCTCTTACAAACACATCTCTCTCTCTCTCTCTCTCTCTCTCTCTCTCTCTCTCTCTCTCTCTCTCTCTCTCTCACACACACACACACCAATACTATCTCTCTCACACCCACCCACACTATCTCTCTTTCTCGCTCTCTCTCACAAACACTGTGGCAACCCGGCCCCGACACAGCGACCATGGAAGCCCAGGGGACAGGTGGTGCAGGGAGTCTACCACCTTTCTCCCCCAGAGGGCGCCGGGGACCGCATTGGCGCAGCCCAACTCAAGGCAAAGGGGAAACACCTGCGAGGGAGAGCAATCAGACACAGGTGAGAGATATAAAGGGAAGCAGAGACGGGCTAATGACTCACGTGTGGATCCAGTGCAGGGCCGAGGACCGGACCAAGATAGGCACCCAGGACGGACCATTGTAACCGAGACCCGTTCCCGAGAAGGCCGACGGACCATAGGGACAGAGCGCCGCAGCCCTCGATCGGGAGAAGGACGCGGGCGAGAGTCGAAGAGAGGACCGGAACGGTTCCGGAGGCTCACGGAGCCCAGACTTTTGATTTATAGTTTTACAAAAAAAACGGCGTTCGCAACCCCCGGGGGACTATACCAGTACACGGTGCTCCCCTTCGGGGTACATGGAGCACCGGCCACCTTCCAGCGCATGATGGACCGTCTCCTGCGATCACACCAGGCCTACGCCGCCGCCTACATTGAAGACATCATCATCAATAGCGCCAGCTGGGACATCCACCTGAGACACCTAAGAGCGGTCCTGGGGGAGCTGAGGAGGGCGGGTCTCACCGCCAACCCCACCGAGTGCCGTCTGGGCTTGGAGGAGGCCTCCTACCTGGGCTACAGAGTCGGACGTGAGAACGTCCGACCCTAGGAGGCCAAGGTCAAGACCATCCTGGACTGGCCCCGCCCCACCTCCAAGAAGCAGGTCAAGTACTTCCTCGGTCTGGTAGGCTAACGTCAAACCATTTTAAAGTAGAAGTAATTAGAAAAAATTATAATCTTGACTGCTTAATAAGAAAGGCCTTAGCATCCATTGCCAATTAAGGCTCAATCAATGTGGTGTGAGGAAAAAGTATGAACAAGTTAGTTTACAAGTTTAATTATTCTGGGATTAATCACTTACACAGAACCATATACATCTGTATATATCTATTTCGATATTTGCACAAAAAAACATGCAGATTAACAAAAGTAGAAAGTGAAGTCAATTGATTACATTAAGGGGCCATAGAATGATTTAAAATGGTCCTCATTATAATATGCTTCATCACATGCATTCAGACTGACTGAAATGCTATAGGGAAGGCAGATGTGTCAGATTTATTGCAATTTAACCAAACTCCCCTAGGGGCAAACACTAGAGAGAATCTAGAATGCAGTGCACCTAAATTAACTTCATCCCTGCCTTTATGGAAGTCTGGGTAAACCACTACCTTCTCTGGGCTGTATTCATCTTGCTTTCACTGAACAATGATAATGGCATGCGCACAGTTCACTTCATTAGACACTAATTACTTTACTAATTAACACTAACTCTTAAGCTCTCTATGTCAAATGGCAAACATTCTGGGTAATTCATTATA
The DNA here is from genome assembly GCF_031168955.1 of Gadus macrocephalus. Lineage (NCBI taxonomy): Eukaryota > Metazoa > Chordata > Actinopteri > Gadiformes > Gadidae > Gadus > Gadus macrocephalus. Next base: position 2,980,821 of record NC_082386.1, read on the forward strand.
AATCATTGTGAGCCATCAAAACAAGACAAAAGACAAGTTAATAGACTCCGAACTAGCAAATAAAAGCCTTAGATGAATGAGTCATGGCTTGGGTCAAGGGGAAATTCATCATGTATTTAAAAGGTTGAGGTATGATAACCTTGGATACAGAATGATTTCATCAAAGGTTCTTCCTAACTTGACCATTATAAGAGGGGAGGAAACCGTATCTATCGATATTACTTTGAACAGCCATGATCAATAAAAACTATAATCTTTAGTTGTAAAATGGGTTTCAATCCGCTATTTGTTTATAAAAGGTATATCTTACTAAACTTCCTAAGCAATTGCTTTATACTAAAACCACGAGGATTTAAACACATTTACCTCTTGCTTATTTCTCTTCAGAGGTAATTAATTGGCATCTAAAAGGGGAAATTGTAAAACAGCCATATCTAACATTACCACAAGCCATATGGATTAATGTCTTTCATTATGGCATGTTTATTAATAATAAGTGCAATTTAGCTAAAGGGAGTGAAATACCGGCCGGTATGTTTTGGCCCAGCACGCCGCAGCCCAGTAGTGAGTAGTGTTGGCTCGTTCGTTCGCGAACCGGTTCGAATGAACGAGTCTTTAGGACGAACGAACCGAACCGGTTCGTTTCTCTCGTTCGTGTCGTTCACCATTCGATTCACTGGAAACTCGACTGAACGAACGAACGAGTTTCCAGTAGCACTAACTCCACTGAGTCTGACTGACTCAGCTGAGAAACGTGCAATGGCGTTCATTCCATGACGCGATTTACCGCTACCGGAAACCAGGCTGAACGAACAAACGATTCGCGAACGACTCCTCCCAGTTCAGTCGAGTTTCCGGTAGCACTGAGTCTGGCTGACTCAGCTGAGAACCGTGCAATAGCGTGCATTCCATGATGCGACTGAAACTCGACTGAGCTGGGAGGAGTCGTTCGCGAATCGTTTGTTCGTTCAGCCTGGTTTCCGGTAGCTGTAAATCGCATCATGGAATGCACGCCATGGCACGGTTCTCAGCTGAGTCAGTCTGACTCAGTGGAGTTAGTGCTACCGGAAACTCGAACGAACGAACAAACAATTCGCGAACGACTCTTCTTGGCGAACTGAATCACGCGAACTGGGTCACGGAAACGAATCATTAAATCCACCACTAGTAGTGAGGGTGCGGTTATTGCCAAGCTCAGTTACGGCTCGCGTTTCCACCGCCGACAGTACCCTAGGTAAACGCCTCATGCCCACTGCACCGTTAGTCAAAGGACTCAGAAGGCGTGGCTGACGGATGGGGGAGGTTTCCAGGGTTGGCAGAGCCTGAGTAGTGTCACAGTGCTTAAATTTGCATACGTGATCTGATTGGATGACAGATCCGTCGCTGCCGAAAAAGTTGAACATTTCTCAACTTTTTGACGGAGCCTTCAGCGCACGGATCCACAATGCATTGCGCGTCCGTCCCCATTCAAAGTCAATGGATCAGTCAACGGGCGGAGACATTGGGCACGAGGCGTCACGCCTTGTTCACACCACATGTGTCCGTCGGCGGATCTCATTGAATTTGCATGGGGCGCTCGTGAAATGCATTGCAGGTCTAGGATTGTTTTTAGCCACCTGTTTTTTGTGTCATCTTTTGTATTTATAGCCACACATCGGCTTTGTAGCGGGAAGCGATTTGATTGGCTGCAGTATGCGTCTACATAGACTTGTCCCCTATACGTCAGACACGTCCTCTGTGATCCGTTGACGGATGCATGTAGTGTGAACAAGGCGTTATGGTAGGCAGGGTTTAAGCCGGATGCCGCAGCAGCTACATAAGCATTGTGATCTCATAGCAGCCTGACACAGTGTAGCCTGCTAATAGATCCAAGGAAAAAGAAGAATGCGCACAATAAACAAAGAGCAACAATGTAAGACGTCCAAGAAGGACAGCAATCTTTTGCCCGACATTTTCCTCAATAAACGAACAAAGGTGGTTAGTGAGGTTCCCCCTTCCCTGTAAAAGCGTCTTTGAGTGTCTAGAAAAGCGCTAGATAAATTCAATCCATTATTTAATACGGTTCAGACGGATCACGCCCACTTTCGGCAGTAGAAACGCGAACCGTGCCGCACCTTTGCATACAGAACGGACTCGCACCCTCCGGTGGAAATGCACCACCCCGTCCCTCCCCTACTTTTTGTACATCCTGGCACTTAATGTGAGCACTTATTGTATGGCGTATTTACTTAGTTACGTAGCATCTTATCATAGTAATCTTTGTAGGAAACAGGGAATGGATTAACCTAGCGATTGTTAGTGCTTTGCTCTTGATTCTATGAACATCCTTATTGTAGCGAAAGAGATATATTGTTTCATTTTCTTATGATAAATGTACTTATTGTAAGTCACTTTGGTTAACAGCATCTGCTAAATGCCCTAAATGTAAATGTAAAGCTGCGTTGGACCAATTTGGTGTCTTCCAGTGATAGCACATGCTTTGAGTACTTGACAGGATTCTTCCGTTCAGTGCAGTACACAATAAGTGTGGAGAGAGTTGCAAAGATGGACATTATGCACAGCCAAAACCTTTCAGAAACCAAGGATGAATCTGTCACAGTCTGTAGTGTGACCCATATCCGCTTTCTGTTTTTTTAATATATATATATATATTGTTTTTTAATATATTTTTGATGTGGGAGGAAACCGGAGCATCTGGAGGAAACCCATGTGAACACGGGGAGAACATACAAACTCCACGCAGAAAAGGCCCCCTGAACCAAGGACCTACTTACTAAGAGGCAACAGTGCTAATCACTGTTCCACCAAACTGCCTTTTTAGAACACCACATTTCTACCCTCTGACGCACAACATACATAAGGTCACTGGCTTCACAAACCATTGTATGGAGAGACTGAAGAATGTGGCGTTCAAACAATTAGTAATGTTTGTGTGTACACTGGGACCAATAATGTCAGAAAAGCAAGTCATTGGGTAAAATATGGAAGTTTTGTTTGCATCTCAACCGCTTGAGAGTTGAGATGCAAACAAATCAAATTCAAATTTTGTAAAGGATTTCATCTCTGCTTCTTGAATGCTTCTACTGGTGTCCAAGATGGGAAATTAAAGCTCTTTTCAAATAATTGTTCACATTTTGCGCGCACACACACACAAACCAAAAGGTGCCAACCATGCAATACAACAGGCAGCTAATTTCCCGTAATTAGTGGTCAGGTGACTTTTCTAAAATAACCTCAACACATTTTCCAGTAGAAATCACACCTGCATCCCTGCAGGTTTGCTTCGATCTGAGTAACCTCCTGACTGACGTGATTTATTTGGGGACAACTACCGTGACAATTTATTTGGATTTGGAAGTTTCACAACAAAATCCCTCTCACTGGTAATGTTTAAAAGTGTATTTCCCTAACCCCCTACAGTCACGCTCTTGACTTGTATTTTCCTCCTTTTTCAAATTGCTGCACTGAAGCAAATCGTAGATATCCAGGGACTCTGGAGGTTCAGAAAACAAACACTGTTGATATTTTGATGGTGACTCTGTACTCGCACAGCAATGTTTCATGGGCAAGGGACAGGCACGCCATGAAGGCCTTGAGGATATGTTGATTTTATATTTGAACTTAAATGAAATGTAATGCATCAACAATAGTTCAACCAAAGCAAATTCAATCCATTCCCCTTTCTCTCTGTTTACCTTCGTTTAATGTCTGGTAACATGACAGCATCCCATCGGAACCTCATCAGCTCTACTGCCCTTACCATAAACCCTTCAATACAGCCGTCAATGCCATGTAGCCACACAAGAGATTCAGAGTTGGACTGCGACCCCACCCGTGACCACCTCATTCTGTCATGGTCCGCCCATGGTTTTCCCATTTACCTGCCTGCCACCCTGATCTCCCCTAATTAACCCAACCACCTTCACCTGTGCTCCCCCTATTACAGTCCTTCTCCTTTCACTCAGTCCTTGCCTGATTGTCGCTTGTTTCATTCAGAGCTTTCCCGCAACTCCCGAGTGCCTTCCTCTACTCTACTCGGCCTGTTAACGAACCTCCTACCTGCCGTCCAGTCCCTGTCGGTCTGTCTGCTCTTCTGTCCCCATCTCCTGATCCACATGCTTGACTTCCTGTTATCGACCCTTCGCCTGCCTGACCTCCCGCCCGACGTAGAGTCCCTTTCGGTCTGTCTGCTCTCCAGTTCCCGACTCCCGTTCTGCTCTTCTGCCCTCCCGTTGCCGACTCCTCGCCTGCTGACCCACCTACGATTCCCTGCCCACCTGTCAGTGACTTACTGTCTGCTCTCTGCCTGCCCGATCCTGTACCAGAATAAATCCCTGTGTCTGCACTTGGGTTCTGCCTAACCCCCCCGTTACACATTCAACAGCAAGGGAGGATCATATCATCCATTTTCTATTTACCCCATTCTCTTTTTACCATTTTAAACCAGATCAAAGGGTCACATGTCTTAACAATTTCAATAAATAGCTAATCAAAACCATACCCACAGTAACAGTCATCCAAAGTAAGAAACAAGGTAGTGATCGAGAAAAACACACAATAAAAAATGTATGTTATACAAACAACAGCCTTGAAACGTCCAGTACACATCCTTATGATTCAATAAATCAATTCAATTTGATTTAGAGAGGATGGGTCATTTTCCTCATCCATAAATGCATCACTATACGGATTGCACAGATCTTTAATCTGTACACATCGTTAAATAATCCATAGACATTGGTTTTGTAATGTGTAATGTTAATAAACCGTTCATACATATTTCTTAAAGGAGGGTACAGATTTGTCATACATATTTATTTTCTCATTTGACCCCAGGGGTGCTTGTTAAATAACATTACAAATCAACGTTTTCATCGTTCTTGCTTTGTTGGACAAACATCTTATTATCTTAAACATAGAAAGTAAACACTTAAGTAAGAGAGAGAACACATTTTCAGTCAAATAACTAATGGAATAATCAGGTCACAGCTTCAGCAACTGTCAAATATTGTAGCCTACCCGGACCACAGGACTGGGATGTATTCTAATATAACTGTATTTTTTTGTTCTGCATGACATCTCATCATCTCATCTCATTTTCGTCCGCTTATCCGGGGTCGGTCGCGGGGGGAGCAGCTCAAGCAGGGGGCCCCAGACTTCCCTTTCCCGGGCCACATTGACCAGCTCTGACGGGGGGATCCCGAGGCGTTCCCAGGCCAGTGTTGAGATATAATCTCTCCACCTAGTCCTGGGTCTTCCCCGAGGTCTCCTCCCCACTGGACGTGCCTGAAACACCTCCCAAGGAAGGCGCCCAGTGGGCATCCTTGCCAGATGCCCGAACCACCTCAGCTGACTCCTTTCTAAGTAAAGGAGCAGCGGCTCTAATCCGAGTTCCTCACGGATGGCTGAGCTTCTCACCCTATCCCTAAGGGAGACGCCAGCCACCCTTCTGAGAAAACTCATCTCGGCCGCTTGTACCCGCGATCTCGTCCTTTCGGTCATCACCCAGCCCTCATGACCATAGGTGAGGATAGGAACGAAGATCGACCGGTAGATCGAGAGCTTTGCCTTGCGGCTCAGCTCTCTTTTCGTTACAACGGTGCGGTAAAGCGAACGCAATACCGCCCCCGCTGCTCCGATTCTCCGGCCAATCTCACGCTCCATAGTTCCCTCACTCGCGAACAAGACCCAGAGGTACTTGAATTCCTTCACTTTGGCTAAGGACTCATTTCCTACCCGGAGTAAGCAATCCACCGGTTTCCTGCTAAGAGTCATGGCCTCAGATTTAGCGGTGCTGATCCTCATCCCAGCCGCTTCACACCCGGCCGCCAGCCGATCCAGTGAGTGCTGAAGGTCACAGGCCGATGATCCAATGAGGACCACATCATCTGCAAAAAGCAGTGACGAGATCCTCAGACCACCGAACTGCAACCCCTCCCCACCACGACTACGCCTTGATATCCTGTCCATGTATATCACAAACAGGATTGGTGACAAGGCACAGCCCTGGCGGAGACCAGCACCCACTGAGAACGAAACTGACTGGCTGCCGAGGACGCGAACACAGCTCTCGCTTTGGGAGTACAGAGATTGGATGGCCCTGAGGATAGACCCCCTTACCCCATACTCCCGCAGCACCTCCCACAGTTTCTCCCGGGGGACCCGGTCATACGCCTTCTCCAGATCCACAAAACACATGTAGACCGGATGGGCATACTCCCAGGCCCCCTCCAGGATCCTTGCGAGAGTGAAGAGCTGGTCCGTAGTTCCACGTCCGGGGCGAAAACCGCATTGTTCCTCTTCAATCTGAGGTTCGGCGATCGGCCAAACCCTCATTTCCAGCACCTTGGAGTAGACTTTACCAGGGAGGCTGAGAAGTGTGATACCCCGGTAATTGGCACACACTCTCTGGTCCCCCTTTTTGAACAGGGGAACCACCACCCCGGTTTGCCACTCCTTTGGCACTGTACCCGACTCCCACGCGATGTTGAATAGGCGTGTCAACCATGACAGCCCCTCAACACCCAGAGCCTTTAGCATTTCTGGCTGGATCTCATCAATCCCTGGGGCTTTTCCACTGCAGAGATGTTTGACTACCTCAGTGACCTCCACCAGGGAAATTGACGACGAATCACCATCAACCTCGAGCTCTGCCTCCAACATAGAGGGCGTGTTATTCGGATTCAGGAGTTCCTCAAAGTGTTCCTTCCAACGTCCGACGACCTCCTCAGTTGAGGCCAACAGAGTCCCATCCTTACTGTACACAGCTTGGATGGTTCCCCGTTTCCCCCTCCTGAGGTGCCGGATAGTCTTCCAGAAACACTTTGGTGCCAACCGAAAGTCCTTCTCCATGGCCTCTCCGAACTTCTCCCACACCCGCTGCTTAGCCTCCGACACAGCAGCAGCCGCAGCCCTTCGAGCCTGTCGATACCCTGCAACCGAGTCAGGAGTCCTCCAGGATATCATATCCCGGAAGGCCTCCTTCTTCAATCGGACGGCTTCCCTGACCACCGGTGTCCACCACGGTGTCCGAGGGTTACCGCCCCTTGAGGAGCCTAAGACCCTGAGGCCACAGCTAGCCACCGCAGCTTCAGCAATGGAGGCTTTGAACACTGCCCACTCCGGCTCAATGCCCCCAACCTCCACAGGAATGCCAGAAAAACTCCGCCGGAGGTGTGAGTTGAAGATACCTAGGACGGCATGACATGCCTATAATCTAATTCAACAATAATTGTTATGATATATTAATCTCCCCTTCAAACGGTTAAAAAAAATCTGTAAATCCCAGTTCATGTAATGTTTCAATCAGTTGATGAAAGTCCACTTTACTTGATGATATCTTATCAGAAGTTGGTTATCTATTAATGATTAACGTATTGTTGCTGTTTACATATTTAAAAAGGTGCTGTAGGTGGATTCAAGAGAATTTGAGTGTATTTTTTTTTTTACAGATGCCAAGCTTTATTTCCAAACGGAAAATACATTGATAGAAAAAATTAAGGCAGGGGATACTCTAGGTGAAATCGCAGTGAGCCTCACTATTTCTTTACGCCAAGCACACACTGATTATAGTCCGTTTATCAACGTTTTAGATTGCTAACGCACTAAATCCGAGATTGGCTTCAATAACTTCTGACTATATGCAAAGATAGAATACGTATCCAAATGAAACCATTGGATTTTATTATGTTACCCCATCTGTATCACCACCCACTGTTTGTGTCTGGATATGAATGACTCTGCACAGGATCATTTAATAATTTATTCATTATGTTTTGATCACAGTGATTGATAGCCTACATATGGTTTAGTGTTAAAATTGTATAAAACATACACGATTCAGATGATATATATTGATCAAGGGACGTTATATCCTGTTATAAGTTAACATAGAAATGAGTTGAAAGGCTTAACACATTGCAGTGTCTCTGACATGATACAAATACGTTACTCGATCTCAATCATAAAAATATGGGGATTATCGTTATTACGACTAACTGCATTGTGCTATCATATAACACTGTTACACTATCGACATTTAGGATAGTTGCTGTTTTCCAACAGGGTCATCAAAGTAATATACATTAGGTTATTATGACTGTGGTTGTTAGTACTATTATACTGTTGCTAGTACTATTATACTGTTTTAGTACTACCTGTCTAGTAGTATTTAGTATTCCTAGCTTCTACCTTTCCAGGTACATTTATGCTTTATATGGAAAGCTTCGGCCACAGAAGTTGCGTCAAACTTGACTGAATAATCGTGTTCCATCACGAGTGAGCAATAAAAACATTGAATAAAAAAAACAATAGAGTGGATAGCTTTCTAATTTTCCAAATCCCGTCCTCACACTGTTTCCGGTATTTTCATCCGCTAGTGTTAAAGGGGAAATTACACCGTTAAGACTCTTTATTGCATGGGACATTCCCATTTTAAAAGTATGTATTTCCCGGAGATAAGCAATGGTTCAAAACATTTGGGATTATGACAGTACACCTGAAAATATAATGCATATTTGTTTTTACATGTTTTAATGCCGAAATCTTCTACCAGTAAGTAAATAAGTTATGAAATTGAATTATAATACACAGGCATAAAGCATTGGCTAACAGAAGCCTCTGGAATATAACATGTAAGCATCGGTCAATACATTGAGGCCAGCGATGGTGCACTCAGACGATGGTTACATCAGATCACATGTCTAATTAGTTAAGACCATGGAACCTAGTGCTAACCAGTGGGGACGTGTACTATTAGTATACACTACATTGCTGCGCTTGCTTTTCAGCCAAAAAAAATATAAACATAATGTTTAATTACCGAATCCCAGTGTCCAACCATTTGGTGGCAAGCAATTAAAAGAACATAGTGGACTGATAATATTTTTTGTAATTCGGTCTCTAAGGCCGCCCACATCGTGAAAGATAAGGATTTCTGATGTCAATTGGTCAACAAACTGAGAGGCAGAAATTATTCCTGAATACAAGTTAAAAAAATTAATAGTTTGCTCTGTATGGGTCAATCAAGTTGAAGCAAGAAAAGCCAACAAAAGGCCAGCTTTTTAAACCATCAGCGTTTTCCAATTGGCATGACAACAAACAACATATATTGGATGCTGTGCAACAATAAACTATCAACAATTCATCTGCTGCAGCAGGCATTTGGACATTAAACTTGACCAAGAGCCGACCCTTCAGATGCATCTAAAATATAAATTTAGCTTTTAATAAATTAGAATAAGAATGTGAAATGAAATTAATATACTCTTTTTTTGTGTCTGCCTTCCTAAACTGTAATTTGCTCCATTTTATATATATTTTGACTGATTGTTCGGTATTTTCCTCAAGTAAATTAGTCATAAGCAACATCCGTACTCCAAGTCTGAACTCCAAAGGCCCGGACTCTTGCTTCACAATGCCGGCTCCTTCAGTCCTACATCTTGCCTCCATATTTATGCCTGACAGGGATGCTCCCAGAAATAAATACGTGCAAAGGTTCATGGACCCATTTAGGGCGATCAGCCACATAGATACGCATGCAAGCAAGCGTGTCTGAAGGCACAAACACACACACAGGCACAGAATGACCAACACAGCCAGAGTCCATGCATGGGAGAAAGGCCTCAAGGCATGGCCATGTATCACCAACCCACTGCTCAGTGTGGAGAGAGTAGTGGAAAATATGCTACATACACATTCACAAATACACATAAATTAAAAGTTCAGGCATTTTCTACTCTGAAATTTCAGTGTCTTGTATGTGTTAAACCGAAGGGGTATATTCCGCCTTCGTCAAGGAGCCGGCTTTCTTTGTTCAGTGAAGTAGGCAGGGCTATGCGTGGTGAGTAAACCACTTTAGAATAATTTGCATACTCCAATTTTATTTTTTGTTGCAAGAATGAGTAGACATTTGTGTAGGTTTAAAACGTGATTAAAAAGTCCAACATATTCTTTATTTTGCTGACTACTTGTTAATAATCCCGACAAAAGCCTTGAAGGAAAGTTCCTCTGCTACTTTCTCGTAGATCGCACCATCTTCCCCCTTCTTGTTAAATGCGACTGCATCACCTTTTCTCCAATGATGGTCAGAAGCTTGCGGATTTCACTGTCTCTCCAGAGGAGTATTCCACGAACAGAGGTTTAACAAACACAGAGTTAACGCTGACCTCTAGGTTGATTGACCCTGTGCCAACTAAACGGGTTATGCATTGGTTCAATCAACTCGGGGTTGGTTAACACAGGGTTGTGCGCGTCCACGCCAAACCTATAAAGACGAGATGTATGGATCATGGAATTGGAAACCCTGGAACTCCAGGTTCTCCTGGAGCTATGACGAGGAGAAGGACATTATCGCAAGAAAAGGGAACGCTAAAGCCTCTGCAACCAAGAGAACCAAAGCCTGGCAGCGGATTGCTGCCAGGGTTCGTTACATGTCAAAAGCATGATCCTTAATATTTGAGCCATGAATCTATTAATATCCCAGTTAAGCATTCATAACGTTCCTACCACATAACCCTTTTCTTCTAAAAAAAATATGTACTCCGATGGCTCCCAAGTGGTCAGCGGATCAAGTAAAAACGAAGTATAAAAACATAAAAACTGGTATTTTCCCACCCCCGAATTGGTATTTTTTGTCACTCCTGCATTTAAATAAGCCCTTTTTTTTTAAGCCAATCGTAAAAAGGCAGACAGTCGGCAGACTGGATCAAATTGTCTTGACCCCGGTGGAGGAGCTGGCAATAGACATACATTCAGGGCGCCCTGGCATGGAGGGGGTACCTGGAGGTACCTCCTCAGAGAGTCAGGGGCCATGTGAGGGTACCCCACTGGTTGAATGTAGTTTTTTTTTTTTTTTTTTTTTTTTTGTCTTCAAAGTAACACATGCAAACCGTGTGCGTAAATGTTCCAATTAATTTTTTTTGGTTACTGGGTAGAAAACCTAAAAATGACAATTCATCAACTTCACAGATCAAGATGGATAAGGGCTTGAAATGGAGCCGCCGGCTACGATCGAACATTCTCCAGTGGATGTAAGTCCGTTACGACTATTTTATACTTTCTCTTGTAAGCGCCTCTCGGCATAGTACTCAGCCAATATTGCTCTATGTATGATAGGAGGCCGATGAAAATCTTGGTCCGGACGCATCTGAAAGGACTGAGATGTGCTCAGCATTATAGATAAAACGACCATTTGCAAAAAACGGAAGGCTACGCAAATAGTCTGGAGTGAACTGAGGCCAGGTCCTTGATAGCTAGCCTCACCAATATGCGTACAGATCGCACGGTTTGACACTTTCAAAATGCGTGCAGTACATACGCCAAATGACCATTTCGCGTGCATATGATACGCAAAACCCAGCATTAACTACTGTGGAGGGCGGATGCGTCCATTTCGCGTGCATATGATACGCAAATCCCAGCATTAACTGAATGGGAAATGCAATATTTTAGGACAGATTCACCATTAAACGTGTTTCTAATGACATTTCTAGCGAGAAATGTACTTTTTCCTTGAATAATCTTCAGTCAGTGAATGTGTATGATCATTATTAATCTTTATTATCTGAATGGGAAATGCAATATTTTAGGACCGATTCACCGTTAAACGTGTTTCTAATAACGTTTCTAGCGAGAAATATACTTTTTACTTGCATAATCTTCAGTCAGTGATTGTGTCTGATCTTTAGTTTTATAGTTATTAGGAAGATTTTATCGGCTCGCTCGCATGTTTCAACGACGTCAGACGCTGCTTTCGCTAAACTAGCAGCTCACGTGTTTCCTGCGTTTGTGTTATTAAACCGTTACTTTATGTAACCCTTAATGATATCATCTTGTTAGAAACACGCATATCCGAGAGCCAACCCAGTCGACAAAAGCATACGTTGCCAGTGTACGTTTTCGTGAACCCTGGATTACGTTGCATTTCAACATAAAATAGCGTGTCACACACACACACACACACACACACACACACACACACACACACACACACACACACACACACACACACACACACACACACACACACACACACTGCATTTCGCTGCTTAAACAACAACATATATTATATTCCCTCAAATATTATTACTTTCAAAACATTGGCCAAAGTGGAATATCTTTTTTATTTGGGCTGCTTGCTTCTAGGACATTTTGGGTGGATTTTGAACGGTATGTGGGCAGGACGTTTTTTGCAGGACCTGGCAACCCTGCGCTGTTGCCCGACGTGCTGAAATGCTCCGGAACAGATCTGGATCCACTATGGCCAAAAGACTTGTATGCCCCCCCTCCCCCCTTAAATAAATACTAATACTATAATTCATGCATTATCATTCAACTTGAACATGTGTTTTCATAGTATAGCGTGGTGGAGGGATGACGTATGTTGGCCAACCCGGAAGCGTCGCCCTGGGTTCCCTTGACAAAAAGCCAACGGGGTTTTCCATTGGATTTTGGATTATTGCAGAAAAATTAGCATCTTTGAAGCACCCCTTAAAAAACTGAAAATAAATGAATAAATAAAAATATCCTTGCTCCAAAGAACGAAATGTAAACCAATGCATTCTGAATGGGAGTGTTTCTCCGATTTTTCCATGCTACACAGAACGAAATGTAAATCCATGCAAATAAAGACTTCATGGTCATAATAATTTAAATATCATTAATCTCCTGAGGGTGGTATTCTATTTTTTTCAACGGGGCTGCATCCAGCCACTTGACCGTCATAGTTGCTATGGTGGTTGCTATCGACCGCCCCCTCATACTTACATGGCTCTAAAAACCACGCGGCAAAGGAGCTTCCGTAAATTGTGTTGTTTTTGTCGTGAACTAGGGTCCGATGGTTAAAAAAAATAGACAGATATTCCAATGTATCCTTAAAAGGCAGCTTGGATGTTTTTATTTTCTGCTGTTTAGACTTCTTCTATAACCTATTTTTGAAAGCAAAACACCAAGCTCATTGATTTAACGAGGCAGGGTTATTTGAACCAATTTATTAAATAAATATTTGTGGGAGGTCATTCCTTCTCCTGAGTTTGCTTCCTATTTATGTCTAGTATACACCCCTACTGTCCACAAGCATCCCCCCCCCCCCCTCCCCATATGGATTTAGAGAATTGTTGCCACGTCCCAGTGGTGGAGGTATCATATATGAAAGAGGGCATTCAATTATAGCCTACTACAATGATCAATTAGGAGGCTGAAGCCCTAAAGGAAGTGATGCAATAGGTGACTGAGTTGACAACATTTAAGTAAGCTCTACCTTGGGGTCTCATATATCAGGGGGTCTGAAAGGACGCATACGCTTCAACCTGTGGCTCCAGCCCTACAGGAAATGACTCAGCAAGTGCTCCATCTCTTTGCAGCTCACCCAGCGGCTCGCTTGCAAGATTTTGGCCTGAAGTTCTTCCCAGACCTACACCCTAGCCATCCAACATGCATATCTGAGAATCAGCCCTCTCTTTAATAATGACAAAAAGTTATTAGAGAAATACACATTAACTTTTTGTTATCTCATAAGCGGCGTGGTGCCGGCTCCTTTTGACCTTTTGACCCCAGACTTCAAAAACGTGGCCACAGGCCAGCTGTGTCTACACACCTTAAGCCACAAATGTACACCTCCATCCCACAAAAAATGAGGACTAGAAACAAACCTCTGTCTTATGTACATTTACTGTACTGTTGGAGGTCACGCCCCTTTTCCGGCCTTTTCGAGATAGCTAGGGATGCTAAAATGTTTACACACATTTCCCGGGGCCCCGAGAACGACATATCCGAGATTTGGAGTTCTAAAAGTTTTCCCAAATGGACTGTCATTTGGACAAAGCCCCTCAGAAGTGTTGCCTGCAAGACCTAATGGTTCAGAATGTGGTGGAAAAACAGTTTTTGAGATAGGAAGGTCCTCCCGCCCTGAAATTTGAATACCTTATTCTAGGGCCTAACTGGGACCCCCGCACCGAAACTTGGCCCGGTCGGACCCCGAGGGCAGGAAGGGGGGGTCCTACCTGCCCGAAACTTGGCCCAGTCGGACCCCGAGTTCAGGAAGGGGGGGCCTGGACTTTCATGATCTTCGCTCTGTGAATGTAAAGGATGTTTGGTCGGATGTTATGACGAAGAATCATAATGTGAATGGGAATATTCTATAAATGTCTTGATATCATCTTTCGTCTCAAGACTTCTGCTGCAGCATCTTAAAGTCTCACTCCGAGAACCTTAGAATATGAATCAATCCATTAGAAGTATGAAAATATCTTCCCGGTAGCGTAACGGGGCAAACAAGGTGTCCTTTGACATCTACGTTTCGAGGCGATTGCAACAGTGCCACACATGATCATATTTGAATATGTTTCGGGGTAGTAATTAGCTGTCGATTTTGGAGGCCTTTATCAATAATGACCACCTATAGATTTGCTTCCCGATGGAGATTTTTGACAAATTACATGTTATTTAGCATCTATACGTTAAGCTGAGTCCAATGAGATCAAGCTCGCCCTCTTGCTACACCGAGATCATGTCCTAGACCTAGGTGTACCATGTAAAATACATGTTACCATTTGCTAGAGTGTCATGCTCGGTGTCATTGGACTCAGCTCAACGTGTAGATGCTAAATAACATGTAATTTGTCACAAATTTCTATCGGGAAGCAAATCAATAGCTGCTCATTATTGATTAAGGCCTCCAATTTCGACAGCTAATTACTACCATTAAACATGTTCGAATATGCTCATGTGTGGCACTGTTGCAATCACCTCGAAACGTAGATGTCAAAGGACACCTTGTTTGCCCCGTTACGCTACCGGGAAGATATTTACATGCTTCTGATTGACTAATGAATTGATGCAGCTATTCCCCCAGAAGTCAGGGGTCAAAAGGTCAAAAGGAGCCGGCACCAAGCCGCTTATGAGACAAAAGTTAATGTGTATTTCTCTCATAACGTTTGGTCATTATTAAAGAGAGGCCTGATTCTCAGATATGCAGGTTGGATGGCTACGTGATGCTTGTGGACAGTAGGGTTGTACACTAGACATAAATAGGAAGCAAACTCGGGAGAAGGAATGACCTCTCACAAATATTTATTTAATAAATTGGTTCAAATAACCCTGCCTCGTTAAATCAATGAGCTTGGTGTTTTGCTTTCAAAAATAGGTTATAGAAGAAGTCTAAACTGCAGAAAATAAAAACATCCAAGCTGCCTTTTAAGGATACCTTGGAATATCCGTCTATTTTTTAACCATCGGACCCTAGTTTACGACAAAAACAACACAATTTACGGCAGCTCCTTTGCCGCGTGGTATTTAGAGCCGAGCCATGTATGAGGGGGCGGTCGATAGCAACCACCATAGCAACCATGACGGTCAAGTGACTGGATGCAGCCCCGTTGAAAAAAATAGAATACCACCCTCAGGAGATTAATGATATTTAAATTATTATGACCATGAAGTCTTTATTTGCATGGGTTTACATTTCGTTCTGTGTAGCATGGAAAAATCGGAGAAACACTCCCATTCAGAATGCATTGGTTTACATTTCGTTCTTTGGAGCAAGGATATTTTTATTTATTTATTTATTTTCAGTTTTTGAGGGGGTGCTTCAAAGATGCTAATTTTTCTGCAATAATCCAAAATCCAATGGAAAACCCCGTTGGCTTTTTGTCAAGGGAACCCAGGGCGACGCTTCCGGGTTGGCCAACATACGTCATTCCTCCACCACGCTATACTGTGAAAACACATGTTCAAGTTGAATGATAATGCATGAATTTATTCTTTATTCTGCCATAGTATTTATTTAAGGGGGGAGGGGGGCATACAAGTCTTTTGGCCATAGTGGATCCAGATCTGTTCCGGAGCATTTCAGCACGTCGGGCAACAGCGCAGGGTTGCCAGGTCCTGCAAAAAACGTCCTGCCCACATACCGTTCAAAATCCACCCAAAATGTCCTAGAAGCAGCCTAAATAAAAAAGATATTCCACTTTGGCCAATGTTTTGAAAGTAATAATATTTGAGGGAATATAATATATGTTGTTGTTTAAGCAGCGAAATGCATTGTTTGTGTGTGTGTGTGAGTGTGCGTGTGTGTATAACACGCTATTTTATGTTGAAATGCGACGTAATCCAGGGTTCACGAAAACGTACACTGTCAACGTATGCTTTTGTCGACTGGGTTGGCTCTCGGATATGCGTGTTTCTAACAAGATGATATCATTAAAGGTTACATAAAGTAACGGTTTAATAACACAAACGCAGGAAACACGTGAGCTGCTAGTTTAGCGAAAGCAGCGTCTGACGTCGTTGAAACATGCGAGCGAGCCGATAAAATCTTCCTAATAACTATAAAACTAAAGATCAGACACAATCACTGACTGAAGATTATGCAAGTAAAAAGTATATTTCTCGCTAGAAACGTTATTAGAAACACGTTTAACGGTGAATCGGTCCTAAAATATTGCATTTCCCATTCAGATAATAAAGATTAATAATGATCATACACATTCACTGACTGAAGATTATTCCAGGAAAAAGTACATTTCTCGCTAGAAATGTCATTAGAAACACGTTTAATGGTGAATCTGTCCTAAAATATTGTATTTCCCATTCAGTTAATGCTGGGATTTGCGTATCATATGCACGCGAAATGGACGCATCCGCCCTCCACAGTAGTTAATGCTGGGTTTTGCGTATCATATGCACGCAAAATGGTCATTTGGCGTATGTACTGCACGCAATTTGAAAGTGTCAAACCGTGCGATCTGTACGCATATTGGTGAGACTGGGTTGGTGTAGAGACAATGCAGCAACACCACTACCCAAGTCCCGCTGTTGGCAATCCGCCGTCTAATCTCATTTTCATGAGAAACCCCCAATATGTGTAGGGTTTGAGAGGGCAAATTAGGCTTCGAAATCAAGCCGGTAAATAACCTCACTCAGTGTAAACGTGCGGACCATGCCGGGAAAAAAAAAAAGTGTAAAAAGTGCACATAATTCAACACCCAGCAACAGACACATATAGCAAAGACGCTGTTTCAAGGTGGAACTGAGTAGCGCTGTCTTCCAGTGCTGTTGCGGTCACAGAGATGTTTTTATGTGGTATCGACTTCAGTCCACTGGAAGCCTAGAAAGCTGGGTTCCGATTCTCGGGCGAGGGGGGCACACACAGACACACACACAGACACACACACACACACACACACACACACACACAATTCAAAGCATCGTAGACTCTTCTTTTGTAGAGTCTAGTATATTTAAAGCATACTAGACTCTACCAAAATAAATGAAATAAGACACTGGTTTGTATAAAGAAAAGGTCAATACTACATTGAAACAGCATAATGATAATGCAATGGTCATAATTTTTTTATGTTTATTGAGGAAGAAACACTCCTTTCTCATCTTTCGCCGCCCTCTTGCCTAGGATTTTCTTGATTTTCTATTTTCTTGCTATGCTTGAAAATCGTACTTTCAAGGCATAGTTATCCCGTCAAGGCCTTCGTTACTTAAACCCCACGGTACGCTACTGCATTGAACTCATAAACATGTAAGAAATTGGCCTGTGCTGGCATTGTATAATGTTGGTGTACCTCAACAGCGTCCTGTTCTCTACTTCCTATCATAGGAACCAAAAATCGCTCAAGTATTACAGTTTTTAATATGACCCCACTTATGAGCCAATTGGTTAAACACAGTCATCAGGTACACAAACACATGCTTGCTTAATTATAGACACACCAATCAGGTTCAAGCACTATAAAAATGCGGCAGGAACTTCACCTGCCTTAACCGCAGAGGTGGGTAAAGTACTGAAAATCTATACTCAAGTAAAAGTACAATTACTTCCTTCAAAATGTACCTGAGTAAAAGTAAATATTCCAATTGTAAAAAACTACTTTGTTTTAAAGTTACTCAAATTACAAGTTACTTTTCATTTTTGTATTAGCTGCTTGAATCAGTGAAAAAGACCTAACGTGTGTGTGTGTGTGTGTGTGTGTGTGTGTGTGTGTGTGTGTGTGTGTGTGTGTGTGTGTGTGTGTGTGTGTGTGTGTGTGTGTGTGAGAGAGAAAGAGAAGAACTCTCAAACATTTCTTCACAAGTTGTTTCATTGTGTATTGTTCATTAAACATACATAGGCCATCAAACAAATTGACACTAAACAGGTAATTTAACTTCAGCTTTGACAAAAGCATTGTAGGAACAGTTACCAATTAAACACTAACGAGGCTAGCTGGGGGGTGGGAGAGAGAGAGAGGGAGAATTACTGAGTAAACTTTTTGTTCAGTTTCAGCAGTAGCTGGTTTTCAAAATGCTTGCCCCCTAGTCTTGCTCTTCTGTTTGTGAAGAGCCAACACATTCTCACTCTGAACGCGTAGATTCTTGATGAACGGTCAGTGACTTTGGCTTCAGTTTCTGACGCAAAAGGGTACTCTTGTGCTTCTTTTTTCGACGCATGGGGTTTTCAACTCGTTACAATGTAACCCCTTCACGGGGGACCCGACGGCTGCGCATAGAGACGCTATGAGCATTCATCCCATTGGCTAACGGTGGACCTTGCGCTTCTTTTTTCGACGCAGGGGGTTTTCCACTCATTGCAATGTAATCCCTCCACGGCAATATATGAAGCTATGAGCATTCATCCCATTGGCTAACGGAAGAGCCGATGGCTGCACACAGAGACGCTATGAGCATTCATCCCATTGGCTAACGGAGGACCATGTGCTTATTTTATCGACGCAGGGGGTTTTCCACTCATTGCAATGTAATCCCTCCACGGCAATATATGAAGCTATGAGCATTCATCCCATTGGCTAACGGAAGACCCGGTGGCTGCACATTAACGGCGATGTTACAGTGAAATCTGTGACATTCCTCAACACAACTACACCAACGTGTCCTTGTTAATTACAAAACATGTATGGGTTAAGTTTATGGGCATCAGTTGTCCTGTTTTGTGTTTTGATTGAGAGAAACAATCGTTTTTTTGATCAGTGTTGGGTAGCTGAGGTCGTTGCTATAGAGGCCACGTCCGTGCGCTTTTTTTGACAACTGACAGAGCAACCCTTTCTCATCAAAATTACTTTCCCAGAGAACTATTCGGCATTCTCAATTACGTTTGTCTAAAAAACGTATTTTGTCCGTGATTACGTTTTATGGAACATATTGTAATGACCTCGCCGGTGACATAACGATGTTGAGTCATTAGTAATTGAAGGAACTTTTAATGAACCAAAACCAGGTCACTGAAACCAGGCCCCCAGGATAGGCGCATACTTCCGCAATCCACCAGTGCTCAGAGGCCAAGCCTGGTATTGCAGCTGTTTAAGCTGGGAGTGGACGGGGGTCCGTCATTTCATGTGGCCCAGAAGTAGATATCGCCGTCCACTCCAATACAAGTGGGGAACAGGATTGTGTCTCCGAAAAAAATGTCTGGATATCAATCAAAGGCTCATAATTATATTTCTACCCTGTTCTAAAAAAATGTAAGTTTTTTTCTTTTCAAAACGCCTCCTCAAGCGTTTTATTAGCAGTTTATGTTGGGTGGGCAGCTGAAAGGAGCCGTACTGAAACAAACGGCTCCTTGCTATGGTCCTATTTTGAAGTGCACGGCTCCATTAACTTCCGAATTAAATTAAATTCCGAATTAACTTCCATTAACTCCATTAACTTCCAAAGTCTGAGATTTGTCCTTTTACTTAACATGAATGGCGTTGAACACGGATATATAACACACATATCATTGAAATAGCTGTAACAGGCACGGACGTATTGATTACCTGAATGATTATGGGAGACCTACGTAATTTTCATAATATTGTTAATTGTCTAATATTAACATTTCAGTTGCGTTGGTAGGTATTTCATTTTCATTTGCTTGTTTAGCTATGTATGACAGGGTTATGGTTAGCTATGTATGACAGTTGACAATGTTGGTGTATTACAATTCATTATTTGGGTATGCTACTCCAACTTCGTTGCTGGTCGATATGTAAACATTTACTTTTATATAAATTATTGATTGCATTTTTCATAAATAGTTAGTTGGAAGGAATCTGTTTCTTAAGCAATAACATTGAACTGAATTTTTTAGGCCTACATACGTTTACTATGTTACTATGGTATTATATGGAGCAATCTTACATATTTATGAAGTTTCCAGATCAATAAAGTTCTATCTCTTTTTATTTGAACTGCCTGTATGTCCTCTTGATTACAGTGTGTACCTTGGTTATCAGCTATAATAGAATGGTGTCAATGTGGTATTGGCATATATATTCCAGAATTTGAAAAAGGATATGGATATAGAGTGGGTGACTTTATCAGTATACTCAATCGAGATGGCCACAATAATAACCGCTCTTAGATGGGTTGTAGATACTAAGTTGGTGACAATGTGGTATTGGCATATATATTCCAGAATTTGAAAAAGGATATGGATATAGAGTGGGTGACTTTATCAGTATACTCAATCGAGATGGCCACAATAATAACCGCTCTTAGATGGGTTGTAGATACTAAGTTTTATAACAGATAATTCAATACGTGAAGATTTGGTGATAGAGGTAAAGCATCTTCTTTTAAATATTATAAGCCTTGGTTTAGTTATTCAGTTCTGTTGGATTCCAGCCCACCATGGAATATATGGCAATGAAATTGCTGATAAATTAGCTAAAAGATACTAACCTAATTAGAAGAATTTAACCTTAAGTATATATTGTGTAGCGACCAGTGTTCGCAACGTGTCGTTCTCTTCCGGGTTCGTGCCGGGGATTCTGGGGGATTCTCGGAGCGCATGTTGTTGGGGTTATTGTTGCTGTTATTGTTGTTGTTCTGGGTCCGTTGCTAGTTGTTAGTGTTATTAATGATCAGTGGGGTTAATGGGTTGGGATTGTTCATTGTTGTGTGTTGTTCTGTTGTGTGTCGTTGTTGCCACCACCACCGAGAATGACTTGTGTGTTAGTTAGGTGTGCTGTTCTATGTACGTGTTGTCGAGTCAATAAAAGAGGGTGTTTCTGTAGTCGAGCGGTGTATGAGGCACAGAACCCCTAGTTGACCAAAAGCCTGACTCCCTGTTCTTCCTGGGCCCCGTTTCCCGATAACGATGGATCTTCGCTCGTACGATCATTCTCCCGATGGATCTTGCGATCCATCGATAATTTCTTTGGAGCGTTTCCCGAAACTCCTCTTAACGTGAACGCGCATTCGCTGCACTCACGACGTCGTAGGATTGTAACTGTCTACTGACACGGTGCTGAAATGGGCTCCGTAGGAGGGGGAGACGCAGGAATGTCGCAGGAAAATTGTTTTAAAAAGGGTTAAAATATATCCCCATCAAGGACAACAGCAGAGTAGCCTACGAAAAAAATAGACTGCAATTATATGAATGCTAAAGACATTAAAACACAATTGATTAGGCTTAAACCGACATATATCAGTCCTAATCCTGAATGCACTGTGCGTTTCACGGCATTTCCCCCCCTGAAATAATTCCATATGACAAAAAATTAAAAATAGCTTGTGTGACAACTACATTTATCTTAATGGGCTGATTTCTGAAACATGCTTTGCGCAGCAAAGAGAGCCGACTTAATCTGATTCCGCATAAGGGTTTCCTTGATTGATAATTTGATTGGCTATAAAAGCCCCTCCGGAAATAGGGTAAGGCCTCTAGAAAATGGCGGACAAAAGGAAAAAGAGGAGGTATATGTTTAAGGCAGAAGAGATTAACATTCTGCTGGAGGAGGTGGAGGCCAACAAAGGCATATTATTTGACCGCTTCAAAGGTGCCCACACCAACAAGCAAAAAACTAAGAAGTGGGGAGAAATAGCAGAGAGAATGACTGCGCTCACTGGCATCACTAGGTCCGATGTGGATGTTCGAAAAAAATGGCAAGACTTTGTAAGTCTAACGAAAAAGAAAGCGTCTGAATGTCGACAGCAAACTAATTTGACTGGTGCCGGGGTGAACACGGCGCAGGCCCTCAACGGCGAGGAAGAGCGAGCCATGGCCATCATAGGCTTCTCAGCCTCCCGCGGCATCCCCGGGGGAATGGATATCCATGCAGGTATCCCTGAAGAGGGAGATCCTTCACGTGAGGAATGGCAGGAGGAGGATGAACCCAGGATTGCCCACCAGTCCACCTCGGCTGCCCCCACCTCCCTACCCGTCATGACCGCACCGTCCACCTCGGCTACCATCTCCACCCCTTCCACCGCCTCCACTGCCACCGCCTCCATCATCGTTCGTGGCTGCCAATGCAGCCAAGACCTGGTGGAGTTGGAGAGGGAGAAGGTGGCTCTGCTGAGGGACGTGTGTGGTCTGCTCCGGGAATCCGCCGATTACCATAAAGAGGTGATTGTGCTGAAGAGGGCAAAGTTGGACATTATGGCACGTCAGCTAGAGACCCGGAGCAGCAAGGTGATATTTTTCAGTATATGCTAAACATATTTTCAATATATATATATATATATATATATATATTGGCTAACGGTCTTCCGTTAGCCAATGGGATGAATGCTCATAGTGAAGAGTGTGTGTGTGTGTGTGTGTGTTTTGGGAAAGTTGAATGAACTGTGAACACGTTTTCATAAGGCTTTTTTGTTCTATTTTTAGATGTGACGGGTAGGGAGGTGGGCCAGCCGAGGTGGACTGTTGGGGGATCCTGGGTTCCTCATCCTCCTGCCATTGCTCACGTGAAGGATCTCCCTCTTCCGTGATACCCGCATGGATATCCATTCCCCCGGGGATGCCATGGAAGATGGCCATGGCGCGTACTTCCTCGTCGTTGAGGAAGTTTGCTGTCGAACTTCGGACGCTTTCTTTTTCGCTCCACATCGGACCTAGTGTTGCCAGTGACCGCAGTTATGTCAGCTATTCCCCCCCACACTTCTTAAAATGTTGCTTGTTGGTGTGGGCACCTTTGAACCGTTTATTCTTTGAGTTTTGAAATAAAAAAAACTTTTTTCAAACATGATGTTCATTTGTCATTCTTTTACTGACGACGACGCAGTCGTAACAGTGTGAAAATCATGCAATCACTATGTTTCGCAATGTTTCTATCAACTGCAGCTGAACTATATGAACCACAATGGTCTCCACAAATGATATAGCACACTTCAGTGGCCGCAATAGATGAGCGCCTCTGTTGCTTTTATTGTCGTGCAAAATATGTGCATGTTTTGGGGTTAAGGCTGTTAAAATTGCTCTTGGTTTAAATCCTTGAAAGGAAAAAGATGTCTGGCTACATAGCATCATTAAAAAGTAGGTTTAAATATAGGGCTACTTCTATATAATAATAATAAAGACTATAATACATGTGGAAACACCGGCAATTAGTTTGATATAGGCCTACCCTTAACAAATTAACTGTTTAACATAACCGAGTGTCTGACTGATTGTTAACGTGTTGATAGTGTTGTGGAGGCATGACGCATTTAATTAACATTATTCGTTGGCAGGTTGTAGTAATTAGTCTCGGAACATAGGCCTATATAGTGCAAGGGGCCATGCAGGCTACGTCAGTGCAAATAATGGCTGGTAGACAGCGTGTGCTAGCGCTCCGCGAGCAAGAGAGAGAGAGAGACAGAGAGAGAGAGAGAGAGAGAGAGAGAGAGGCCGAGAGGCCGAGGCGTCCCCGGAGTCGCCTTGTTGCAATTAATGCTCAAATCCGGGACAACTTTGACCCCCTCGAGGTCTACAATGACTCTGCAGTCATCCAGCGCTACAGGCTGCCCAGGGAGCTGATCAGACAGCTTCTTGGGACGATCAGCGAAGACCTGAGACGCGCAACCAGGAGGAACTTTGCGCTCACACCGCAAGTACAGCTCTTGGCCGCCCTCAGGTTCTACGCCACAGGGAGCTTTCAGCAGGTCGTCGGAGATGGCCAGGGCCTGTCCAAGGCGTCAGTCTGCAGGTCGATCCAGGCAGTGACGTACAGCCTCCTCCGACTGGTTCCGCAGCACGTCCATTTCCCCACCAGGGACGAGATGCGGGCGACCCAAGAAGATTTCTTTCGGTCGTTCCGCATCCCTCAAGTGGCCGGAGCCGTGGACGGAACCTTAGTTCCCATTCTGACGCCCCATGTGGATGCCCATGTGTTCATATGCCGGAAGGGATATGCCGCTGTGAATTGTCAGGTGGTGTGCGACCATCAGGGCATCATCCTTGATGTCGTGGCGAGATGGCCTGGGAGCACACACGACTCCTTCGTCTTCCGTGAGTCCTCCATCGGCCGGCTGGCTGCAGCCTCCAGGGGAGAGTGGCGGCTCCTCGGAGACAGTGGATATCCTCTTCGCCCTCACCTCTTCACACCTGTGAATAACCCGGGAGACGTCCATGATGAGGAATACAACGAAGCCCACCGTCTGGCCCGGTGCATCGTTGAGCGCACCATCGGGAGGTGGAAGTTGCGCTTTAGATGCCTTCACAAGTCAGGCGGAGGGCTCCAGTTTTCTCCAGCCAAGTCATGCGCCGTGATTTGTGTGACGGCTATGTTGCACAACATTGCAGCTAAGGCTCGGGTGGCATTGCTTGAACCGGAGGACGTTGAGGACGATGACGATGAGGAAGATCGGTGTGAGGACGGCCTCCCTCATAACTACGCGGCTGGTTTTCTTGCGCGTCGAAGAGTGATTGAGACTTTTTTTTAACCCCCTCCACCCTCCCTCATGTCACTAAACATTCATCCCAGCCTTCATCCCAACCTTTTGCCTGCTCCTTTGCTTGTTTTCTATAATTTTTTTTTTTTTTGTTTTAATTTAAAAAATAATTTACATTATTTTATGCTACGTTTTATGAGTAGCCTATGTCAGTCTGCACAAATACCCCCACTTTCTCTCACACATTTTGAGTGCCCTGCCTGCGCAAACATTTTCTGGACTGTCCCGTTTTATTTTGGCCATTTTAACATCTTTATTAATAAATTAATTAATAATCTTTATTAATTACCAAACTAAGAACATAAAGGCGCAATGCGTTTTAATAAAACGCATCCAATAGACGGAATGTCCGATGGTGTCGCCACTGAGGCTATAGCTGACGATGCTCTTAGCGTCCTACGAGTACCTACGAGCACCCCTGGAGTACTCGTTAGCTACGAGCGGTTTCAATACGTTCGTTCCCCACGATGCTTTCGGGAAACGCGGTGAAAACTCTACGATGCCCTTTCGACGCACTTCACGATCCACATAGGCTAACAACGCTTTCGGGAAACGGGGCCCTGGTCGGCGCTACATTGGTGTCAGAAGTGGGATTATGGAAAAAGGCACGTTTTCCGACATGACGCGTCCAAAGGAGGAAGACTCGGAGGAATGGCTCGGCGCGACGGCGGCGCAATATCGCCACCCAGCGGCCGTTGGCGGTGTCGCAGGATCGGCGGCGGTCGGTCGCCACCTGGTGGCCAGGCTGCCCACGTTTTCTGGAGCGACGCCACTGGAACCTTACCTGGCGCAGTTGAGGATCGCAGCGTCCTCAACCCTGCTTTGGAGGGAACGGCGTTGCAGGTTCTGCTGGACCTGGCCCCATCAGACCAGCGGGACCTCCATGCCCTGACCCTGGCCTTGGAGAGGCGTTTCGGGCAGCGGAGGGTCGTGAGCCACAGCCGGGAGTTGCTGACCAGCCGCCGCCGCCGGGAGGGGGAACGTTTGGGGGCCTACGCAGCGGACGTACTGCTCTACGCCCAGCGGGGCTACCCCGACTTCCCTGCTGCGGCTAGGGAGGAACTAGCCCTTCAATCGTTCCTCCGAGGACTTGCCCCGCCGCGGCTGGGACGGCACGTCCGCCTCGCCGGGCCCCCGAACCTCGATATGGCTCTTGAGCTGGCGGAACGGGCGGAGGGGGAGCTGTCCAACCTACAGCCGTCCGGTGCCCCCCAACCTCACGTCCGGCAGGCGGACTACGAGCGGGACGAGGACGACGAGGAAGAGTGTTTCCAGGCCTGGACCTCGCCCCAGCGTCCCCGGCAGCGTCCACCACAGCGTCCACCACCCGACGACAGACGTAGGTCCGGAGATGACCGGCGCTGTTTCCGATGCGATGAGCCAGGCCATCTGGCCCGTGACTGCCCTGCACCGGCACCACGGGTTAGACCATCTCGTCCGGCGGAAAACGGCAGCGGAGCGGCCCAGTGAGGGGACCGCCGCTCCGGATTCCTGCCCCTCTCCACGGTCGGTGCGCTCTGGTTGGCGGCCCGGGCCGCGCCAGGGGCCTTTACCTCCGCTGCGGGATCGACGGCCGACCCTGCACGGCCCTGGTGGACACTGGGTCGACCATCTCCCTGGTGCGTCCGGGCGTTTTTCCGGGCACCACCGGCGCACTCTCGGGGGGGTGGACGGCGACCAGCGTCCGCCTGACGACCGTTACGGGACAGGAGACCGGAATGAGGGGAAGGAAGCGGCTGGCCGTCCGGGTGGGTGACCGGGAGGTGATGCATGAGTTTTGGCTCGCCGACATCCGGGACTCGTGCATCATCGGCCTGGATCTGCTGAACCGTTGGGGTGCCAGGATGGACATGGCTGGAGCAACCATCACCGTCGGCACGGAGACGGTGGCGCTCCAGTCCGGACGGGGGGAGCACGGGGGCTCTGGCGGCCAGCGGAGTAGTCGCCGGGTTGTGCCCCAGGAGCCTCTGCCTCTGCCCGGTTCCTGCATTCCCCGCGGCCCTGTATCTGCCGCCTTTCCTTCCCCTGAGACCGCCGAGGCCGTCAATGCGCTTTGGCTGCGCAGTGGAGCTGGCCTCGACGTACAGCAGAGTCTGCAGCTGAGGCTGTTACTCGAGTACGGGGACATTTTTGCGGCTCGGGACGAGGACTGCAGGCGGACAGGGCTGGTGCAGCATGCCATCGACACCGGCTCTGCTCGGCCCATCCGCCTGCGGCCCCACCGATTAGCACTAGCCAAGCGCCAGGCCGCGGAGGACAAGGTCCGCGAGATGGCTGCCGGGGGAGTGATCGAGCCCTCGTCCAGTCCATGGGCGGTGAAGAAGAAGGACGGTAGCTGGAGGTTCTGCGTGGACTACCGGCGCCTCAACGAGGTCACCCGGAAGGACTCGTACCCGCTTCCACGGATCGACGACGCCCTGGACTACATCGGGGGGTCTAGCTGGTTCAGCTCCCTGGACCTCCGTAGCGGCTACTGGCAGGTGGAGTTGGCACCCGAGGCCAGACCTAAGACTGCGTTCACCATTGGACAGGGGCTGTGGCAGTTCCGTGTCATGCCGTTCGGACTATGCAACGCGCCGGCGACGTTCGAACGGATGATGGAGAGGGTGCTGGCGAGCATCCCCCGGAGTCGTTGTGTCGTGTACCTGGACGATTTGTTGGTGCACGCCCGCGATTTTGGGGGAGCGCTGGCGAACCTGCGGGAGGTTCTTGGGGCCATCCGCCGGGCCGGGTTGCGGCTGAACCCTGCCAAGTGTTCCCTGCTGGCCAGGGAAACGCTGTTCTTGGGGCACGTCGTGAACGAGCATGGCGTAGCCACTAACCCGGCCAAGGCAGCTGCAGTCCGGGACTGGCCGACCCCCACCAACGCCGGTGAACTGCAGAGTTTTCTGGGCCTGGCGGGGTACTACCGCCGGTTCGTCCAAGACTTTGCTACGGTCGCTAGCCCCCTCCACCGCTTAACCGAGGCAGGCCGGCCGTACGTCTGGGACGACGCCTGCGCCACGGCCTTTGCCCGACTCCAAGCGGTGCTCACCGAGGCCCCGGTCCTGGCGTACCCCGACGCTGGTCGCCCTTTCGTCCTCGACACCGATGCCAGTAACGTTGGGGTCGGTGCGGTTGTTACGCGCCTCCCCTTTTTCTTCTTGTTCCACCCGCTCTATTCTCCTCTGTCCTCGCAGGTGTTCCCGATTCCTGGGGGTGGAGCTACGGCTACTTAAGGCGTGGCCTGTACTCCCGATGGGTCTCTCCTCTCCCAGGGGGTGGGGGAGGAGGAACGTCCCATCGCCTACTTCAGCCGCACTCTCAGTCGGGCGGAGCGCAATTACTGCGTGACCCGACGGGAGCTGTTGGCTGTGGTCCTGGCCGTGCGGCATTTCAGGCCGTACCTACATGGGAAGCGTTTCCTGGTCCGCACCGACCATGCGTCCCTCACGTGGCTCCTCAGTTTTAAGAACCCTGAGGGCCAGGTGGCTCGATGGCTGGAGATTCTGCAGGAATACGATTTTGAGATCCAGCATCGGGCGGGGCGTATCCACAACAACGCAGACGCACTCTCCCGGCGGCCCTGTGCGGTCCTGGAGTGTCGCTACTGCCTGCGACAGGAGGAGCGGGCCCACGAGTCTCCGATGGTGGTGGCTCTCCAGACCACCGAGGCTGACCAGACCATCGGTGAGGCGGAGGGTTGGCTCCTGCTGACAGCGAGTCAGTTGGAGCAGCAGCAGCGGGCTGACGAGACCCTGGCGTTGGTGAGGGACTGGCTGGAGGCGGGGCAGCGCCCCTGCTGGCCGGAGGTGTCGGCACGAGGGCCTGAGGTGAAGGCCTACCACTCCCAGTGGGGATGCTTCCGGCTCCACAACGGGGTGGTCCACTGCAGCTGGCAGGACCCTAGGGGTAAGAAAAACATTCTGCAGCTGTTGGTGCCCCGTGCGCTTCGTCCCCAGGTGCTGCAGCTGGTCCACGGCTCGGTGGGAGCGGGGCACTACGGGAACGCCAAGACCCTGCATCGCCTGCGGGGGCGGTTCTACTGGCCAGGCTGTCGACGGGACGTGGAGTTGCATGTCCACTGCTGCGACACCTGTATGGCGCAGAAAGGGCCTGCCCAGCGTTCCCACGCCCCGCTCCAGCAGTACCTGGTGGGAGCACCGATGGAACGGGTGGGGGTCGACGTCCTGGGGCCGTTTCCAGTCACAGACTCCGGCAACCGCTACGTCCTCGTGGCCATGGACTACTTCACCAAATGGCCCGAGGCGTATGTGGTGCCGGATCAGAGCGCTGCCACCACCGCGGAGAGGCTGGTGGAGGAGATGTTTGCCCGCTTCGGGGTCCATGCTGAGCTCCACAGCGACCAGGGGCGGAACTTTGAGGGCAAGGTCTTCGGGGAGGTCTGCCGGCGGCTGGGGGTGCACAAGACCAGGACGACGCCGCTCCATTCCCAGAGTGACGGGTTGGTGGAGCGGTTTAACCGCACCCTGGCCACCCAGCTCGCCATCCTCACCAGCCAGCACCAGCGGGACTGGGACCGCCACCTGCCCTTGGTCCTGTGGTCCTATCGGACGGCAGTGCAGGAGTCCAGCCACTGCACGCCGGCTGCCCTCATGTTCGGGCGGGAGCTCCGGACACCGGTGGACTTGGTGTTCGGGTCTCCGCCCGAGCCTGAGATCGCTGGGGGTGCGGCTATGGACTATTTCCGCAGGCTGAGGGATCGCCTGCTGGTGGTCCACGACTACACCCGCCAGGCTCAGGCTGCCTCAGGGGTGAGGCAGAAGAGGGGCTATGACACTCGCTGCCGGGGACGAGCGTTCACACCCGGGGACAGGGTGTGGGTGTACTGTCCCGTCAGAAAGAGGGGGGTCTGCCCTAAGCTGCGGAGCCACTGGCAGGGACCGGGGGAAATCCTCGACAGGGTGTCCGAGGTGGTGTACCGGCTGCGGATGCCGGGCGCCCGGGGGCGTGTGGTAGTGTTGCACCAGGACAGACTCTCGCCGTACCGCCCCCTCGCCCCGGTTGTTGCTAATGAGGGAGGCGGAACTCCTCGTGGTTCCCCTGCCGGCTCCCCTGTCCCTGCCGGCTCCCCGGATAGGGCCGTTGGTCCTGCGGCTGTCGCCCCTAGGGGGGCTCAGCGGCCGAACCGGCGGCGCCGGGCCCCTGAACACTTTAAGGACTATGTGTCGGGTGATGGGGTCATCGGGGACGACTGACCCCTCAGCAGAGGTGGGTAGGAACGCGCTACATTTACTCCGTTACAAATACTTGAGTAACTTTTTGGATAAATTGTAATTTTAGGAGTAGTTTTATTGCAACATACTTTTACTTTTACTTGAGTAAATATTTGAAGAAAGAACGGTACTTTTACGCCGTTCCATTTGTCTACGTGACGGTCGTTACTTTGTTTTTTTTAGATCTTTTCTTTTATTACATGCGAGATCTATTTTTATCATGTGAATATTCCTTAGCCCAAGTGAAGGAGTTCAAGTAGCCTACCTCGGGGTCTTGTTCGCGAGTGAGGGTACTATGGAGCGTGAGATTGGCCGGAGAATCGGAGCAGCGGGGGCGGTATTGCGTTCGCTTTACCGCACCGTTGTTACGAAAAGAGAGCTGAGTCGCAAGGCAAAGCTCTCGATCTACCGGTCGATCTTCGTTCCTATCCTCCCCTATGGTCATGAGGGTTGGGTGATGACCGAAAGGACGAGATCGCGGGTACAAGCGGCCGAGAGGCAATTGAATAACGCCTGCACACACACACAGGCACGCACGCACACGCAGAGTGGTAATCGGGAGAGTTGGGAGAATTCTCTGTAGCCCGTTAACGTTTCGGGGGGCGCCGGGTCACACACACACACACACAGTTTTTCACCCACTCCGTATCCAGCTTATTCCATGCTTACAGCACCCAGGCTACTATGCGGCGAGCTGGGGCTCTCATGTTCTCCCCTGCGGTGTATTCCTTGTCCGCATCCCCTGCCATCCAGTTGTCATACGATTCATGCAGACTGGTTTTGAACGGCTGATTCCATGGATGTACTTTGTTAATAATGTTAGTTAACAGTTATACGTGTATTGGTTTTAATTAATATAATTTTGGATAAACCGAATTTATTTTAATGTTATTTAAAGGTTGATGTATTTAATTTTACAAAGATTTAATTTGTTATTGTTTTAGTTCAAGGGTTATACACCTTATTTATTTTATTTAAAAGTATGTTATTTACATTATCTTTATTTGAACCTTGCTGTTTTATATTTTGTTGGTGTCTATTTTGTACCGTTTGTGTTGCTGTTTATTTAAAAAAGAAATCGGAGAAACTCAGTACTTGTACTCTTGAGTACTTGAGTAGTCTTTTCACTGCATACTTTTTTACTCTTACTTGAGTAATTATTTTTACGAGTACTTTTACTTCTACTTGAGTAATTATAATCTTAAAGTAACAGTACTTTTACTTGAGTAAATTTTTTAGCTACTCTGCCCACCACTGCCCCTCAGATGGGAGCTGTGTAGCGACCAGTGTTCGCAACGTGTCGTTCTCTTCCGGGTTCGTGCCGGGGATTCTGGGGGATTCTCGGAGCGCATGTTGTTGGGGTTATTTTTGCTGTTATTGTTGTTGTTCTGGGTCCGTTGCTAGTTGTTAGTGTTATTAGTGATCAGTGGGGTTAATGGGTTGGGATTGTTCATTGTTGGGTGTTGTTCTGTTGTGTGTCGTTGTTGCCACCACCACCGAGAATGACTTGTGTGTTAGTTAGGTGTGCTGTTCTATGTACGTGTTGTCGAGTCAATAAAAGAGGGTGTTTCTGTAGTCGAGCGGTGTATGAGGCACAGAACCCCTAGTTGACCAAAAGCCTGACTCCCTGTTCTTCCTGGTCGGCGCTACAATATTTTTTATTTTTTATTTTTATTTATTCATTTCTTTTGTTAGTTTGTTTTATTTCATTTATTTTGTTTCGTTAGTTTGGTTTTTTCTTTGAATTTATTTTTATGATTTAAAGTATCATTTGCCAACGTCCTTGTCACAAACTCCAGTGTAGTAGTCCAGTAGGT
Source organism: Gadus macrocephalus (assembly GCF_031168955.1). NCBI lineage: Eukaryota > Metazoa > Chordata > Actinopteri > Gadiformes > Gadidae > Gadus > Gadus macrocephalus. Next base: position 3,012,496 of record NC_082386.1, read on the forward strand.
GGCGGTATATGGGGAAAAACTATGATCCTCCACTAAACTAGAAGAAGAAGAAGATCTCTGCATCCGGTACGTCACGGACTAGTCACGCGGAAGCAAATCGCTCCTGTATGTTACCCTGCGCCACTGAGCAGTTTGTATAGGAATGAATGGGCGGCCATTTTCCAGTCTGTGGTCCATCCTTTAATATGTCCATGGGTGTGTTCGAAACCGCCTACTTGCTTACTGCTTACTACCTACTAAATATTTGGCTTACTTCTCGAATCCTTAAATAATGATTGAGTAATCCATTTGAGTAATCGACGTTCAGAAGACTGTCCTTACTTAACCACCTCAGATGACGTGAATCAAATGAATCAAAACGTGTCAATAACCTACCGGCCGGGCGCCGTTAATAAATATTATAAATAAATATATAAACGTCACATTTATACACATCCAGTCACCCGGAGAAGGTGCCCGTTTGCAAGGCAAGCTTCACCCGGATAAGCGGATGACGATGAGGATGAGTATGTTACTATTTATTTTATTTGGCGGTTATATATTAATTTATAGTGTGAGATGATGATATCGTATGTTGTATTTTCTCTTGTTTTTAAAATAAAAATACATTAACCATCAATTGATTTACAGCTTCTTTTTTCAAATTGATTGATTTATAGCGTTTTGAAAAAAAATATATATATTTGAATTTATAATCAATAATGTTGTGGTTTGATTTAAAAATCATTGTACAACATCTTCAGACTGAGTCAACAAACCATTTTAACAGGTTAAATTGAATATTAACAAAATATGTGGGTCTAGGTAAAAAATTTAATTATCCTAAAAACTATACAAATGGATTTATAGCGTTTTGGAAAAGAGCTCCTCATCTTCAACCTAAGGATTTGCGGTGATATGTTAAAAACAATTACATCGGTATGGCTCTGCTGCTGCGGCTCCCCGTTTAGCGCCATTGCTTCCATTGTTCTTTTGAATAGACGCAGTGCATTCTGGGGCAGTTGAGTACGTCTAGTAAGCTAGCGATGCTTACTCAAAATCTTTCCGGAAGTAGAAGACATTCGGATACTACTCGCTTACCTAAACTCGCTTACTAAGTTCTCGCTTACTCAATTTGACGTCATAGTTAGTAGGAGTAGTAAGCAAGTACGCGGTTTCGAACACACCCCATGGGTGTGTTCGAAACCGCCTACTTGCTTACTACCTACTAAATATTTGGCTTGCTTCTCGAATCCTTAATTAATGATTGAGTAATCCATTTGAGTAATCGACGTTCAGAAGACCGTCCTTACTTAACCACCTCAGATGACGTGAATCAAATGACGTGTCAATAACCTACCGACCGGGCGCCGTTAATAAACATTATAAATAAATATATAAACGTCACATTTAACGTCACAGTACACCTTCAACCTAAGGATTTGCGGTGATATGTTAAAACAATTGTTAAACAATTATTAAAAGCACTGCTGCTGCGGCTCCCCGTTTAGCGCCATTGCTTCCACTGTTCTTTTGAATAGACGCAGTGCATTCTGGGGCAGTTTAGTACGTCTAGTAAGCTAGCGATGCTTACTCAAAATCTTTCCGGAAGTAGAAGACATTCGGATACTACTCGCTTACCTAAACTCGCTTACTTAGTTCTCGCTTACTCAATTTGACGTCATAGTTAGTAGGAGTAGTAGGCAAGTACGCGGTTTCGAACACACCCCATGACTGAAACCCGTAACCAACGGCAGAAATCCCACCCAAAACAAACCCTGGTTACCCCGGCAACCCCCAACACGGTCTCACTCACGTGCAGGCCCCCACCCTCGTGTTCTTCCAAGGCCCTCCCCCAGCTGACCTAATGATTCGCCCCCACACTGATTGACAAGAAGAACATTACAATACATGCACATAGAACAACTGGCATAACGGACAACGAAATACAATGCAACACATAACACACAAACTATTTAACTGTCCCAGGGTCGCTACAATATCGTAAATACAAATTTGTTCTCAGCCTATTTTTGCCATTTATATACCGTGTTACTATGGCAGAATAAAGAATAAATTCATGCATTATCATTCAACTTGAACATGTGTTTTTACAGTATAGAGTGGTGGAGAGGGATGACGTATGTTGGCAAACCCGGAAGTGAGCGTCGCCCTCGGTTCCCTTGACAAAAAGCCAACGGGTTTTCCATTGGATTTTGGATTATTGCAGAAAAATCCTCAACTCCTCAAAAACGGAAAATAAATAAATAAATAAAAATAACCGTGCTCCAAAGAACGAAGTGTAAACCAATGCATTCTGAATGGGAGTGTTTCTCCGATTTTTCCATGCTACACAACGAAATGTAAACCCATGCAAATAAAGACTTCATGGTCATAATAATTTAAATATCATTAATCTACTACTGAGTGTGTAGGGAGGTGTTCTATTTTTTTCAACGGGGCTGGCACTTGACCATCATGGTTGCTATGGTGGTTGCTATCGACCGCCCCCTCTAATACTCGTGGCTCTAAAAACCACGCGGCAAAGGAGCTGCCGTCAATTGGGTTGTTTTTGTCGTAAACTAGGGTCCGATGGTTGAAAAATAGACAGATATTCCAAGGTATCCTTAAAAGGCAGCTTGGATGCGTTTATTTTCTGCAGTTTAGACATCTTCTATAACTAATTTTTGAAAGCAAAACACCAAGCTCATTGATTTAACGAGGGAGGGTTATTTGAAACAATTTATTCAATAAATATTTGTGAGAGGTCATTCCTTCTCCTGATTTTACTTCCTATTTATGTCTAGGGTAAACCCCTACTGTCCACAAGCATCCCCCCCCTCCCCATATGGATTTGGAGAATTGTTGCCACGTCCCAGTGGTGGAGGTATCATATATATATGAAAGAGGGCATTCAATTATAGCCTACTACAATGATCAATTAGGAGGCCAAAGCCCTAAAGGAAGTGATGCAATAGGTGACTGAGTCGACAACATTTAAGTAAGCTGTATAGGGTCTCTTATATATCATAGGGGGTCTCAAAGGACGCATCCGCTTCAACCTGTGGCTCCAGCACTACAGGAAATGACTCAGCAAGTGCTCCATCTTGTTGCAACTCACCCAGCGGCTCGCTTGCAAGATTTTGGCCTGAAGTTCTTCCCAGACCTACACCCTAGCCATCCAACATGCATATCTGAGAATCAGGCCTCTCTTTAATAATGACAAAAAGTTATGAGAGAAACACACCTTAACTTTTTGTTATCTCATAAGCGGCGTGGTGCCGGCTCCTTTTGACCCCAGACTTCAAAAACGTGGCCACAGGCCAGCTGTGTCTACACACCTTTAGCCACAAATGTACACCTCCATCCCACAAAAAATGGGGACTAGAAACTAACCTGTTTTATGTACATTTACTGTACTGTTGGAGGTCACGCCCCTTTGCCGACCTTTTCGAGATATTTGCCAGGGCCCCGTGAACGACATATCCGAGATTTTGAGTTCTAGCCCTTAGAGAAAAAAAGTTTTCCCAAATGGAGTGTCATTTGGACAAAGCCCCTCAGAAGTGTAGCCTGCAAGACCTAATGGTTCAGAATGTGGTGGAAAAACAGTTTTTGAGATAGGAAGGTCCTACCGCCCTGAAATTTTAATACCTTATTCTAGGGCCTAACTGGGACCTCCACACCGAAACTTGGCCCGGTCAGACCCCGAGGGCAGGAAGGGGGGGCCCTTCCTGCCCGAAACTTGGCCCGGTCAGACCCCGAGGGCAGGCCCCCCCTTCCTGCCCTCGGGGTCCGACCGGGCCAAGTTTCGGTGCGGAGGTCCCAGGCCTGATGTAGTCAAGCCCTGTAGAAATGGACAGGGACATACAGTATGCGTATAATTTATTATTAAATGAAATGGTTTTCCCTGGCCATCTCTAACATATAACATCATCCTTGTATTTAGTGTACCGAGCTTGAGGATGTTGTTCTGATTTGTCCACTTGTTTTTGAATTTTGGAAGCAGTATTGCCGCAGCAATAAGCTCCGGGTCCTTTTCGATTTCCTGAAAGCGCTTCTTCAGACCATGTTGCAGACAATGGAGGAGTGGGAGGCAGACCTTAGCTGATGACTCCATGTTCACCAACTTCTCTTCCAGAATGTAGATGGTGGGTAGTAGCCAGCCCATGTAGGCGTTTCTCTCTGACTGGAGAATGTTCAGCGCTGCTGCCATAGGCTTCATCACAGCGACGTACTCCTCTAGGAAGGACATCTCTAGAGGATTGAACCTTAAATTGAAGGAGCAGAGGAAATGTAGTATTAATTACAAGAATGAGTTAACTTAGTGAGTGAAAGAGTGTGTTAGTGAGTGAGGGAGGGTGAGTTAGACAGGTGAATGACTGTTGGTGAGTGAGTGAGTGAGTGAGAGAGATTCACTCAGTGAATTAAACTTACATCTTGATTTCGAATTCTGAGCAGACATTCCTCAAGGCGTCTTCACCTTTTTCTTTGAATAGACAGTGTAACCTCTGAACAGCAAGGAACGTGGAATTCCAACGTGTGGGAATGGGCCTGATGAGTTGGAGATCACACTCTTGGTCAACAAATTCTGCTGCATTTGGCGAATGTCGAACGGTACACACGTTTGAATGTGGTGCTCACCAAACACCCCAAAGGCCTTCAAAAAGTTAGATCCACTGTCTGTAGTTGTTTTAACTACTTTGTTCTGGATGTGGTACTCCCTATGCACATCATCGAGTGCAGACGCGAGGACATCAAATGTGTGTGACCCTTTTAGGGGTCGACATGCAAGGGCAGTGGAACACCTCTGGAGGCTGACCTCATCAATCCAATGGCAGGTGACGCCGAGGAAACTGCGATGATGGGCTGTCCAGCCACTGTTGTGGTGGCCACGTAATCAGTGCAGCTCAGTGCCTGCTTTAACTTAGTTTTCATGGCCTCACACGCCACATTGATTCTTCCCCTTAGAGATTTCCGAAGCCATCACTGAAGATGTAAGGCTCAAAGTTGTAATGAGTTCTTTGAAGGATGGAGACTCAACAAGGGAGAAGGAGAGCATTGCATCACAGATAAGGTTAACAATGAGTTTGTCCACATTGTTACGCCCTGGTGGTGACTCATTTGAAGGGCGCAACATAAGGCAACAGACGTAGGGTGAGGGTGCAGTGGCACAAAACCGCAAAACCAGGTATCACACAATAATATTTATTTACAAAAGAAAACAAGCAACCCAGGGGTCAAGGAGGACTAACAGTGGCACCAAAGGAAACAAAAGGAAATTATAACCCAACCCCCCCCCCTTGACAGGTGCTATAAGCACCCAAAAATACAGTGGGTGGTGCACACTCTAATCTAGGGTTGTAACAACAGGTAAACCTACGTGATGCAAGATGTAGACCCCAGGGTATCCTCCTGTCCTCACTTGCTCCCCAAAAACGGCCGCCCTGAACTGAACACAAAGGGGACTATATATCAGGTGAGGGGAAGCTTGATTGCTGATCAGGAACAGGTGGGGCGATTGATGAACTCAGGGGTAGATCTGCGAAAAGTGACAGGAGGGAGACAAAAACACCACAAAACAGAACCAAACAAGACATGCCTGCAAACATACAGCATACATAACCCCCAGACGTAACAACATTTATCTGGGAAACTACCATCCTTGCAGGAAGTTTGGCCTGCACTGCATTCCCAGTATTTTGGGGTCTTGGATCTTGGGTCTTGGATCTTGACATGCACACTCGGTAGAGTTGCATTTTCCCTGTGTGCTTCCTCTGTAGTTAAAGTACGAAGCAAAGCAAAGCAAAGCAAAGCAACTTTATTTATGTAGCACTTTTCATACACAAGGCAGACTCAAAGTGCCTCACATATAAACATTGTCATACAATAAAATAAAATAATAGATAAGTAAAAGAAAACATATGCAAAGAAATGGGTAAAATAGAAAGCATATTTTAGCATTAAAATAGAAATGAAAGGCAAAGTTAAAAAATACTTTTTAGAAAGTGCAATGTATTTAACATTTAGCAGAAAGCAAAAGCAAACATAAAAGTCTTCAGTCTTGTTTTAAAGTTTAAAAGAGTTTATTCCAGCTATTTGTTGCACTACATCCTGCTTTCCCATGTTTCGTGTTTACTCTGGGGATAATTAACAGATTGGTCTCAGAGGATCTTAGTGGTCTAGAAGGCTTATGTAGTGGCAGCATATCAGTTAAATATTTTGGGCCCAAACCATGTAGGGATTTATAGGTTAGCAACATGATTTTAAAATCAATTCTCTTACCTACAGGAAGCCAATGTAACGATTTCAGAATTGGTGTAATATGTTCAAATTTTTTGGTCTTTGTTAGAACTCTAGCAGCAGCATTCTGAACAAGCTGAAGCTTCCTCAGAGTTTGTTTTGGGAGACCTGTAAGGAGACCATTGCAGTAATCAAGCTTACTCGTGATAAAGGCATGTAAAAGTTTTTGTAAGTCTTCGGTGGACATGAGCCCTCTAAAGGCTCAATTCCACCAGACGCGTTACGGCAACGTTACGGCAGCGGCACGTCTTGCTCTTGGTCACCGCAGCAGATAGGTTCCACTCTAATCAATGAGACCATTTCCACCGGGCGCGGCTGCGGAACAAGTCGCGGCCAAGAAGTGCCGCAGCCGTAACGCGTCCGGTGGAATCCCCGGGTAAGTCTTGCTAAATTTTTAAGGTGATAATATGCAGATTTTGTAACTGATTTGATGTGACTGTCGAAATGTAAATCTGAATCCATGATAACCCCTAGATTTCTGGCTTTGATTGAGGTTTTCAGGGACAGAGAGTGAAGGTGTTGGGTTACTTTAAGCCTTTCCGATTTAGAACCAAATACAATTATCTCTGTTGTGTCCTCATTTAGTTTAAGGAAATTTCGGCACATCCATTCTTTCACTTGCTCAATGCACTGGCACAGCAGATCTATGGGATCTATGTTATTTTGCATGATTTGCCCTAGTGGGAGCATGTAGATGTTGAATAAAGAGGGTCCTAAGATCGAACCTTGTGGGACTCCACATGTCACGTTGGTTGATTCTGATACAAAGTCGCCAATGGAAACAAAGTAGTTCCTATTTTGTAGGTAGGACCTGAACCAATTTAAGACTGTGCCTGAAAGCCCCATCCAGTTTTCTAACCTGTCCAGAAGTAATGTATGGTCTACAGTGTTGAATGCAGTACTGAGGTCAAGTAGCATTAGTATTGAGGTTTTGCCTGAGTCTGTGTTAAGACGGATGTCGTTTACAACTTTAATAAGGGCGGTCTCAGTGCTGTGCAGGGGTCGAAATCCTGATTGGAAAGTGTCATAGCGTCCAGTTGATGCCAGGAAGTGATTAAGTTGCTGGAGGACAACTTTCTCAATGATTTTACTTATGAAGGGTAGATTTGATATTGCTCTGTAGTTGTTAATAATAGAGGCATCTAGGCTCCGCTTTTTTAAAAGGGGTTTAATAACTGCAGTTTTCAAAGCTTTCGGGAAATTGCCTGACTGGAGAGAGTTGCTAACTATCTGCAATATGTCTGCTGCTAGGCAGTCGAAAACATTCTTAAAGAGGTTGGTAGGTAAAGTATCAAGGCAATAGGTGGATGGCTTTAGTTGTGTCACAGTTTCCACAAGATTTTGAGAGTCTATAACATTAAAGCATGCCATCCTTGCCACGTTACTTTTGCCTGAACAGGCTGGTAGTCCAACATTTTTGTTTGAAGTGGAGATATTGATGGCGCGTCTGATGCCTTCGATTTTATCAGTACAAAAAGCTGCAAACTCATTGGATTTCTGCGTGGAATGGAGATCAGGTGGAATTTGTGTTGGGGGGTTGGTCAGTCTCTCAACAGTTGCAAATAGGGTTTTTGCATTATTAGTGTTGGTTTTAATGATATTGGAGAAAAATGTTTCTCTAGCATTTTTTAAGTCTAAATTGTAGGCACAGAGGCTCTCTTTATAGATATCATGGTGAATATGAAGTTTTGTTTTACACCAGATGCGTTCAACCTTCCTGCATTCGTTTTTCTGTGCTGCTACAGAAGCAGCTTTTCTCCAGGGTGCCTTTTGCTTTCCAGAAATCGTTTTAACCTTATAAGGTGCAATGACATCTATGACTTTCAAAATGTTCACATTAAAGTTTTCCACAAGATCATCAGCAGAACATGGGTTGAGAGGTGGTAGCAAGGAGATGCCATTTTTAAAAAGTACATTAGAATCTTCATTGATATACCGTTTTCTGACAGTATTTGATTTTGTCTATGTCGGGAATAAAAGATATGTTAAAGAAAACACAAAAGTGGTCAGACAAGGAAGGATCAGTCACAGAGAGATCAGAAACATTGAGGCCCTTTGTGATAACCAGGTCTAGAGTGTGCCCCTTACAATGAGTATCCAGTTATAACTAGACAGTCAAATTCTGTGGAGATGCTAGACAATTCTGTGGAGATGCTAGACACAAGCAAAAAAACGACCATTAGGACACATATAATGTAATATTGGTTGTATGCACACATATTTGTCATCCAGGATATCCATTATTATCTATTAATAATTTCATTAAACCCTGTTACAAGCACACTTAAAGCTGAGATAGCCCGACAAGACTAGACTACATTGAGACCTAATAATAATTCGTGTTGCCATACAATAAAGTATTAGGATCTATTTTCTTCATTAAATGCTACAGAGAAAATATGCCATAGAGATTGTACACTTTCCATTCCATTTCATTGGGTTCATCATGAACTTAAACATCTCTTCATTCTCTAAAAACATCATCATTAGTGTGCGGGACGATATAATGTGGGCATGAGGGCTATGACTAAATCATTTGTTCACAACACTTTGAGACCAGTAGGTCACCAACAGGAATGACCTCTTTTTTAGTTGAGGGGGAATTTAGTTTAAAAGACTCATAACTCAAAAGGGAACACCAGGTTATAGAAAGTTCTGAGTTATAGTGGCTCTGAATGTTTTTGTACTTTTACTTTACATTTTTCATAAACCAGCATTATAATCTACAGGAAAAATTGGGTCAAGACATTGTTGAGAAGGCATTGAGCCAAACTAAACAATGAAATGAGATCTGAATGACACAGAGACAGAAATAGAGAATAATTAAAGTAAAAGTAAAGTAAAAAGAGGTTATGAGAAAGAGAGGGCCCTCCGACTTAGTCTGCAACATAGAAATTAATCCCATTCATTGCCCCAATTTACCTTTGGTAATTCCATTAACCACCAGGGAACAATTAAGTGCAAATGATCTCCTATGCTGCTTTCTAACAGTCTCATCACCAAGGTGCATTATGTCTTAAGAGCTGAAGAACATTTGATGCAGAAAGCTAACATTGACTAACAATTTCTAGTGCTTAATAGGGTCATATTAGGCTTATTTTGTTTTCCCTTAGTCGAATGTAAAAAAAGAATGTAAATGACGGTAATATTTCAACAGCTGGAGCACCAAAATAATACTGGAAAATAACACCATATACAGTTATTTGACTTATTTCAAATAAGGTTTGCAGCTTTCATTCAACATGAGATATTGTCTATTGTTTTGGCTTCCTAATGTTTAATGAAGGAAATGTACAACTATTTAAACAATGAAAGTACCTTTAAATATGGTCGAACACTGCTATAATACAAATAATCAGCCTTAAAATTGCTTTAGTTGCTTTAGATTGCTATAGTGGGATTTTTATATAGTATTACCTGAAGTCTTGTCTATTTAATGTTATAAAATTATATCACCCATAAAACATTTGATTTACCTGTCAAAAAATGTAAAAATACTGTTGTAAAACTGGTGATTATAATTACGACAATATATTGTTAATTTTAGTTCGTCACTTTATTCTTCTTGGTAGTACCTTTTTAAATGGGCAAAATTAATTACCCAGTAAAAATGTATACTTGCTCAATCTTGGAGAATATCAGGAGGGATCCCGATGATTCAGAAAGACTTGGCATGATCAGTCTTAGTTTGTTTTTATATTTCTAATGAATGTACAGTACATGTTTTTCAGCACATAGATTATGAGAGTTTGCGAAAGAACATCCTCCTCTCGAGTTTCTATTCTAGTGGTATGACCTGATCGCACAGGAAACCTCAAAAACACTGGTTTTACTTTCCTGTTTCATTTACTTTGATTAGCGAAGATAATCCATACCAGTTAATGCAAACTCAACGACAACACCTCAAATAGCATGTATAGTTGTTGTGATTTGGAGGTACTTTCTTTGATTAAAATAGTCAGTTCCATCTTTTATTCCCTGCCAACCATTGTGGTTGTTGCTGTGTTACTTGTGGCGGAATCCATAACTTACTAAATTATCATCTTCTTCTTCCACTGTGTCAATTAAAGACACGCGAACAAACCAGCTCGTCACACTTTCTGGAGCTGGAGTTTTTTCAGAAAAGACTAATGAGGCCATCTCTCCATATTCCATTCTTTTGACTTGCTTTTCATCCTCTCCCTCTCATATATCGCTCCCTCTAATATAATTTGTCTGCTTTAGTTTTTGTGTTTCTCTTGGTTTGTGTTTTGCGCTATGGCTTCATTGATTGTCTACCTGCCTCCTTGTGAACCATCAGATATCATTGTCTCCTTTTTTCTTTCTTTCCCCTTGCCACCATTATTAGTTACTCTGGCTCATTCACTCTTTTCTTCTATAGCGATAATTTGATATTGGCAATCACCAAAGATTGGTATTCAGCAATTTTTTTTATGATTAAGAGCCACTGGTGTGTCTATGTGTGTGTGTGTGAGTGCAATTAGGGGGGTGGGTAGGGGTGTGTGTCGGCGTGTTCATCACAGCAATACACATCATATTATAGAAGACTACTTGAATGACCAAGGCCTGGACTATCTGAAAACGCATGTGCACCCACACACGTCAAGCAGGATGTCTGCACCGTGGTTAACCATTTCACATTCTATTGTTACTTATAGTTAGGTTACATTAGAAAGTAAGACATATTACCATTGAGCAGACATCCTGTTTCAACAGCATGTGTTTTTATTTGTGTGTTTGCGTGTGTGTGTGTTTGTGTACATTCTACCCAAGGGGTCGGCTACCTTTTTAATATCCTGTTCCATTTACAATGTTTAAAAAAGTATCACAGACCCCCATGCCAGATTTTCATAATATGCATTCATTAACTTATTACATTATTGCTGCTACTCGTCTCCCCGTCACGAGTTCCCACCTACCCACACTGCTTCTCATACAGGGCCACTGCCTTCTTGATTTCATTAAACTCGATCCGGCTCATCGACAACTGACAGAGCAGACATCCATGGTTATGGAAGTTTCCACTAGGTAAAATTCTATGCTCATTGGCCTCTAACGCAGGGGGACTGAGAAGGCTACTCTGGAAAAACAGACTCACAAGTCAGAGATGCTGACCACAGTGGAGTGGGAGTGGGACAAACTGCAATTGCTGGAGACCCTACTTGAACCCTGCAGGTAAGTCCTCCACCTCCTTTTTGAACCGCACGAACGGTGTCTTGTCCGATTCAACATACAAATCTGAGCCACTGATTGGTTTTGTTTACAACCGGCGAATCAGCGCAGTGTGTCAGGATCTATGATCTATACTCTCTATGGTGCACCTGTAGAAGTTGCGGAGTATCCTGGTGTCCCTGTTGAACCTCCTCAGCTGGCGGAGGAAAAAGAGCCGCTGTCTTGTAGTCTTTGTGATGGCGTTGGTGTGGTAAGTCCAGGTCAGGTCCTCGCTGATGAGGACCCCAAGGAACTTGAAGCTGCTGACCCTCTCTACCGTCATCCCGTTGATGGTGATGGGGGCGTGTCCTACTCCCTGTCGCTTCCTGAAGTCCAAAATCATCTCCTTGTTTTTGCTGAGGTTGAGATGGAGGTTGTTGTCCTGGCACCAAGATGTCAGGATTCTGACCTCTCTGTACGCCGTCTCGATGCCGTCGGTGATCAGGCCGATGACGGTTGTGTCGTCAGCAAAGTTGATGATGGTTTTGGAGCCGTGTTTGGCCACGCAGTCATGGTTGAACAGGGAGTAGAGGCGAGGGCTAAGCGTACAGCCCTGGGGTGCGCAGGTGTTGAGTCAGGGTGGATGATGTGGCGTTTCCTATCCGTACTGTCTGGGGTCTGCCCGTCAGGATGCTCAGGATCGTGCCACAAAGGGCGGGGTTGAGCCCGAGGTCCCTAAGCTTCACGGCAAGCTTGGATGGTGTTGAATGCTGAGCTGTAGTCAATGAACAGCATTCTGTTCCTCTGATCCAGGTTGGAGAGGGCAGTATGGAGGGTGAGGGCGATGGCGTCGTCTGTTGACCGGTTTGCCCTGTATGCAAAGTGCAGGGGGTCCAGTGAGTCAGGGAGGGAGGAGGTGATCAAATATTTGGCTAACCGCTCAAAGCACTTCATGATGGAGGTCAGTGCTACTGGGAGGTAGTCGTTAAGGCTGGACGTTTTTGACTTCTTGGGAATGGGAACGATGGTGGACTTTTTGAGACATGTGGAGACAACAGGCTGGCGCAGTGACGTGTTGAAAATATCAGTAAACCCACCTGCCAGCTGATCTGCACGCACCCTGAGAGCTCGGCCAGGGATGCCATCAGGTCCAGGGGTCTTGTGTGGATTAATCCTTTTGAAGGATTTGCACTAGTCTATCTGCCCTAGTTGTTACTAGTGGGCAGGGGTCCCGGTCGTTCTGTACCTCCTTAGCCGGGGAGTAGCTTTCGAAACATGCAAAGAAGGTGTTACGGTCATCTGAGAGAGAAACACATCCTCAAACACACATCCTTTTGCCGTCTGTTATCGTTCTTATTCCGGTCCACATGTGTCTTTGAGTTGGAGCCCTGAAAGTTGGACTCCACTCTGTCCCTGTATTGTCTCTTAGCACTGTTAATAGCTCTCCGGAGTGCATACCTTCACTTGCTTTACTCTGATTCGGGAATGTCCGTAGAGTAAACCGTGGCACGACGTCATCAATGCATTTGCCGCAAATCACAGAATCTGTTTGTGTGTTTAAATTGTCGTCTGAATTGAGTCTGATTGGTCGTACCAGTGCTGGATGGTCTGCGTCAGGGGCCTGTCTCGTTTGAGTCTCTGCCTATAGGAAGGCAGAAGCAGTACTGAGCTGTGGTCTGATTTGCTGAACGGGGGTCATAGAAGGGCCTTACATGCGTTGCGGAAGGGAGACTAAACATGGTTGACCGTGTTTCCACCTTGCGTAGGAAAGCTGATGTGCTGGTGGCGTCTCGGCAGGACTTTCCTGCCGAGGAAAGTCCTGGGGCCATGAGGTCTCAGGCAGCCTCGGGCCATGAGGTCTCCGTCCTGTCGATAACTCCATACAGCTTGTCAAGCGCTTGGTTAGTGTCAGCGTCCGGTGGGATATACACTGTGTGCACAATTATTAGGCAAGTGAGTATTTTGGCCATATCATAATTTTTATGCATGTATTCCAACATCAAGCTGTCTAAACTTGAGTGCTTATTGGATTTAAGCATACCAGGTGATGTGAACTTGCGTAATGAGTGAGGGTGTGGCTTAAGGAGATCAACACTCTATATCAAGGTGTGCATAATTAGTAGACAGCTCCTCTCCCTCAGGCAAAATGGGCCAAAACAGAGATTTAACGGACTCTGAAAAGTCAATTTTTTTTTAAAAGTCTTTAAGAGGGATGCAGCACTCTTGAAATTGCTAAGATATTGGGGCATGACCACAGAACCATCAGACGTTTTGTTGCAAATAGCCAACTGGGTCGCAAGAAACGTATTGAGAAGAAAAGACGCAAATCAACTGCCAAAGATTTGAGAAGAATCAAACGTGAAGCTACCAGGAACCCATTATTCTCAAGTGCTGCCATATTCCAGAACTGCAACCTACCCGGGCTGCACAGAAGTACAAGGTGTTCAGTGCTTAGAGACATGGCCAAGGTAAGGAAGGCTGAAACCCGACCACCGCTAAACAAAACACACAAGTTGAAATGTCAAGACTGGGCCAACATTTTTTTCAAAGGCTTTATGGACTGATGAGATGAGAGTGACTCTTGATGGCCCAGATGGATGGGCCCGTGGCTGGATCAGTAACGGACACAGAGCACCATTCGACTCAGACGCCAGCAAGGTGGAGGTGGGGTACTGGTACGGGCTGGTATTATTAAAGATGAGCTAGATGGAGCTTTTCGGGTTGAAGATGGCCTCAAAATCAACTCCAAAACCTGCTGCCAGTTTTTAGAAGACACTTTCTTCAAGCAGTGGTACAGATAAAAGTCTGCATCTTTCAAGAAGACCATGATTTTTATGCAGGACAATGCTCCATTGCATGCATCGAAGTACTCCACTGCATGGCTAGCCTGTAAAGGCCTTAAGAATGAAAAAATAATGACATGGCCCCCTTCCTCACCTAAACCCTATTGAGAACCTGTGGGCCCTGCTTAAACGGGAGATTTACAGTGAAGGAAAACAGTACACCTCTCTGAACGGTGTCTGGGAGGCTGTGGTTGCTGCTGCACAAAAAGTGGATCGTCAACAGATCAAGAAACTGACTGACTCCATGAATGGAGGGCTTGTGACAGTTATTGAAAAGAAGGGTGGCAATATTGGTCTCAGATAATTTTTTTGGCACTTCAGAAATGATTATTTGTAAATTTCGAGTTTTATTATTCTCACTTTAACAGATGATAATAGACAAGTGAGATGGGAAAATGTTCATTTAGTTGCATAATAATTCTGCACAATAACAGTTCCCTAATAATTGTGCACATATATAAATATTCTCTTAAGAAAGACAAATCCTCACTTTTACTTTCTTGAACATTCAGGTTTAGGTTCATTAACATTTTGGATTGACCGAGAACACTGTAGTTGTTCAATAATAAAAAAATACAACTTGTCTAATAATTGTGCACACAGTGTACATCTCTGTGAGCACGACCGATGTTAACTCCCTGGCCAAAAATAATGAGGCATCCGATCATGGGGACCTCCACGTCTGAGCACCATTTGTTGTTGATCATGAAGCAGACACCTTCCCCCTTGCTATTCCCCGATGTTGTTGTCCTGTCCTGACCGTAAATGGAGAGTCCGTGTGGAACAATGGCGCAGTCCGGGGCCGAAGGGTTGACCCAAGTCTCTGTGAAAACCATAACTTTACATGTCTTAATGTCCCGTTGAAACGCCATCCTACTCCGGAGTTCATCCAGCTTGTTGTCCAGTGACACACCTGAACAGGACTCTAGCCCGCGGCCCACGCTTCCTCTGTCTCCTGCATTTGCCAGGTGAAGCAGCAGGTAGCCAAGGTAGATCGCCATTGTTTGCGGGTGGTGGTGAAAAGTACCCTGGATATACCCATGCTGCCTTGCGTGCGATTTCATTTCGCGCTGCTAGGCAGCCTGGACTCCATGGATCCGATTTTCGCCTGAGATAGGGAACCAATCACAGAACGGGGAGGGACGGCAAGACGATGACGACGTCTATGTGACACACCAATCGTCTTCTTCCTCATCGATTTTCTGTCGCTCTACATACGTCTTCTGGTATAATTGATACGATTGGCGAGCTACGTACAGACTCAAATGATAGACATTCGTAGCGCCCAATAAACGGCTCCGGGCAATCGTAAATCACGCCTCAAATACGAGAAAATTAATGTGTGGTTCCCTGACCTCATCTCAATGTAGATTGAGATGAGGTCTGGCGTTAGCCTGGCTAGTGAAAAAGTGTTCTTCGCTGACATTTTGATGCTCAGAAGTGGTTCTCTATCATATAGTATGATAGGGCTCACTTTGGTCGATCGCCTGTTCCTAAAAGTTAGGCGTAAATATACAAATAAAGTATTGAAAGAAGAAGTTGAGGAGGAGCTGGAGACACGGCAGTCATCTTCGGTGCCATTTTATATTTCATATAAAATACATTTTATATACTTTTTTGGTTTATATGTCCAGTATTGTAGTTTATTTTTTTTGTTTTGTTTTTTTAGGTGTCAGCACTCTTACTTGTGTTTCTTTTATACTTTTATGTTTATCTTACACTGTCGAAGGAGAATGAGACTCAAGAATTTCTTTGCCAGTGACTGTATTGTAATTATTGTGCTTATGACAATGAACCATCTTGAAACTTGAATTTTGAGTCTACGAGCTACTGTGTAGTCGGCAGTAGTCTTTGCGGTATGTTTCAATGCAACTTTTCTGCCAAACAGGTCAGACGAGAGGCAATGGAGTGGACGGATAAGGCAGTTTGCTGTTGGTTTGAGTCTGGGCTGTGTGTGGGCCCCTCTTCCCATCTCATTCACTGACTGCCTATCTGACTTAAAGCTCTGGATGCACGATAACTTTCTCCAACTCAACACAGATAAAACAGAAATCATCCTCATCAATCCCAAATCTCAATGGTCCAAATCAGAGAGTCTCATTTTGAACATTAATGAACACTTGTACAATCCGCCTCCGAAACCTCTGCATACTGCTTGACCCCACACTCAGTTTCAATCCCCACATTAAATCCCTCACTAAGGCTGCATTCTTCCACCTCCGTAAGATGGCCCGCATTCGCCCCTTCCTGTTTACCTCTGATAGGCTAACCCTGGTTTACTCCTTCATTACATCACGTTTAATCTACTGCAACTCCCTCTTCATTGGCCTCCCAACCAAATCACTTCAAAGATTGCAGTATATTCAAAATTCAGCAGCAAGGCTTTTCACTCATACAAAGCGATCTGCTCACATCACCCCTATTCTATCTCGTCTTCACTGGTTAGCGGTTCTGTCCCGAATCAAATTCAAAATTCTTCTTCTCACCTTCAAAGCCCTCCATGACCTTGCTCCTCCTTACCTCTGTGACCTTCTGACCCCTTCTACTCCTTCCCGCTCCCTCAGATCATCTAACCACAGTCTCCTCTTTGTCCCCCGCACCAGACTTTCTACCCTGGGTGGCAGGTCTTTCAGCAATATGGCCCCCAAACTCTTTCCTCAATCCCTCTGTGACTCTCCCTCCTTTCTGTTTCAAGAACACTTCTCCTCTTCCATCACCACTGCATAGACCCCCTGTAAACAGTATATATATTATTTTTTTTGTGTTGTTGAACTTCGTGCTGTGCTGTCTTGTTCTGTGTGTGCTCATGACACTGTTAAGCGACCTTGATTGTGAGAAAAGTGCTATATAAAAAATAATCATTATTATTATTATTATTAACACCTCATCTTTTTGAAAAGATTGAAAATAGATCAATATAACTGCCCCATGTTATGTCTGTCAATTCACAGATTTTAAGTATATATGATGTTTCGAAATAATCAATTAATTACTAAACTCACGCATTAGGTGGGATTCATTTAAACTGTATGTTTATATATATTTGTACATTTTAGAGTTTACTGTGATACTTTATTGATATCCTGAGACAACCAAATATTTAACAGTTAGACGTGATTTTGATGTGGGATTTAGCGTGAAGTCAACATGTTCTTACGTAGTTCTTCAAGGAAAGGTTCAAAATCCGGGATTGCTTTTAACTCAGTTTATTGTTAAAGTCTGCATGTTTCGGCATGGTAACTGGCTATGGAACGAAAGTCTAGGAATCGTGTTGAACACGTGTGAGAGATATAACTTTAGCTACTTCGAGCCACGGGCAAAGGCCCATGACTCTCCGCGGGTGTCGCTGAAAATCTCTGACACTCTCCGGCTTGCGTGCTCAGGTAGAGACCGTCAAGTGGGCGTGGCCTAGTGGGCGTGGCCGGGGTGCCGTAATGGCTTCGGCTTCTTCATATATCAAAAGGTGCTGCTATCTGTGGCTGGAGCAGCCTCCAATAAGGTCTTGCTCCCCTTGTGGCTATGTATAGTATTTACGGCTTATATGTTTGGTCCTGCTTCATTGGGTCTATGTATGGGTAGCTTAGATTCTTAAAATACGTAACAATGTGAATAGGCTACGGTCTGTTATCGATAAAAGAGAAATGGTTTTCAGAACATTCATGTGTTATAATTGGTATAGTTCAGATTGCCAAACAGTTGTCAAACATGTTGTCGCGGGAAAGTAAGAGAAAGTAGTTGGTAACCTGGATTTAATTTATAGAAATGACTTCAACAAATATGCGCCAACATCAACATGCCTGGACATGCCTTGTAGCCTCTTTATATATTTTTTTAAGTTGGTATCAATACAAAATGTTAAATTGTTGCATCTGACCAATGCAGGAGCCCAGAACGAGGAACGACGACAGAGTGAAAGCCTTTGTCAGCATTTGCTTAGAATTAAGAGGAATCATGAGGAAATATAGATATAGATATCTAGCTCAAATTTTTGTGTTTACATACTTTTTCTAAAGTTTCGATGTTGTATTATCAGATGTCTCATCGGACTTCATCGTGTCCATACTCCGTAGATGGCCGCCAAGAAGATGAAAATGAACCCTGCATGTCCACTCTAATAAATCAATTATGGGCTTGCCTTAATAATTGCCTTGTCTTAAAGCAACTCTGTTTTGTGCTTTGTGTGTCATGGTTTTGAATGTTTTTTTTGCACTTTGGACTTTGGCGGCATCTAGTGGCGTTCATGTGTTATCTAAGTATTTTCTGTTTCCTTGCATTACCAATTACTCCTGTCACCTGTGTCTTGTGGCTCCTGTCACATGACCAATTAAGCCATGTATTTAAGCCCTATGTTCAGTGCTTAGTCTTTGGTGTGCCACGTTTGTACTCTGACCCTTGTCTTGTATAGGACATTATTATTGATTCTCTGTGTTTTGACCGCTTGCCTGCTCTCTGGACTACCCACTTGGATTTGCCCCTCTGGTATGACGCTTTGTACTTTTGTTTTTTTTGTCGAAGATTGACCTGTTTTTGAGTTTACCTTCTGCCTTCTCTGTTGGACTTTTTGCCCTTTTTGGATTTTACCCTCGCTTTGGAATTTTGTGCTCTTCTGTGTGTTTTGCCCAAAGACTTTGTTATAATAAACAACACTTCAGTTAACCCTCTCTGCACTTGAGTCTATACCCTTCCCTTTTGTTCACTGGGTTTAGAGTAAAACTGTGGATTTATAGATCCGGGCTCGATCCCCAACTCTTACATCGTGAAAATAATCTAATTTGTATTATTAAATGTTGACGGCATTCTGTGGTTTATTTCTAAATTAATTTACCTGTTACAGCAACCAGCAGTAAAATATTGTTCAGCTATTTTTAAGCGGTAACTGTCATTTCTGTTTACTATAACATTTTGGTGTTCGTGCTTTACAGCAACATGTAGGTTATTTGCAGTTGTGCTTGTAGTTTCTGTAAACTTATTTAGAGCATTCATTTGTATAGCTATTTTACAGCTGTTAGCTGACAAAGTTTCCAGAAAAATCCTGTAAAATAGATAATGAAATAAATGCTGAAAATAAGATTTAAATGCTGTAATCTGCATTTCAAGTAACTTTCTTTGTAAAAAAAAATACCATAAAATGGTGTACGTTAATACTACATTGATCTGTAAATTATCTTAAAAAAAAAAACCTAATATACTGGGATTATTTGTACAGAATTTTGCTGGCAACTTTTATTGCCAACACTTGCATTCATAAATAAGCCGATCTATGCTTTTGTGCAGTTGTCAATTAAATATATGTACACTCATAAACCCCACCTCTTTATATGAGACCATCAACATTCACAGGGAAAGCTGTGATGTTTGAGCGTCAACTTCTCCATCACTTACACACACACACACACACTGAATGCAACGGAGAAGTAAAGGTGTTTATAAAAAAGAGAGAGGCGGGAGCCAGAGAAAGAAGCGATGGCTAAAGCAACAGCTATAGAAAGAGTTACCCAACGCTGGGTTCCCCTCGACAGAGGCCACGTTTATACGTTTATACATTCTCTAAATACAGGGTATTTAGAGAATGTGTTTCCCCGCCTCCGTTTTCAAAAATAACATTGTGCACCCATCGTTTTCAAAAAGGTTGTCATTTACATCAACCCGCATAAATAAGCCATCAAGCGCAATTATAACTATGCCAAACCTATAGGCGGCAATGTAAGGAGAAGGATAAAGCCATGCAAGCCAATCAGAGTCCTCAGAATCAACAACGAATAACACAAGCGACTTCCTGTTCCTTTCAAAACAACCAATATGGTGCATGATAGCCAAACAAACTGTAAACTTAAGGCGCTCACACGTTAAGCATTTTCTGGCGCATAATGTGTCCCTTGAGAACCTAAAATCCTGTTTCTCCCAGTTGACACGACAACGCATAACTGGCGTTATCAGAAGTTATCCGGAGTTTTTAGAAATAATAATGGGTTTCCGTGTCAATGAGAGGCCAAAACGCGTGGAAATATCTGCGTTTACCCTTTGTGTCAACGGGGCCAGAGATGTCGATGAGTGTTGCAGCTTTCTGTCCTCATTGTTTAGCATGGAAAACCTATTTACAAAATGTTGTGTGTGTGCTCGCACTTGAGTCTGACTTTTGTGCATATACATGTATGTGTGTGGCACATGTGTTTGTGTGTTAGTTTATGTGTGCATATAATTGAATAACTGACTCACAGTGCTCAGAGTTCAAATGGTCAATATTCTGCAAACATTCCTCATCTTTCATGACAGTTATGAGGGAATAAGTGTTTGAAGATCATGGGCTCTTTGTCAAAAAATGTACTACTCACAATTTAATTGTCCTCGTTCTTTGACATATCTTCCTGAGTTTTTGCCCCCTGGAAGAGAAAAACAAAATAGGCTCCAGATTTGAGTTGTTTGGAGCTGTTAACAGGCTGGCCTTGCGGCGGTGGAAGGATTGGAGGCAGTGCGACCGATGTGAGCAAGGCCATTGGCAAGAATTTATTCAGGTACAAAAAATGTCCATCAGGAGGCAAAAAATTAATAAACCAAAAAATCAATAATTCAAAATAACTTTCAATAATCTAAACTTTCAATAATCTAAAAACAACCGTCCTCCCCTCGGCACTAATTAAACCCTTGGCTGGTCTAAGAGCCAGGTGTTGTCACCCGCTCACCTCAGACCCTTCTGCCCCACCGACATGATTTGGACCTGAATATATCCTACATGGCCCGACCCATACCACTTTTAATTCAATTAACCCTACATATTTCCTATCCCCACCCCTAGTTACACACCTTACTCTAGGAATGCGCGATATAAACGATATACGATATGAACGATAAAAAATGGCCTACGATAGAGATTTTAGTTATACTGCTCTATTGCGATAATGTATGTTTGACGCGATCTATCCATGACTCGCGAAATATAAAGAGCCACGAGCTGCAACCGTCTGCAACGCATCGTCCGCGAATTTTAAAAAGAGCCACGAGCTGCAACCAGCTGCATCGCATCATCCGCGACACGCGAAATTTAAAGAGCCACGAGCTGCAACCGGCTGCAACGCATCGTCCGCGACCCGCGGAATTTAAAGAGCCATGAGCTCCAACCGGCTTCAACGCATCATCGTCATCTAAGTAAATATGGCTGAAAGCGAAACGGAGGAGCTGGTGATTGCTCTCATTTCATGTTCATTTCAAAATTATATGCGTTCATTTTGCACTTATTGTTTTATGTTTTAATAGCAAGTATCTGTGCACACACTTGGAAGATTTTTCTTTATTTAAAATAGCCATGCCTAATACTGGACGTATTTCCCTAATTCACAGTATCAGTTTCTTTATTAACAAGACACCACCAATTTTTATTTCATTAAGAGAAGTATACGTCATTACACAGAAGATTTCTTTCTTTTTTAAAGTCTCTGCAGCTACAACATTATGTTGTATGATTAGTTTTGCACAATAAATGTTCTCAAAACGACATACATTTAGCAGTTTAGCTTTCCTTAGAGTCTATGTAACCTGTTCTGAAATGGTTCTATTATGATTTATATATCGTGATATATATCGTTATCGCAATAGGTTGCATGTATATCGCAATATGGATTTTAGGCCATATCGCCCATCCCTACCTTACTCCAGACCTATTTGTCCTGTAGACCTATAACCATAATTTTTTTTTAAACTTCCTGAATGCCACTAACCACTCGGTTACTTGCACATTTTTGAAAACGAACGTTTAGGGTTGCTGGGTTGACAGGTTTGTGTATGCACACAGACAACCATTGTGAAGCAGGCAGGAGCGATTCAAAATGACCCAAATACCCGAGAAAGGACTGATAGTTCAAATTTCGGTGTCACCCACTCTATTTCATCCTAAACAAACCAGAAAGGGGGCTCAATGTTCAAAATACCGGATTGTCCTTTAAGTAAAAGTACTGAAGTACTTGTTTTTAAAAGTACTTAAGTATCAAGAGTACAAGAGTACATTTTCTAAATATTGCAATACTACTGCCACAGTGCTTACATTTATGTAAAGAAACATCCTACATGGAGTTATGAAAAATGTTAATACCTTGGAGAATGTAAAAGGAATTGAAAGTAAAATCAAGTCATTTTCATCTTTTTACCATGTTGCTTTATTTAACATTTCTCACTTGCCCACAAGGCAATAGCACAATAGTATACAGTATAACAGTATACTCAAGAACATAAAAACAATTGCTCAGCTTACATAAATATGTAATATCAGAAAAGAAAATTCAGCTAACAATTGTATGTATGTGCGAGTTTCTCTGTTTTTTCATCAATCAAATCAACAATTGTCTCTCATCTAAATCTGACCATGGAGTTTACTTTGGCGGAAAGCGAAGGTGATTGCTGATAGGCTGAAGGCTGTCCTAATCACTGGCGCCTGCACAATCCAATCACGTTTGAGAGGGAAACAACAAATTTAGGGTTTCCGAGATTTTTCTTTTCTCCTTTTATTTTTAATTTTTTAGAAGAAGTAACGGGTACTCACGGTTATGAATAGAACTGTAGCGGAGTAAAGAGTACAATATTTGCCTATCAAATTTACTTGAGAAATGTCAGGAGTACTCCCCAAAAATGATACTCGAGTAAAGTACAGATCCCTCAAAATTGTACTTAAGTACTGTACTCAAGTAAATGTACTCCGTTACTGTCCGGCTCTGGTGAGGAGGGACTGACTGAGAGACGTCCCGACTCACGAGAGCCAGCCAATCGTATGCTGTTCTAGGACTGAGTCTAGGATGCTCTCGTTGAATTTTAGCCAATGAGAGACAAATCAACCGGTTTCTTGGGGAAAAAACAAATGGGCTTATGCTGTGTTTTAATATCCATCCGTCTCGGAGGTCCGAGGACGTTGCCTAGCGACACGCACAAACACGCCCCTTTTCCTCGGACGGCGAACTCGCCATCTCGGTTGAACTCAGTGGTGACCGAGCAAAATTCCGAGACAGAATTCAAGATGGCTGCGCCCATTGTGATTTGAAGTATGAACTGTTTTCATTGTGCTTGGACCACTTTGGTGGTTTGAATGGCAATTTCAATCACTCGTATTACTGCAATACCTTACTGCGTCCGTATCTCTGCCTATGGCCTATAAACTACTTATTTTGGAGCGCCTGGTCCTCTGCCAATGCTACCGTGACAACAGCTTTCCGGGTGTGGGCGTGGCGTCAGATCCGAGATCCGAGTCGGTTCGCAGAGAATACTCGAACGCAGCATTAGTGAGCAAGCTATCTATTATTCACATTGGCCATCTGTTGCATGGACGTATTTAAAGGATACATTCAGGGACGGCTGGTATAAATGGGCTAACAGGGCTAAGCCCTCCCTAACTTTTACAGTAAAAATTAAAAAATATTATTAAAAACCTTAGAACATATTGTTTTAAATTTTGGTAGAACCTAAAGCAGCAACAGCACCAAAAAGTGACTTCAGTGGGGGTTTCATTCCGTCTGCGCACGGCACCTTCTCAACAATAATCAATAATCTTCCTCCCACTCAGGGTGAAAATGGTAGGTCTTAGCTCGTTTCCCCTCAGCCATGCCAACGTTTAGGAGTGCGAAACTACTGTTGACGGCTTTCAACTACTGTTGACAGCGCATGCCCTACCGCGCGTATATGTCCCGCGCAATTTTTATTTTTTTATTTTCACCCCTCGCGGTCGACTTGGGATCTGTCGGCGGTCTACTGGTAGACCGCGATCGACTGGTTGGGCACCCCTGGGCTAAAGTCATTCAGCCCAAGCACAGTAGCGTAAGCGGCCATTTTATTGTGATTGACAGGTGTCGTGACACGCCCCCATTTGGGCTAATTTCATTTAGCCCAAGCGCAGTAGCGTAAGCTTCCATTGACGTTTGATTGACAGGTGCCCTGACACGCCCCCTTCATATGCTTTCCATTTGGGCTAAATTAGTTTAGCCCAAAGGCTGACCTAGCACAGTAGCTACAGTACAGTGACCTTCGACCAATCACAGCACAGTACCGCAAGTGCAGTATAGCGGGCGTTAGCATGAAAATGAACGAAGTGGATTATTTACTTTCTAATCGGTTTTCTTTAATGTCTTTGGAGGAAAAATTGGAAGTGAAGAGATTGGGGACACATCAACCAAACGATGTGCAGATTTACTGTCAGGAGTGCGGTCAGAATATGGCCGGTAATAGTGCATTTGTAAGCGGGTCAACAACGTTTCGTATCAAAACATTAAAAAAGCTGTTGAAATAACCCGACATGACGTGACAAGTGTGTAGAGAAAGTGGCTCCTCTCCCAGCTGCATTCCAGCGACAGGCAGTAACAATAAGGTTCTCCAAGGAATCGGAAATTATCTTATTTAATGTTGCATACAACATTGCCAAAGAGGAGTTGCCAATCACCAAATTTAAATCCGAAATTATTCTCATGAAGAAAAATGGATTAAACGTCAACCCGACGTATAGCAATGAGATGGCATGTGCACAATTCATTGCAGTAATAGGCGACACCTTAAAGCAAAAGACAGCAGCGGACGTCGGAAACGCCATGTCCTTCATGATTGACGGCGACACAGACGTCTCTACCAAAGAATGTGTGATCGTCTACAGCCGCATTTTGCGCAAAGGGAGAACTGTCAACATTTTAATTGTGTAATACTTTAAGCACAAAAAAAGTTTTATTTTGCTTAATGGTTTAGTTCGAAATGTTCAATTTCAGCTCATTGAAGCACTTTAAACACCTTATTATTATTATTTTTTATAATTATATTATTATATTATAATGCTAAAGGTGAGGGGCCAGACTAAGAATGGTTCATAAAACTCCAATGAATAACGAAAAAAGAGGAGATGTGACCCGGCCCGGAGGAAGCCCGGGGCCCCCGTCTGGAGCCAGGCCCAGACGGAGGGCTCGATGGCGAGCGCCTGGTGGCCGGGTTTGCCACGGAGCCCGGTCGGGCACAGCCCGAACAAACTACGTGGCACCCCCCCTCTCTTCATCCCATGGGCCCACCACCTGTGGGAAGACCCGTTGGGGTCGGGTGCGCAGCCACATGGGTGGCAGCGAAGGTCAGGGGTCTCGACGGACCAGACCCGGGCGGCAGAAGCTGGCTCTGGGGACGTGGAACGTCACCTCGCTGTGGGGAAAGGAACCGGAGCTTGTGAGGGAGGTGGAGCGCTATCAGTTAGATCTGGTGGGGCTTACCTCCACGCACAGTCTCAGCTCTGGTACCGTACTCCTGGATAAGGGTTGGACTCTATTCTTCTCCGGAGTTGCCGAGGGCGTGAGGCGCCGGGCGGGTGTGGGGATACTCATAAATCCCCGGCTGAGCGCCGCGGTGTTGGAGTTTACCCCGGTAGACGAGAGGGTCGCCTCCCTGCGCCTTAGGGTTGTAGGGGGGAAAACTCTGACTGTTGTTTGTGCGTATGCACCAAACAGCAGCTCAGAGTACTCAGCCTTCTTGGAGACCCTGAATGGAGTCCTGTATGGGGCTCCAGTAGGGGACTCCGTAGTTCTGCTGGGAGACTTCAACGCCCACGTGGGCAACGATGGAGACACCTGGAGAGGCGTGGTGGGGAGGAACGGCTTCCCTGATCTAAACCCGAGCGGTCGTTTGTTATTGGACTTCTGTGCTAGTCATGGATTATCCATAACAAACACCATGTTCGAACATAAGGGTGCTCATAAGTGTACCTGGTACCAGAGTACCCTAGGCCGAAGATCGATGATCGATTTCGTGATCGTGTCATCTGATCTGAGGCCGCATGTTTTGGACACTCGGGTAAAGAGAGGGGCGGAACTGTCAACCGACCACCATCTGGTTGTGAGTTGGATCAGGGAATGGGGGAAATTTCCGGATAGACCTGGTAAGCCCAAACGAGTAGTGCGGGTGAACTGGGAACGTCTGGAGGAGGCCCCCGTCCTAGGTATCTTCAACTCACACCTCCGGCGGAGCTTTTCTGGCATTCCTGTGGAGGTTGGGGGCATTGAGCCGGAGTGGGCGGTGTTCAAAGCCTCCATTGCTGAAGCTGCGGTGGCTAGCTGTGGCCTCAGGGTCTTAGGCTCCTCAAGGGGCGGTAACCCTCGGACACCGTGGTGGACTACGGTGGTCAGGGAAGCCGTCCGACTGAAGAAGGAGGCCTTCCGGGATATGATATCCTGGAGGACTCCTGACTCGGTTGCAGGGTACCGACAGGCTCGAAGGGCTGCAGCGGCTGCCGTGTCGGAGGCTAAGCAGCGGGTGTGGGAGAAGTTCGGAGAGGCCATGGAGAAGGACTTTCGGTCGGCACCAAAGTGTTTCTGGAAGACTATCCGGCACCTCAGGAGGGGGAAACGGGGAACCATCCAAGCTGTGTACAGTAAGGATGGGACTCCTGAATCCGAATAACACGCCCTCTATGTTGGAGGCAGAGCTCGAGGTTGATGGTGTTTCGTCGTCAATTTCCCTGGTGGAGGTCACTGAGGTAGTCAAACATCTCCGCAGTGGCAAAGCCCCAGGGATTGATGAGATCCAGCCAGAAATGCTAAAGGCTCTGGGTGTTGAGGGGCTGTCATGGTTGACACGCCTATTCAACATCGCGTGGGAGTCGGGTACAGTGCCAAAGGAGTGGCAAACCGGGGTGGTGGTTCCCCTGTTCAAAAAGGGGGACCAGAGAGTGTGTGCCAATTACCGGGGTATCACACTTCTCAGCCTCCCTGGTAAAGTCTACTCCAAGGTGCTGGAAAGGAGGGTTCGGCCGATCGTCGAACCTCAGATTGAAGAGGAACAATGCGGTTTTTGCCCCGGACGTGGAACTACGGACCAGCTCTTCACTCTCGCAAGGATCCTGGAGGGGGCCTGGGAGTATGCCCATCCGGTCTACATGTGTTTTGTGGATCTGGAGAAGGCGTATGACCGGGTCCCCCGGGAGAAACTGTGGGAGGTGCTGCGGGAGTATGGGGTAAGGGGGTCTATCCTCAGGGCCATCCAATCTTTGTACTCCCAAAGCGAGAGCTGTGTTCGTGTTCTCGGCAGCCAGTCAGTTTCGTTCTCGTGGGTGCTGGTCTCCGCTTGGGCTGCGCCTTGTCACCAATCCTGTTTGTGATATACATGGACAGGATATCGAGGCGTAGTCGTGGTGGGGAGGGGTTGCAGTTCGGTGGTCTGAGGATCTCGTCACTGCTTTTTGCAGATGATGTGGTCCTCATTGGATCATCGGCCTGTGACCTTCAGCACTCACTGGATCGGCTGGCGGCCGAGTGTGAATCGGCTGGGATGAGGATCAGCACCGCTAAATCTGAGGCCATGACTCTTAGCAGGAAACCGGTGGATTGCTTACTCCGGGTAGGAAATGAGTCCTTAGCCCAAGTGAAGGAGTTCAAGTACCTCGGGGTCTTGTTCGCGAGTGAGGGTACTATGGAGCGTGAGATTGGCCGGAGAATCGGAGCAGCGGGGGCGGTATTGCGTTCGCTTTACCGCACCGTTGTAACGAAAAGAGAGCTGAGCCGCAAGGCAAAGCTCTCGATCTACCGGTCGATCTTCGTTCCTATCCTCACCTATGGTCATGAGGGCTGGGTGATGACCGAAAGGACGAGATCGCGGGTACAAGCGGCCGAGATGAGTTTTCTCAGAAGGGTGGCTGGCGTCTCCCTTAGGGATAGGGTGAGAAGCTCAGCCATCCGTGAGGAACTCGGATTAGAGCCGCTGCTCCTTTACTTAGAAAGGAGTCAGCTGAGGTGGTTCGGGCATCTGGTAAGGATGCCCACTGGGCGCCTTCCTTGGGAGGTGTTTCAGGCACGTCCAGTGGGGAGGAGACCTCGGGGAAGACCCAGGACTAGGTGGAGAGATTATATCTCAACACTGGCCTGGGAACGCCTCGGGATCCCCTCATCAGAGCTGGTCAATGTGGCCCGGGAAAGGGAAGTCTTGGGCCCCCTGCTTGAGCTGCTCCCCCCGCGACCCGACCCCGGATAAGCGGATGACGATGAGGATGAGGATGAGGAGGATAATTGTGCTTCAAATAAAGACACGCCTTTCTCTACACCTTATTCTTGTTTAAAAATCATTCACATTATATGAAAGTTATGAACAGAGATATAAAGGTGACCTCATGGCGTCCGGAGCCCTGTGAAGTATTGATAAATTTAAGGCATTCGTTAGCCCACCCACCCAAAATCACCACCAGCCGTCACTGGATACATTGTACATATTTATAATTCGAAATTCGTCCCAGCTTTTATACCACATTTTTCACAACCTACCAGCTCTCGTTGTGAAAACTAGTCACCGCACCATTCGTTTCAATGGGATTCGCGACGGGATACTTTCAACATAAAGTGTACATATCATTTGAAAGTCGTCCCAGCCTATATAGCCATATACTCTAGGGCAGGGGTCTCAAACTTGCGGCCCACGGGCCAATTGCGGCTCGCCGGACGATATTTTGTGGCCCCCTACTTGACATCAAAGTTTTGTCACCTTCTTTTTATTTTATTTTTTTTCTGCTGAGTCGCTGCGCTTGCCCGGGGGCCTCATTTATAAAGCTTGCAAACCTTGCATAAGACGGAGGTGAAATGTAAGTAGGCCAATGGTATGGCTTCTCCCAAGTTTGTGTGCGCTGGAGATACGCCCTTCTCTCCTGTGTTACTCCTCTGATGTATGTCGAGCTTACTGAAGCATCTGAAACTAACTGCTTAGCAACCGAGTTCCTCAAGTTGTGGAGCTTCATATCCCCGAGCATGAAATGTGTGTCAGTTTTTCTCACTGCATACGTTGGTAGGCTATTTATAGAAAATGTCTATGTTTTGACATGTTTGATTGCATTAAATAACTGCATGGGCCTGGATACGTCGGTTTGTGTGTGTGTGTGTGTGTGTGTGTGTGTGCGCGCGTGTGTCTTCCTGTGTGTCCAGTGGGAGAGGAAATATCGACGGTGTGAAAGAGTGTTTTGTATCAAGTTGAGGCCGACACATATTAATTGAAATTTATATATCATGAGATAAAATCATGAAATAGTACATTTAGGAAATTATTACATGCATGATGCATCTCTTTTCAAAAATATTCGACCCTGGAAGTTTAAACTACTGAGTTTCTCTGCCGCAATCCTCTGCGCGTCTAGGGCTTTTTTATTTATTTTTCTTCCCGTTTTAGAATGATGAACAGATGAAGAGCAGCAGTGATCAGGAGGAGTAGGCAAGAAAAGCCATATGTTCAGATGGACAGTTCATGTTTTAAAGAGCCGTTCATGTTCAAAAGAGCCATTCATGTTGCAGAACTGTTAATAGTAAAGCTTGAGAAGACTGGATGTTTGTACTTTTTTGTGGAATACTTGATGCGGCCCAGCCTCACACAGACTCTACCTCCAGCGGCCCCCAGGTAAATGGAGTTTGAGACCCCTGCTCTAGGGTATAAGCATATAACTGCGTTGTCTAATTACAGTTTAATTCATTGCACCACGCAGAGGCCGTTTCACATGTTAACAATCAGAGTGTTACAGTGTGTGAAACCGGGCGACTGGTCCACCTCAATAGATTTGAAGGACGCATACTTCCACGTCACAGTGATCCCCAAACACAGGAAATTCTTGCGTCTCTCATTCCAGGGGTCACACTACCAGTACAACGTCTACCGTTCGGCTATTCTCTAGCCCAACAAACGTTTTCCAAGTGTGTGGAGACGGCTCTCCAGCCGCTGCACACAACTGGAATGAGAGTACGGTTCTACTTGGACGATCTGCTTTTGCTGGCTCGCTCAAAGGAGGAAGCAGCTATTCAGACAAAAAAGCTGGTAATTCACCTGTCAAATTTAGGCTTCGCCATAAATTGGAAGAAAAGCTCCCCCCTCCCCTCACAGAGTGTGATGTATTTGGGGGTAGAGCTGGATTCAGCTGTGATGAGAGCACGGCTCTCACAGAGGATGGAGACGCTGTGGTCTCTCCTCCGTCGCTGTTCCCCGGGCAGCGTCGTGACAGCCCTCTCTGTCATGAGGCTGCTGGGCATAATGTCAGTCGCTCACGCGGTGATGCCGCTGGGGCTGCTTCACATGAGGCGGCTGCAGAGATGGTTTTCTCGCCTGCGCATCGACCCGGTGCGCCAACGGCGGCGCAAAGTGACCATTCCCCTAT
Organism: Gadus macrocephalus; assembly: GCF_031168955.1. Classification (NCBI taxonomy): domain Eukaryota; kingdom Metazoa; phylum Chordata; class Actinopteri; order Gadiformes; family Gadidae; genus Gadus; species Gadus macrocephalus. Next base: position 3,042,883 of record NC_082386.1, read on the forward strand.
CAGTGGGCCTCGATTTGACCCACTTTGGCGATCCCCGAACCCTCACGAGAGGAGGGCCGTTGGGCAGAGCAACGTCACACATCTCAGTGTTCACGGATGCTTCTCTGTCGGGCTGGGGAGGAACATGCGAGTTTCAAGTAGTGGGCGGCATTTGGCCGCCCCCCGTGACCATGCATATAAACGCATTGGAGCTCCCCACTGTGTTGAAAGTAATCCAACACTTTGCCCCAATGTTAACAAATCAACACGTAATGATTCGCACGGACAACAAGGCGACAGCAGCATACATAAATCTCCAAAGGGGGCGTGCGCTCGACACAGCTGCTGAGCATAGCGAGACAGCAGTTATGCTGGGCGCACACGCACTTGCTCTCCATCAGAGCAGTGTACATCCCCGGTGTCCTGAACAGACATACTGTCGAGGGGGTGTCCCCAAACAGGAGACTGGACTCTGCACCACCACCGTTACAGTTTAATTCATTTTTCAGACAAGACAAGTCAAAGTGCCATTCGTTTCAATGGGAATCGCAACGGTCTATAAGTGTACATATTTATTATATAGCATAAAACCGCATTTTCGGATTACAGTTTAATGCATTTTTCACAATTAACCAGCTCTCGTTTTGAAGGCAGTGTTAATTTTGGCAGCTAGATTTAGTCTTGGGCTGCACAGGGTTCTGTTTATGAGAACCTAGAACACCCGGGACACCCACCATCATTGACAAATCAAGTATATTATCTTGCTGATATGATAAACATCCAATAATCAACTACACCCCCATCCCGCTGCGTTTGGTTAAAGTTGTAATGCATAGTGTGCATTCCATGATTCAAACTCGACTGAACGAACAAACGATTCGCGAACGACTCCTCTTGGCGAACTGAATGACGCAAACTGAATCACGGAAACGAATCACTAAATCCAACCCTAGTCGCCAGTGGGACTTGTAATGGTCAGCAACTACAAACTCAACCGAAGGAGCAGGAACAATGTTCGTGTTTTGCGTGATAAGAGCAGCAGTCGTGAGTATGAACGAGTCATTAGGGTCCATAGTCACTGGAACAAGTGGCTTGGCGTTGATGAACGCTGCGAATTCTGCCATGAAAAACACCAGCACTTCGTGTGTGAGCTTGTCTTTCAGCTAGAGGAACATTGCGTCCATAATTCACCTCGCCAGCCCTATCATTCTCTCCCATGAACAACCACAATGGGATGCATGTGGGGGATTTAAGGTAAGGTGACCAGATTTCTGAAATGAAATTCGGGGACATTTTCCAACAAGGCCGCAAAATTTTACGACCGTATAGGTCGTTTGTACTGCCATGGATTATGACCCACTGGAGCGTATCAAAAACGAGCGCCTCTACAGGTCGCGGGAGGTATTTATGCCACATAAATGTTTTAGCTCTGTGCATTTAGGGTTTTAGCCATTTTATTCAGGTGTAAATGATTTAAGATCAAAACTCAAATCAACGGTTGGAAAAAATAACTCACATTTTTTGCTAAATCTATTCATTTGATGAGTAGGCTATAAGGATATAAGGATACAACCCGGTATAAGGACAACGCCCAGACACTTTATTATACTTACATTACATACCCGGTATCACGCCAAGGCGTAAAATAGATACGTCTGTCCACATCGCAAGGCGTGTTCAGGGTCACGCTTTGCCTGACCAAAGCGTCACCCTGAACACGCGTCCTTCTCCATTCGAAATGAATGGGGGAATAGCACCAACAGCGATACGTTCTCCTAGCATTTGGTGAAATTGTTACGTAGCCATATTAATCGTTATTATTTGAATGGGAAATGCAATATTTTAGGACAGATACACCATTAAACGTGTTTCTAATGACATTTCTAGCGAGAAATTTACATTTTCCTTGCATATTCTTCAGTCAGTGAATGATTTATGATCTTTATTAATCTTTATTATCTGAATGGGAAATGCAATATTTTAGGATCGATTCACCGTTAAACGTGTTTCTAATAACATTTCTAGCGAGAAATATACTTTTTACTTGCATAATCTTCAGTCAGTGATTGTGCCTGATCTTTAGTTTTATAGTTATTAGGAAGATTTAATCGGCTCGCTCGCATGTTTCAACGACGTCAGGTTGCTAGGGACGTTGCTTTCGCTAAACTAGCAGCTCACGTGTTTCCTGCGTTTGTGTTATTAAACCGTTACTTTATGTAACTTTTAATGATATTGTAATAACCATAGGCGAGGTATTGAGCGAAGTAAGCTTGATAGCAGGTTTATTGGATTCCACAATCGGACAGGCAGGCACAGCTCCACCGGAAAACTACAACAACCAAAACTCCCGCCCGGAAGGAAACCCCCGGAACCCCCTCTCAGAAGGCCCGCCCCTTCCTCCCAAACCCTGTGACGCTACAATATCATCTTGTTAGAAACCCGTTTATCTGAGAGCCAACCCAGTCGCCAAAAGCATACGTTGACAGTGTACGTTTTCGTGAACACTGGATTACGTCGCATTTCAACATAAAATAGCGTGCTAAGCACACATACACACACACACACACACACACACACACACACACGCACGCACGCACACTAACACACACACACACACACACACACACACACACACACACACACACACACACACACACACACACACACACACACACACACACAATGCATTTCGCTGCTAAAACAACAACTTGGGCTGCTTCTAGGACATTTTGGGTGGATTTTGAACGGTATGTGGGCAGGACGTTTTTTGCAGGCAGGACCTGGCAACCCTGCGCTGTTGCCCGAGGTGCAGAAATGCACCGGAGCAGATCTGGATCCACCATGGCCAAAATAATTGTCATGAATAGCATGAATAGATTCATGCATTATCATTCAACTTCAACATGTGTTTTTACAGTATAGAGTGGTGGAGGGATGACGTATGTTGGCCAACCCGGAAGTGAGCGTCGACCTGGGTTTCCCTTGACAAAAAGCCAACGGGTTTTTCCATTGGATTTTGGATTATTGCAGAAAAATTAGCATCTTTGAAGCACCGCCACAAAAACTGAAAATAATTAAATAAATAAAAATAACTGTGCTCCAAAGAACGAAATGTAAACCAATGCATTCTGAATGGGTGTTTCTCCGATTTTTCCATGCTACACAGAACGAAATGTAAACCCATGCAAATAAAGACTTCATGGTCATAATAATTTAAATATCATTATTCTCCTCAGTGTGTAGGGTGGTATTCTATTTTTTTCAACGGGGTTGCATCCAGTCACTTGACCGTCATGGTTGCTATGGTGGTTGCTATCGACCAGCCCCTCTAATCCTTACATGGCTCTAAAAACCAGGCGGCAAAGGAGCTGCCGTCCATTGTGTTGTTTTTGTCGTAAACTAGGGTCCGATGGTTAAAAAATAGACAGATATTCCAAGGTATCCTTAAAAGGCAGCTTGGATGTTTTTATTTTCTGCAGTTTAGACTTCTTCTATAACCTATTTTTGAAAGCAAAACACCAAGCTCAATGATTTAACGAGGCAGGGTTATTTGAAACAATTTATTAAATATATATTTGTGAGAGGTCATTCCTTCTCCTGAGTTTGCTTCCTATTTATGTCTAGTGTACAACCCTACTGTCCACATGCATCACCCCCCCCTCCCCATATGGATTTGGAGAATTGTTGCCACTTCCCAGTGGTGGAGGTATCATATATATGAAAGAGGGCATTCAATTATAATACAATGATCAATTAGGAGGCCGAAGCCCTAAAGGAAGTGATGCAATAGGTGACTGCAGGTCGACAACATTTAAGTAAGCTGTACTTTGAGGTCTCTTATATATCAAAGGGGGTCTCAAAGGACGCATACGCTTCAACCTGTGGCTCCAGCCCTACAGGAAATGACTCAGCAAGTGCTCCATCTCGTTGCACCTGCACCTGCAACCTGCACGCTTGCAAGATTTTGGCCTGAAGTTCTTCCCAGACCTACACCCTAGCCATCCAACACGCATATCTGAGAATAGGGCTTCTCTTTAATAATGACAAAAAGTTACGAGAGAAATACACATTAACTTTTTGTTATTTACATGCTTATGATTGACTAATGAATTGATTCAGCGATTCCCCCAGAAGTCTGGGGTCAAAAGGTCAAAAGGAGCCGGCACCACGCCGCTTATGAGACAAAAGTTAATGTGTATTTCTCTCATAACTTTTTGTCATTATTAAAGAGAGGCCTGATTCTCAGATATGCAGGTTGGATGGCTACGGTGTAGGTCTGGGAAGAACTTAAGGCCAAAATCTTGCAAGCGAGCCGCTGGGTGCAGGTGCAACGAGATGGAGCACTTGCTGAGTCATTTCCTGTAGGGCTGGAGCCACAGGTTGAAGCGTATGCGTCCTTTGAGACCCCCTTTGATATATAAGAGACCTCAAAGTACAGCTTACTTAAATGTTGTCGACCTGCAGTCACCTATTGCATCACTTCCTTTAGGGCTTCGGCCTCCTAATTGATCATTGTAGTATAATTGAATGCCCTCTTTCATATATATGATACCTCCACCACTGGGAAGTGGCAACAATTCTCCAAATCCATATGGGGAGGGGGGGGGGGTGATGCTTGTGGACAGTAGGGTTGTACACTAGACATAAATAGGAAGCAAACTCAGGAGAAGGAATGACCTCTCACAAATATATATTTAATAAATTGTTTATTTATTAATAAAAGCTGGCGCCATAAGGGGGCGAAAAGTTAGGTCAATTCTGAGGGCCCGTGACTGACAGTGGCCCTAAAAAAATATTAGAACATTAGTTATGTTAATAAAAAAACATCATTAATGGATTTTAATAGAAAATCAAATTTATAATTAGACAAACACTTTATCAGTATGCAGAATGTTTCCTGCATGTCTTCACAGTATTATATTATCATAGCTCAGTGTCAGTAGATATTGTAAAGTTAGTATCGGACTATAAGATAATTGAAGCCTTCACAGGTAGAGGTGTGGTTACAGAAACTGCACATGGTTGGTGTTGCCTGTGTGTGATGGTGGGACCCAGTGTGATATCTTTTCATGGGGCCCAACATCCCTGGTGGCGCCCCTGCAAAAGGTTAATAAATCAAAATATCAGCACCCACAAATATCATGTATCAGTAGTGCACAGCAGTGTCAAAAACAAAGTTAAGTGTCATGTGCAATGACAGCTGCCAGACCAGTAGCTAGTAAATATCATCAAGATGTAATTAATAATAATTACCAAGTCAAAACATATAAAAAGATGTAAGTGGATCACATAATGTGTGCCAGTGGAAACTGTGGGCCTGGCCCAAATAGTACAAAAAAGTCACAACAAGAAAATACATCTCTAGTAAGAAGGCTGGCCACAAAAGGTTGCAATCAAACAAAGAACAAATGGGTGACATCACCAACCATCCATCCACTGAGGAAGACAAAAATATCTTAGTCTTGTTTGCTTGAGTTAGGATGGATTTTTTGGTCAAAAGTTTCTACTCAACTGAATACTGAACTGATATATATGACACCAAAGGTGGCAATCAAAAAAAATGGGTGACATTACCGTGATCCCCTCATTTATCCACCTCCGCCTCAGGAGCCTGGGTAGAATAAGGGCAGAGAACATGAGAAAAACTGCAAGAACAGAGCCAATAGTAATAGGCTACTGTATTAAAATCAAAACCTACATTTATAAAGTGCACCCACAAAAGTCACTCATCAGGGGGACAGTTCCAGTATAGAAATTGGGCTCATATATTATCTGTTTGTCCTTCTATCTCCTCCCCTCTCTCACTTTGTCTCTCTGTCTCTCACTCTCCCTCATTCCCACTTTCTTTAATTTTTTATTTTATTTAACCTTTATTTTTCCAGATAAAACATTAAGAACAGTTTCTTATTTACAATATTGATCTCCCTCTCCTTACCTGATTTGCATATTTCTCAGAAGAATGTATTTTCTTCTGGATGACTCTGTCTTTGGCCAGCATCTCCATAAACTTATCACAAGGGAGGTTGATGTTTGTCTTTACAATAAGTATGGCCTTGATGGAAGGAACAGTGAACCTATTTCTGCTGTCTGTCCATATGACATTCATTTGAGAGAACACCCTCTCTACTGGTGCATTACTGCCGGGTAAGCACATGACAATAGACACTAATCTTGCCAGGTCAGTGTGCGGGATGTCATTTTCTTTGAAATGAGTAAATACTGTGCTCCATCTCTGACTGAGTGGTGTCTCAAGAGTGATTCCCCCTTTAGGAACTCTTGCAGGGCAGAAACAAATCATCTTCTTTGATTTTCACATTGGGGCACTTTTCCTGCAGTGTGGCTGTTGCCTTCTGGATCTCTTCGCGCAGAGGTTTGTTTTTTAAAAGGAGACAATGCAAGTCATTTAAATTGTCTGTATGCTTTCCCCAAGCTTGCAAGTAGTTCACAGCCGTTGTGAAGAAAGACTGAGTTGTATTGAGGACGTTTTCTCTAGTAATTGCTGCATTTTCCACGAGCTCCCCCAGCAGTCCTCTGGCCAGTACTGGAATGAAGCTGTCGTCACGTCTTGCTGTCAATTTTACCTCCACCTCTCTCAGGATTGCAGCTGACTCCACAGCACAGCGGTCCTGGCCTTCAAGCTTCTTGATTGTTTCACTAAATATGGCCAGGTTTCCATGGGCAAAGGCAAGCCACAGTTCAGTCAGTGGATCTTCAAAAGTGGTGCATACATTTTAAGCACTCTTTCTAGAGCAGGGAGCATGGACAGCCAGCGGACGTTGCTGTGTCCTAAGATGTTTTGATACCCTTGGCCAACAAATTCACAAAAACTCTTCAATCTTTCCACGTATAAATATGTGTAAATATGAAAATACCCGAATATCTTTGTGAGCAGGTACTCTACATCAATGGGAAGGGTATCCATAGCTGTTCTGGTTGCATTATGGATGATGTGGGCAGGACAACCCAGGCCAATCACCTCCCGCTGCAGTGCATTTTTCACTTTGGTGTGGACGTTGACTCTCCCCACGCTATTTAGCCCGCCAAAGTTGGTGTTTGTATTGTCGGCAGAGAATGCCACTACTTTATTTTCCAGGGAGAATTTTTCAATCACCACCATGATCTCTGCTGCAAGTTCCACTGCCTTTTCTCCTTTAAGTTCAACAAAATCAAGCAATTTTGTTTCAATGAACATGCTGCCATCATTTGCTTTGCAATACCTGACCATTAATGGCAGCAGCTTCAAATGTCCATGATTGGATGAATCAATCGACAGGGAAACAAATTCAACCTGCTCTAGGTCCTGTCTTACCGTATTGGTTGCCCACGGTGCGAAGACGTTATTCACTATGGCTTCACCTTTGGTCCGGGCACATGAAAACTTTGGCTCATAAAGCTTTTTTGTCAGTTGTGCTGTGCAGTCCATAGATCGGCAACTATGATTGTGTTTCATAGTGCGGTACGCCAAGATGCCCTCCTGCACAGCTAACTCAAACTCCTTTTGGGAAGGCTCTGTCTTCTTATAGAATGTGGTGATAGAGGGCGTAACAGCATTGGCAGTCAGACCTTTTTTATGTTTTTTTGTCTGCTTATGCTCCACCACATAATATCTCCCCCCACTGGCAATTGAAAAAGAAGACTGGCAAAGGGTGCAGTGGACCACTGTGTCGTCTTGGCCTGGGCGACAGGGGCGTATAGATGAAAAATTTTCCGGGATTTTTTCGGTAAAATGGCATTTGCCCTTCTTTGAAAGAGCCATCTTCTCCTCTACTCTTTTTGCCTCGCTTCTGTTCTCTTCTCCTTCAATGCTTTTATTTTCTTCACCCTTCTTTCTTCTCTCCTTAGCTTCCCTCTGTTGTTTACTTCTTTATTTCTGCCTTTCCACACTATTCTCCTGCTCTTTTCCTCTTCCCTCCTTCACTCTGTTGTTTACTTCTTTATTTCTGCCTTTCCACACTATTCTCCTGCTCTTTTCCTCTTCTCTCCTTCACTCTGTTGTTTACTTCTTTATTTCTTTATTATAGTCATCTTTATAGTCATTGGTTACCCACACAGCCCAACACAAAAAACAGCAGCCTAACACACACAACTATCAACCATTGACTAATTATTAATTTATTTATTATTAATTAATAATATCATCATTATTATTATTTTAACAGTCTCAGGTCCCTATGCCTACTGGAAAATCATATGCTACCAAAGCAGTCTTCCACCTCCCCCTCTTCCAAAACAGAGCCACATACAATGTCATCACCTGGTAATCTCATGCTAACGTTAACATTACAGCTTCACTAATGACAGATATGAGAACATTGTCATAATGTTAACGTTCACTGACTTTTATAACGTTACGTTAGGTCTTCAGTTCAGATAAACAATCATACTTATTTTAACGTTACATCACTTCTCACACACACACACACACAGCCAAGTCTACTGCCAATTCACACAAAATGAATAAGTTCATACACAACATACCATTTATGACCGCTGATCTTCTCTTTTTCCTTTTTGCCGCCTCTAGATTGTTGTTGTTGACGCTGCTGCGTCTGGTCGTACGTCCTGATAACGTCTGTACGTCATACGACGTCTTCTCTGGTGATGCGTTAAATGACTACCGTAATAACTGGTGTTTGAGTCTGCGCGCATTTCCCCCCCATTCAGTGTCAAAATCGGGGACATTACCGGGGACAGCTTTGACCGGGGACAGATCACCGAAAACGGGGACTGTCCCCGGAAATCGGGGACGTCTGGTCACCCTAATTTAAGGACGAGGTGCAGCCCTTGTCTGAGAGGTAAGTCTTTACTGCTGTGCTGTTAATGTTTGAGGCTATAAAAGCGATGGCCTCTCTTCTAAACCGAATCAGCACTCCCAGTAGTGTGTTGTTCAGGTCAGGTCCTGTCAACAGCACGTTGTTGAGTGATACGCTGTCGTAATGGGCCCTGGAATCGAACACCACACGTTAGGTTTTCTTAGGTTTCTTCGGATGATACAGCCCGAACGTTGGTAGGTACCACCTTTCTTTGTCCGGGCTGAGAGGGGGGCTAACTCCGCATGACCGTTCCGAAACATGTTGTCCATGAAGGTGAGAAAGTGGTCTCTCATCTCTGGTTTTTTCTCAAAGTTACGTTTGAGAGACGTGAGACGCCTCAGCGCCTGTGGCCTGTTGTCTCGGAGCCATGGTTGTGAGCTTTTGAAAGGTAATGGCACCACCCAACTGTTGCTTGAGTCTTTTTTCGCAGGGCTTCATCCATTATCTCCATGAACATTGCATCTTGAATGGAGGGAGCCACCTGGTTATCATCCCTGGTCCGCCTGAACACCGTGCATCCAAGGTGGTCGGTTTCACAGAAAGGTTGGTCCTCAGAATCACTGGAGGCTCACTGGTGGTTTGGGTTTCACTGAACCTCTCCTTCACATGGAACACGTTGGAGCACGTGTCAAAGAGAGTGGGCCATTGCAGCTCTGTGGTGTTCGTGTGGAACGTGCTAATATTCAGCGGTCTATGGACATTACCTAGACAAACATTTCCAATAATGACCCACCCCATGTCTAACTTCTGTGCATAAGGCAGGTTGTGAGGGCCATTCACCTGTTTACGGACTTTATGCACTCTGATAATGTCCCGTCCTAATAGAAGCATAATGGGGGCTTGTGGGTCAATGGCTGGGATGAGCTGTACCACTGACCTTAGTTGAGCATGGTGAAGAGCTACTTCGGGGGTCGGAATCTCCTCTCTGTTGTTCGGTATGACGTTACATTCTATGAAGCTTGGCAACGGGTCGCGAACGGTTCCATCCAGAGACTCCACTTCCTAGCCACTGGCCCTTCTGCCTGCTGATTGCTTCACTCCAGTTCTCAGTGTGTAAGGAGCGCTTGGACTTTGGTCGTTGAACATGTCAAAGAACTGTGGGCTGTTGCCCTGTTCGTCAATGATCGCGTGCAGTTTCCCAGCTTTTTCTCTGTGGCCGGCTGGAAACACTTTGACGAGGCATATCTTTGAGCAGGAGCGGTCTGTGAGTTCCCCACCACAGACTTTTGTGCATTTGTTGGTGACCTGAGACTGTGGTGAAGCTCCATCCTCCTCCCCGCCGTACTCAGATGCAGGGTCAGCCTCCTGCTGCCAGGGTGCGGGTCCAGGGTGAAAGCGCTGTGTTGTGCCTGTCGCTCTTACATTCAAAACACTGGACATTGAGTTTGCAGCTCTTTGCTATTTGAGATGAGGTAGAGAGACATTTAAAGCACAGATTGTTTTCTCCGAGGAGTGTTTTGCGCTCGTCAATGGGCTTCTCTCTGAATGCTCGGCACTTACGGCGAGGGTGTGGCTTTTCATGCAACAGACACAGTTTGTTGCCGTCTTCGTATCTTGTTGGAGGCTCACCCATGTCAGATGTGGCTCTGGATGACACCTCTGTCTTGTGGACGGACACTTCCCACTGTCTGTTCGTCTTCTCTGTTCTGGGGGCCATGTCTATGTAGCCAATGAGGCTGAAGCTTGGGTCATTTGCAATGCGAGCCTGCTGGCTTACAAAATCGACAAAGAAGCCAAAGGGAGGATAGCTCACCTGGTTTTGACGCTTGTAGGCTGCACCAGCGTTCACCCACCTGTCCTGGAGACGAGACGGGAGTTTCTGTACAATTTGGTTGATGCCTCTCGCTGTGTCAAGGAAAGCTAGGCCTGGTAAGTCTCCTTCAGCTTTATCAGCCTGCAGTTCCATCAGTAAATCACCTAGCTTTGTCAGCTTAGGTCCATCTCGGTTTATTATTTCTGGAAAGCTGTCAATGCGTTTGAACTAGGGATGGGCACGAGTAGTAAATTCCAAATTCGAGTGATCGAAGGAATTCCTCGAGGATCAATCGAGTACTCGTTTGATCGAATCTATTTTTAGAATGCAACGCATCTGCAGCAGGAATAGGCCTGATGATGAACGGCAATATTACCAACCAAACATGTAATGCTTATTCTCCATCAAAACAGTCAGAGTTATCAGAGTATTCATTATTTATTTTTGCGAACGTTCAAAACACATTTTCCTTACAAAAATAAATATGCGTCTCACAATTTAAATCAAGTCGAACCAGTAACGGTAAAAAAAAATAAAAACGAAACAAGTAGCCTAACCATTGCAAATAATTTAAGGCCCGGATTACGGCTGCGTCTTGCGGCGGTGAAAATAGCCGACACACTTGGTTGCTGCGGGTCTGCTTTCCCGAACTCACCGTTGTGTTTCAGGAGCATATGTTGCTGCATAGTACTTGTAGTACTCTGGTAGCCCGATTTCGCTTGGCATATTTTACATTTCACCTTATGATCTCCTATTTCTTCAAAGTAGGCTATTTCAATTTTTTCGCTGCGCTTTGCTTTAACCGCCATCTCTTAACTTTTTGAATTCTGGCGTGCCTGCACACGGCACGGCACGCGCCACACAGAAATTTGATACATTTCATTTGCTTTGTGCTGAGGGGAAAATCGGTCTGTCTAGCTACTGGACCAGATAAAATGAGACGGAGAGGTAATAAAGTATATCGGCACGAGGACCTTGGATTTATTAAGTAAAGTGGCAACGGTTATACAGAGTCATAAAGCGTGAGAAATCGAATATGTCTAAGTCCCTAATCAGCGCTGATGGTTCGTCCGGAGCTTCGCCTCCGTGGAAGGTCTGCTTCAGAAGAAGAGGAAGAGTCCCTGTGTGATGCAGTCTTATGCTGTATCCTCCTCTCGATGAGGTGTGTGCGTTTGAGGTGTGTGTGGTTCTGTGTGGCCCTGGATCTTCTTGTGTTCCTCCTAACGGGGAGAGCTCCTCGTGTCTCCGGTGTGATAAATTAAAACGGTGGAGTGCCCCCCGAAGTGTCTCGTGTGTGATAATTGAATGTGGCTCTGAGGCCCCTAGTATCTGCATGTGTTCCTTCTAGTGGGGGAGAGCTTCGAGGTGTCTCCTGTGTGATAAATTAATGTGGCTCTCCCGTTCTTGAGGATGACTGGTGCATTGTCTGAGTGTCAACCATTTGCCTGGGAAATGGGGCCTTCGGCTCTGGCCTTGACCTGACTATATTATCATGTTTGTGTTATGTGTTCGTTGGGTTTAGAGCAAGAGTAGACTATATATTAATGTGCCTGCCATGTGATGTGCTCATCAGGTTATTTTTCCCAACATATCCCCCTCAAGTCGTCGCAAGACGACTTTTACTCATTAGGGGTACGAGGGATAGGACTCCAGCGCGGGACTACCATTATAACACCATTAGAAATAACAGAAAGAAGGCAAAATGATCATAAAAACAAACAACCATGAGCATGGGACTAAAACAACTCGCTGGACCGGGTGTATGGGGAAACCACGTGGGAGAAACACTACCCATGCTTCAGACATGGGTATGCCATACACACCCCACCTAGGGGGTGGCATCCACCCCGGCCTTACATCGCGAGCAGACAATACCAACAATACTGGCAGCAGATGATACACAACAAAACCAACACCAAACCATAACAACAACAACAAAATGCAACAATAAAACTACCAGTAAACAATAACGATATAAACAAAAATGCAACAATCACACAAACACTACACAATAACAATCACAGGAAAGAAATGCAACCCTGAAACGTGTCCCTAAATAATAATAATATCAGAAAGATATGAGGTAAACAACGAATGGCAATCCCCCTCAACCCATCCCTAGATGACCGCACACTAAGGATGTGAGGAGGAGTTAACTGGTCGTGTAACAATAAGCAATCACACGCATGGGGTATTCAGGGTAGGCCCGGGGCACAGGAACAACTAAGAAACCACGGAATAGTCCTGAGTGTCATCACGGGCAGGTGGACGCAAGGCGCCACCTGAGCATTAGACCCTTTTATTCAACTGCGCTCAGGACCTCATCTGATAAACGGGCAATCAAGGCCCCTGGAATCCCGCCCGTGTGTATCCCCGAGCTCCATCTAGTGGGACAGCGATATAAACAACAACATTTGCGTTCCCGGCGTCGGTTGCGTAGACGCGGGCATAGATATGGGAGCGGCTAAAAACAGTGAAGCGTACAGAAGCGAATACAGCCAGGGGCGCCCTCAAGCCTTAAGGGAACGGGCCGCAGCCCCTGGTACCGGAACGCAGATCCCTGGTCCGGGCGACGTGGGTGCATCAGGTGGGAGGGGGGTGGTGCCGTTGGCGGGGACGGGAATGGGGCAGCCCACCATGTTCTCCAGCCGGATCAGGTCGGGCCCCTTTGGCGGTCCCGCGTCCAAACTCTCCGGTGTATACTCGATCCCCAGGTAAGCTTGGATGGCACCTGCTGCACCTGTAGCGCCCATCGCTCATTGGGCTCTCCATCCATCCTGTGAAGGGGTCATTAATGCCGGAGCTCTCTGCCAAATCTAATCTGAGGGACTGTAACCCTGCCAGCACCCTGGCCACCGACCCATCCGGTGCGAAATCTGATTGCATCATCCTTGGGTGGTTGGTCAGCTCCGGGCTTGTCTGCATCTGGCTCCTCCTCTGGCCCTGGAACTTCGTGTTTCTCTTGCTGGAATTACAAACTTATGTACAACAGTTAGATGTTCAAACATATTTTCCTTAATTCTATTTCTAATTACTCTAATGGAAGTCCCTTTTGGGACCCTTGAATGTTAGGTGAAGGCATGGGTCGACCCTTAAGCATTTCATGCGGGGTTAGATGCGTCGTTCTGTTAGTTTTCATGCGATAACTCATTAGTGTCAACCGTAGTGCATTAGTCCTTTAATTTAGTACTCTAATTTAACTTTGTTAATCTTCGTCTCAAGCGTCCCATTCCTCTCTCCACCATACCTTGTGGTTTGAGGATTGTAGACACAGACTAGTCTTTATTCGACATGCAAATGTTGAATCACTTGAGTGTTCTCTGAATAAACGTTTTGTCTGAGCTTATTTCTGACGGAATTCCAAACCTTGTCATGACTGCTCTAGTCCAAAACTTGATTACTGTAGCCGCACTTTGGTCTTTTGATGGGACTGCTTCTACCCATCTGTTGAACACTGTGTTTTTTTTTGTTTGTTTGCAAGTATGGTGAAGAAAAAACCTTGTGTTCTAATTTTTTTTTTTTATTCTCCTCAATACCTCCCCCCTTGCGCAATTGTGTGCAACCAACGTCGAAACGTCTAACCTTAACCATCAGCAAACTAAAACCAATCTTTTGGGAAGGGAAATCGAAACCAGTATGTCCAAAACCAAAGCCCAATATGGGTGGGTTTACCATCAGCCGCCTGGAACCACGCTGTTCCAAAGTCATGCACTAAACCGAAAAACGTACATGCGTTAGTGGGCTTCTATACCACAAAGGTAAAATAAAATAAAACGCGACATGCCCCGTTCCAAGACCACCTCTGCTGCCAGAGCTGACATATCTGACTCCTGTTCCTCCTCCACCCTACACCCCACCCGGCACTTCCCATGATTGTTGCAGCTCGTCACTTCATGATCAAGTGAGCCAGTGCCCACAGCGACTCTGCCAAGTAATCGTGACTGTGCCTGCCTTAGGTCGTCCCGGGTGTCAAGGTGGGATCTTACCCGTCGTTGGCTAACCAGCCTTCCATACTGGCTTATTGCAGGATGCCGTACCTGGGATACGATCAATCCCACCTATGTGGTGGTATAGATCGCAAGGTGGAGGGATGGAGACAGAGTCCTCAGCCCCATCTGCCCTATGCAGCCAAGCGTGCGTAATGGATACACATCAGGGGGACTATAAGACAAAAGGTAATTTATCAGAGTTAAAATTATTAAAGTGTTGCAGCAGCAGTAGTGGCATTTGAAAGGTAAACCCACTACTTCCGAATCCAAATTGACAACATAGCACGTATGACTCCTTCCCAGCAGATGTGGCGTCAACCCACCTACTGTCCTTTACTAGGGAGATGCGAAAGAAAACAAAAATCACAATATTAAAACTTGCATTTTCAATATTGGGCGACTCACTTTTGTCTTAACCGTTACTCAAAATCACAATTCTCTTCATAATCCTACCCGATTGCCCTTCACTATCTATTTAAATTGGACGACCTAATTAAACCTTTTATTCTACCTATTGCTTGCATTTAATGTTCTCCATATTCTGATTCACTACTATACCAAACCCAAACCCTCTATGTTGATCTTAACTAGTTTATTTCAACACTGAATTGATACATTGTTTCTATTTACTAATTAACCATATTGTTGTATCTGAAGTGTGCTTGTGTATCCCCTTGTGTACTCCATCACTCGGAGTAGGAGAGGATTCTCCCCTACCTCGGCAGCCCTGACACACACACGAGAACAGGCTCACATACGCATCCTTTCTTATTTTATTTTACTTATTTATTTTGAATGACATGTCATTGTGGATAACCTAAATTAGAAATTTGGATAACGTTTTATCATACTTATTCGGTCAAATTTTTAAGTATTGCCGATTGTTTTTTCTAAATTATAAGATCACTTTTAATAAATGTATCTATTACTTAACATAATTTCTAAAGGAAATATTTTATTTGTGTTGTTATCTTGGCACCTAGACCTCGTCAGGTCCAAGCACCAAAATAACATCCACCTATCCACGCAGAGTCCATGGGTTGGGTCTGCTCCTCCTTTGATGAGTCACTTTACCCTGGCGCCATTGAACCCATTGACTCCTGTGGAGTGTGGTGTGCAGACAATTTTTAACGCTAATTGCTCATGTTTTGGAGTCTAGATAATTATTCCTAAATCCTGTGATCACCATGTAACTTACTCAGGGACACATCAACACTCAACTAGGAGGAGCTGGGGATCGAACTAACAACCTTGCGGTTACAAGACACCCTCTACTTCCTGAGCTAAACCGACCCCCAGCCTCCTCTCCGCTGATTTATTACCTCTGCGTCGGTCCGTGTCCGCCCTTTTTGCTTTCTTTACATTCCTCTCCCTTCTCCAAACACCTTCTCTCTCTGATCCAACCCGTTGTCTCACCAGTGCTCTGTGTACCAAGATGTAATGATCTATACCACATGGTGTTCCGACACGATGCAGAGTCTCCAAGAGCCACAGAATCACCAATCCCAGCGGTGGTTCTAGGTTTTTTCTAAAACAGTGGACATGGGTTACATACAGGAACCAATTACAGAGTACATCCAAACGCACAAATAATCTATTAGGCACAATGCAAATTCAATCTCTTTCTCTCTGTTGTCTCTCTGTCCAGCCCCCACCTGCAGGTTTTTTTTTTTTTTTTTTTTACGTTCCTTCTCTCTAACTCTCTTTACCTCTCTTTATCTACTTCCTTTGCTTTCACAAATCTCCATAACCATTTTCACTTTCAGTAATCCTTTCCTTTCCTTTCTGGTTTATTAGTTTTTTGGACACTCTCCAAAACTAGATTTATTAATCTTAAAAAGGCCATCGAAAGATATCATTCTCCCAAAGAAAATTCTAACCGGAAAGCCTTCTCCAATCTCATCGCCACTTCTCGTTGCCAATCCACACACTCTTCCTCTTCTCTGTCTCACTCTTCACAAATCACTTCATCTGACCCCTCTAACTCAACTCAATGTAACTCTTTCTCACTCACTCGCTCACTCACTCACTCACTCACATATACAACTTAAAATAAGAATGGAGCTATACCTATGACTTGGAGCTGTCATAGGTATTAACTGCGTGTGTTCCGAGAATCCTAAAGTTTTGGTGAATTTTCCTGCCAGGGTGAGGTGAGAGGCATAATTTGGACCTACGCGAGTGTAAGTGGTTCCAGTGTGGGCCATCATTGGCGTGCCTCTATAATTTATCAGAACCTGCAGTATTGGTTTCTCATCAGCTTGTTTTTGTGATTGCTACAAGCTGACCCTCCCCCTGTGGATTCTCTGGGCACCCCAAGTATCCCTGAGCCATAAAGGGACCTGCCTGTCCCTGGTCGCTGTTACCCTGTGTTTGCTGGGATGGAAAAGGGTTAGTAAAACAATTTCTCTTAGTATGTCCTTCCTGGTTGCACCCAAAACATATTAAAGGACCTCTGCGTTGTCCTTGGGATCCTGGTTGTTGATTGTTTCTAAACTGTCCTCGGGCCCCTGATTCTGTCTATTTTTATTTGTGGGGTTCCCATAATTATGGATGTGTACATGTGCAACAGGTGGAGTAGGTGACAGTTGGCTCTGAGGCTGTTGTACTGGGAGAGAAAATGCCAATTGTGGATATTGGTTTTGAAGTGCGCCCTGCTGGGCGGCTTGCGATATTACAGCAGCTGGTTCTAAAACACCTGTCATCCTTGACCAAAGAGATACACCCCATATCTTAATAGGTGTAGTCCTACTTGTACAGTTTATCAAGATTACTTTATTTTATTATTATTCTCCTTCTTTAATCATATCCATATTTATTCAATTATTCTTTCCTGTGTGAAAATAATATGAATCACTTAGTTAATAGCAACACCTTCTTTAGTCCAATTGCATTAGATTATCATCACTGTTGTCCTATTAAAGTATCAACGTTATTGTCCTTATAACCTCCTCATGAACTTTGATGTTCTTCATCCTGAATGATAACTGTGTCAGGATGTTCATCATCCTGAATAAAAAAAACAAAACTCAAACTAAACTTAAAGAAAAACAAATTAGCCATAATGTGAATATCCACTGCGTGTCTCCCTGTGACTCTCTCCCTCCTTCAGGAGAACACGCTCTCTCTCCCTCCTCAGTACGGGGTGCTGTTTGGTGCAAGACAACAGATAAGGGTGGAATGTGGCTTCTCTCTCTCTCTGCGTGTGTTACGCCCCAGTCTAGGGGTGCCTAGGGCCTAACATGAATGAGCCCTTGTCTTCCTCAACTCCCAAGTAGCCACAACCCAAATCATCAGTGGTGTGAAGGAAAGATTTATTTATGCAAGGTAAATAAATCTATAGATATACAAGATAAACTTCAGGGCGGACCAAGGCCAAAATAACAAATAACACAAACCTATCTAGAAAGTAAGAAACTAGCTTTAAGAAAACAAACTACAAATCTTACCTCCCTATCTAAGTAAAACAAGAGAAAACACCGTAAACAAAACTGGCAGTCCACCCTTACGATCACACACGTTAACTTTCAACTATCAGGTAATGTCCCACAAGACAGAACGACAATGTGGCCGGTTGGAAGCGGAAGAGGACGAGGGAAAAACCGGCTGCCCTCAGACGGCCGCCATCTTGGCTCCTTTGTAGTGGTTGGTTCCCGGCTGCAGCCAACCACAGGCCAGGGATCGCAACTCGTCCACCAATCATCTCCGCGTCCTGGCACACTCGTTTATGCATGTCAGGAGAAAGAAAAAAGCACAGGGCACACAAACACACAGCAGAACGAACACAAGAAATGACCATAGTCATAACAGCGTGTCTCCCTCCCACGTTGGGTGCGGCCATAACGCCTTGAAAGCGAGTGTGCTCTGGGGGCTGGGTGTGAGAGAAACCATGGGTAGTCCCTTTTCTCGGCCAGCAGAGGGGTTGTTCAGGTGAAACCTATGGACAGAGACTACAAGGAACTTCAAACATGGCAGACAGGGAACTACAAATTTATCAAAGCCTGAAAACTCAACAGAGCTCTACCTGCATTCCTTGGATATGTGGTATTTTATGGCGTATGGCCACCACACGCTTTCAGTTGAACACACTCTATTTCCTTTCTCTGTACTGTGTGTTAGTGTGTCTCTCTGTACTGCCTGAATGGTGTAGCTCGACAAATGGGGGGGGAAATGTGTTCTCTCTCTCTCACCCTTCCTCGCTCCCCTTAGGGTCAAGCAGCAGCTAGGACCGTTAACAGATAAGCCTGGAATGCAACATCCTCAACTCTCCATCATGGAACAAGGCCTAATAACTATCTCTCACACACAAAAAGATCCTTCTGTCCTTTCATTCACAAATAACTTTTCACTTTATTATATATAACTTAATACTGCTCCCCCTTTCCAAATTTCTATATACACAAAACTAGAAGCTGACCACCGA
Source organism: Gadus macrocephalus (assembly GCF_031168955.1). Lineage (NCBI taxonomy): Eukaryota > Metazoa > Chordata > Actinopteri > Gadiformes > Gadidae > Gadus > Gadus macrocephalus. The sequence goes on from NC_082386.1 coordinate 3,061,840, forward strand.
AATTGGTACAGGCCTCGTCAGGCCGAACCAAAACACCCTCACAGGTTCTAACTTCCATACAATTTTAGGGAGGGGAACTACAACATGAGGTGGAGTAGAGGACTTCAAATATGGTGGACGGGGACCTCAAATGGGAGGACTACACATATGGGAAAGGGGATTACACTCTGGGCCTGAAAACCATACAGAGCCCCTTCTCGTGGTCCTGAAACAACCGTTCATTGTTAGAAAAACACGCACTCTATCGCTACCTCCAACTGTCTAGAGGGAAAATGGTCCCTCTCGATCGTCCTTCGACTTTAGCTCTCCTTGCTATCTCTCCTTGCTATCTCTCTCGCTCCCTCTCACACAAACACACACACACACACACACACCTAAACAGACCTTTCTCATTCTGTCTCCTCCAAACGCACACACAGAAACATCACCTCTTGCTTACACGTGCACAGAGACGCACACAGCCTTTCTCACTCTGTCTCCTCTAAACGCACACACAGAGACATATCAACAGACTTCTCTCATTCTGTCTCCCGCAGACGCACACACAGAAACATATCAACGGACCTCTCGTTCTGTCTCTCTTTCACCCATGCTCTCCTATTCTTCCACCCACGCTGACTCTCGTTCTCGACTCCATACACACGCACTTGCTCTCTGGTCGTGAAGGTGGGGGTGAGAGGTCCCTGCTATCCCTAGTCTGCGTCAGTTCAGGTGTCTGTCCGTCAGTCCCCGCATATGCAACGAATATATGGCCAAGAAATCGTTGTGCTTCTTCGGGCGCCTCAGATTCACTTATCAAGGGCGGCGAGCCTTAGGCCTCGAGGGTGTTCTTTCACCACGCAACGAGCCTAGTTTATCTTATTGTCATTTACCTTTTTCCTCTGCAAAGGGACTCTAACCCTGATAAAGGACTCTAACCTTCTTACCACATAGAATTATTTAATACACTCACGCCGGTGGGGATACTAAACCCTCTTTAACACGCCGGTGGGGATACTAAACCCTCTTCAAAACGCCGGTGGGGATACTAAACCCTCTTTAACACGCCGGTGGGGATCACAACCTTCTTTAAAACGCCGGTGGGGATACTAAACCCTCTTTAACACGCCGGTGGGGATCCTAAACCCTCTTTCACAAGCCGGTGGGGATACTAAACCCTCTTTAACACGCCGGTGGGGATCACAAACTTCTTTAAAACGCCGGTGGGGATACTAAACCCTCTTTAACACGCCGGTGGGGATCCTAAACCCTCTTTCACAAGCCGGTGGGGATACTAAACCCTCTTTAACACGCCGGTGGGGATACTAACTTCTTTAAAACGCCGGTGGGGATACTAAACCCTCTTTAACACGCCGGTGGGGATCCTAAACCCTCTTTCACAAGCCGGTGGGGATACTAAACCCTCTTTAACACGCCGGTGGGGATACTAACTTCTTTAAAACGCCGGTGGGGATACTAAACCCTCTTTAACACGCCGGTGGGGATCCTAAACCCTCTTTCACAAGCCGGTGGGGATACTAAACCCTCTTTAACACGCCGGTGGGGATACTAACTTCTTTAAAACGCCGGTGGGGATACTAAACCCTCTTTAACATGCCGGTGGGGATCCTAAACCCTCTTTCACAAGCCGGTGGGGATACTAAACCCTCTTTAACACGCCGGTGGGGATCACATACACATCCATTACTTGGCCATCGGTAGTCTTGTATCACTATGCCCGATTCTTATAGGCCCTATGGTCTCGAGGGTATTCCTTCACCATGCAACGAGCCGATATTCGATGTGTCACGCGTTCAGGGTCAATCGGGTTTATGGGGAAATGCTGGGATGCAGTCCTATTCGTCCCCACGAGATATCCCGTAGCGAACCGCTCTCACAGTCTCACCTCCTAATGTGGTTCCTATATAACTATGCAGAGTTTGGATTTTATCAACAGGTTCTGCCTACCTTTTGTTGGGCGATCGCGAGGTGAGACTGCAGGAATCGGTCCGGTGCTCCGGGGTCCCGAGGTCGTGCCGCTCTCCGTCTCTCGTTTCCCAGTTGCGGTTCAATTTCAGAAAAAATACCACCGTCGGGGTCACCAAATTGTTGGGAAAAACGGTCTGTCTAGCTACTGGACCAGATAAAATGAGACGGAGAGGTAATAAAGTCTATCGGCACGAGGACCTTGGATTTATTAAGTAAAGTGGCAACGGTTATACAGAGTCATAAAGCGTGAGAAATCGAATATGTCTAAGTCCCTAATCAGCGCTGATGGTTCGTCCGGAGCTTCGCCTCCGTGGAAGGTCTGCTTCAGAAGAAGAGGAAGAGTCCCTGTGTGATGCAGTCTTATGCTGTATCCTCCTCTCGATGAGGTGTGTGCGTTTGAGGTGTGTGTGGTTCTGTGTGGCCCTGGATCTTCTTGTGTTCCTCCTAACGGGGAGAGCTCCTCGTGTCTCCGGTGTGATAAATTAAAACGGTGGAGTGCCCCCCGAAGTGTCTCGTGTGTGATAATTTAATGTGGCTCTGAGGCCCCTAGTATCTGCATGTGTTCCTTCTAGTGGGGGAGAGCTTCGAGGTGTCTCCTGTGTGATAAATTAATGTGGCTCTCCCGTTCTTGAGGATGACTGGTGCATTGTCTGAGTGTCAACCATTTGCCTGGGAAATGGGGCCTTCGGCTCTGGCCTTGACCTGACTATATTATCATGTTTGTGTTATGTGTTCGTTGGGTTTAGAGCAAGAGTCGACTATATATTAATGTGCCTGCCATGTGATGTGCTCATCAGGTTATTTTTCCCAACAGTGCCCACGCCATGCGTTAGTGGCGCCGCACAGAAAATGGATACATTTGCTTCAGAAAACTTTGTTTGTGTGTGTATATGCAAACTCGAGTTTGCCTGTCCACCAACTGAGTTCATTTGTAACGAGTACTCGAGTAATCGATTCCTCACGCCCATCCCTAGTTTGAACAGAACATTTTCTATTGCTTTCGCTGAGCCATATGTTAGCTTGAGCCTTTCCCATGCCATGGCCAGTCCTGCTTCTGGCCGATTGATGTGTATGGCTCTTATCTGTTCAATATGCTCGGCTGATTCCTTCCTGAGCCACTTTAGTAGAAGATCCATCTCTATGCTCGGTTCCAGGTTTAAGCTGCTGACGGCAGTCAAAAAGGAACGCTTCTATGCTCTGTAGTTTTGGGGTTTGTCATTGAATTGAAGCAAGCCTGTAGCCACAAGCTCACAGCGACTCAGATACCTGACAAAGTCATTTATGTGTGAACTGCCTTCATTGGAGTCTGGCGTTATGGCGTGGCATGCGGGAGAAGGTCGGGTGTTGTGATTTTGTGTTCTGAAGTGGTGTGCAGGAGTAGCATGCTCACCGCTGGACTTGATTTGAGGCAGACGGATGTCTCCAGGCAACCTGTTGAATGGCTCGTGGCAGTCCTCGTATGCATTGATGTAAGGCTGCCGTGAGACGAGACAATGTGGAGTAGTATTGTTCTGATGCGGATAGAAAGGACTGGCTTCAGGCTTTAGTGGTGGAGGTGACACGTGGCTAGGGACTGGCGCTGCCTTTGCTTGTGTGTCACCGCGTGTCGTTAACGATGCGCTGTGCGGGTTCTCCTGTATTACTGTACTTCCATGCGAACTGTCCTCTGTAGCCCTTGGCTGTAGAGATTGCTCCGTTGATCGTCCACTGGATGCGTGTGATGACGTCATGTCGGTTTGCTTCCAACTTGCTCTGCTTTATCTCGCTTGCTATATAGCCGTTGTTCCACTGTGCCGTCCTCGGTATGTCTGCTAATACCTTACGGCCAGCTAAACTCTTCCCAAAACACCAAGGCTGAATCCGAATACTTAGTACATACTATTTCTGTTCAGTGTCTACTACTTGACGGTACTACACTTGACAGTGTAGTACGGTCTACAGCTATGCGTAGAACGCCTCCGAACGCTTCCGAACATCGCCGAAACTCCACCGGATGTTTGGAGATGACGTATCTCCCCTCAGATGCCGGCAAAATTATCTTGATAAGTTACCTGTTTTCCGTCTTGTCATCGTTGCTATTAAATTAAAAATGTCTCTTTTTACTTAATTACTTACTTTACTATTTTACTCTTTTTAATGTCTCATTTTTTCGCCGCTTTCTACAACATCTTTCTGGTGGTGTCGGGTCAGCCATCTCTTCTTCATTCGTTACCAGACTCCGATTGCATTGTGGGATAGCGTAGTGAACTCTGTGGTTTACTTTGGCGGTAGTACGCATTTGGAAACGTCTTCCGTACTACACAATGCGTACTGAGCATTCGGACGCGCTATATTTTTGGCGTACTACAAAATGCATACTATATAGTAGTCAAGTATGAGTATTCGGATTCAGCCAAAGACTCTGCAAACATATTTCTCACTTCCACAGGTTTAATGAATGCAGGACGCACATGGGAAAAGGTGAAACAACGATGCTATGTAAAGCACAAGGTGTTGACAGATACGATTAAAATGTTATGGATTTAACAGATTTGAACGAAATGCTGACCCCCGCTAGATGCGAGCGAGTGTTTGGAATCAAGCCAGAGGTGTAGCCATGGTTTCAACATTGGGGGGGACAAATGCCTGGGGGCGGGGTCCGGCCCCCCCTCCCAGGCAAAGATTTTGAACATGCATTAATCTGGTGCACTCTGAGAGCAAAATCTCAATACCTTGCACCTAATTTTGAAGACCTTTTTAGGGATGGATGTTTAAAACACTTTAATACTGGATGTGACCAAGCAGTCTGGGAGTGTGGAAGACTTGAAATTAGGAAAAGGTTGACACACATGTTCAGAGCTCTGTTTTCCTTTACTTTTTAAATTAAATATAACATTTTGTGCTCCTCAATATTTCAACCAATCCAGTCCTTTTTTTCACATTACATTCATACAAAACACTTACAAAACACACACAAACAAACACCTGCACCACCACAACAAGGACACAAAATCCAGCCAGTTCTTACTTCCATTAAAATTTTTATTGCATAACCATCACATTTGCCAATGTTGAGTAAAACCCACCCAGGTGCATCTATCTCATCGACCTAAATAGAAGTCAACCCAAAACTTTTGTTACCCCTCAGAAAACATAGATTTTCTGATATTTTCATTCACTTGTTTAATAAGTACATAGATGAGTTTCACGAGAGAGCGCACTGAGCTAATCTCATGGTGAAACCATTAGCCGTATTGAATGATGCACTGTTAAAGAATTAGACATGTCTAGGACATAACCTAAATGTTTTCTGATTAGTTATGGATTAATCTATGAATACATACATTATACAATGATTTGTAACCTTGAATGAAACTTGACTTAATAATTATTATATTGCTATATTAGCAACTGCAACGCTGCTGTGTAGAGTTGTGTGTCAACTGAAGGAGGCGAGAAAAAAAAAGAGATGAAGATGATGAAGACAGCGATTTTAGTATCGATACTGTTGCACATAAGTATCTAATCCGATATTATTATTTTTAATTTTGATCGATTAGTATCTGAGTATAATTTTTTTTGACAACCCTACACTATATACATGTGTGTTAACAGGATTCTGCTTGAATGTCATGATTCGGTCTTAACCTTTCATATTTACTCCTCTCTTAGGCGACTCACCTCTATGCCACCACTAGATTGACAAACTCTCCCTGTGCTTTCATCCTCCAAACTTTCTGTCCCTCTCGCTGGCTCACTAGCTCTACTCTGAACACAACAGAGGAAACATGGAAGGAATAATATCACAGATATCAGCAAACTATTTACCAGTAGACTACTGAAACACACTATAGACATCAGTGCCACTGCCAACAGGATTCTGCTCTAATGTCACAATTTTGTTTAAACCATTAATATTTACTCTTTGACAATCATTTTGCAGACGCTTTTATCCAAAGTAACTTACAAATTGCATTGAACATAGGAAAAGCCAAGGCTCTATTAGTTTCCAGAACTCCTCTCTTAGGCTACTCACCTCTATGTCACTACCAGATTGACACACACTGCTTTCATCCTTTCATCCACCAAAGTGGACATGCCACAGGGAAGAAATATTATCAGATAACAAGTACTGTTCCTTTCTCAGATAGTCAACAAACCACTTTTGATCTGAATGACAATAATTCTATGGCTAGTTTTTTGTGGTCTATTAACTCTACTGTACTGTAATGCTACAACTGATAGGTTAACACTTCTCATTTTCTCACCCCTCTTTACTTACTCTGCTTCTTTTCTGAGACGAGGCAAAACATTGCCGAATGTCTCTGCAACCCTCTTGCTTCCTCTTGCTCATGACGACTGTGAAATAACACAAGCAGCACTAACATCATGAGAGGCAAGTTAAAACTTCACGCAGGCTTGTTGTTACAATGTACAACATTGATAGTTCCTAAAATGGAGTGCTGAGAATGGTTGTGCACTTCGTAGGCCTACAGTGCATGTGAAAGATTTACCCATGGTGACATACACAAGTGCGACACAGAGCCAATTTTGAGGCAGGCCTGGCTAACATGAGATTCTACTATCTATAACATGAGATTTCCCCTTACCTCCCTTCTCCTACTCCCAATCATTTGCTCTTCTCTTTCGCTCTCCACACCTCCAAGCCTAGTTACCCTAAAGAGGATGGTGAATTCACTTAAACCAGCAAAGGTTGCTAATGCATATTTGTTACAGCTTGCCAACACCTTTACTGTCACTGGCATTTGTTAATTTGTGAATCAGGCCTCTCTCGCTCTCTCTCTCACACTAAGCAGCACCAAATACTATCTTGACGATTTTTGTAGTGCTGTGTGTAGTGTAGCCACACGTTTGCCCCATTCTGAACTTGAACACGCAGTTAATTTCCTTTCCTAGCTCCTCTTGTTTATGTTGGTAGCTTAGCCATGTCATGTCACGTCAACATTGGATACATGGAGCAGAACATAGTGGGTCATATGTCCGATACTTTTTGGAAACGTTTTCTTCATAAAACGTGCCAGACAGATTTTGTCTGGCACGTTTTGTCTGGCAGTATTAGCTACATGGGTATGCCGTCTTTCAGAACCTTTCATTAACTGCACTAAAGAGAGAAAAACGAGTGCATCCAGCACTTCTGAAAATGCACTTCCGAATGCATCTCTGTCCCCAGCACATTTAAAACCAAACTGCCCATGCATTTAGATCTAATGGGGAACAACATTGAGACGTCGGCATAATGAGGCGTTGGAATTACGGAATGGGGCCGGGGCCAACGTCATCTAGCTGGCTTATTACATAGGTAACACATAGCTAATGATGCTGCTCGCTAGAGAAGCGACAACAACCCACGAAATTTGAGAGACACTATCAAAAGCTTCATAACTTACCTGTGTTTTCGATCGTAACACGCCACTCATTTGCTGTTGTTGATGTTTTTGATTCCGTGGTCATGTAAAAAAGACGGTTGATGACCAATCATCAGTCACCGTCACCGATCCGCACGTGCGGGGACGAATCAAATCATGGATCTATCCCATTGGCTAGCTAGCCCGAACAGCCATATTCTCATTGGCTGTAAGAGCTGTAGATGGAATCGGATTGAGTTCTTTAGGGTGTGCGGCGCGCACTGTGTGCAGAGATGCGTTCAGGGAACGGAGTGTACTTCAGGGAAAACCTAAGTGTTCTACCAATAGAAATATTGAATTGCTATATCCCTATTCCCAGCGATTTATTGGGGGGGACATTTTGGGCATATCTGAACATTGGGGGGGACTTGTACCCCCCAATGTATATGGCCGCTACGCCTATGTATTGTTTACACCCGAGATCAGCTGTTGTCGCTACAACCATCGGCGCTGATGCAGGAGAGACCTGAAATCCCCAAAAAACTGAGGAGGAAGTTCAGGGGATGTAAGGCTGGACGTAAACATCGAGAAAAGAAGCAGAGATATAAACCATCTATCCCTTCCATCACCATGGGGAATGTGAGGTCGTTGGCTAATAAGACGGACGAGCTGGCAGGCTTGGTGAGGACTCAGCGGGTGTATCGTGAGAGCAGTGTGCTGTGTTTCACGGAGACGTGGCTCCATGAGGACATTCCGGACGTTAATGTTACTGTGGACGGCTTTCAGACTGTTCGGGCGGACAGGAATCACCGAGAGAGTGGCAAGAGGAAAGGTGGCAGACTTGCTATTCTTATTAACAACAAGTGGTGTCATCCTGGTCACGTCACGGTGAAGGAGAGGGTGTGCAGCCCGGACATTGAACTGCTTGCCGTGAGTCTGCGGCCATATTATCTGCCGAGGGAGTTCTCACATGTGATATTCCTGGTTGTTTACATTCCTCCGACTGCAAACGCGGTGGACGCGAGTGACGTCATCCACACCGTCGTCGCGGGACTTCAGACACGGCACCCTGACGCATTCATCGCGATATCTGGGGACTTCAATCACATCACTCTGGCTGCAACACTGCCCACTTTCAAGCAGTTTGTTGACTGTCCTACCAGGGAAAACAAGACACTTGACCTGCTGTACGCAAATGTTAAGGATGCTTACAGCTCCACTGCCCTTCCTCCTCTTGGAAAATCAGACCACAACCTCATCCACCTGCAGCCCCTGTATAAGCCCCAAGTCCAGCGGCTACCTGTGACCACCAGGACTGTGAGGAGATGGTCACAGGAGACCGATGAAGCTTTGCAGGGCTGCTTTGAACTAACAGACTGGGAGTTGCTCTGTGATTCACATGGAGAGGACCTTGATGATCTCACGGACTGCATAACTGGGTACATCAACTTCTGTGTGGACAGTGTTGTTCCTACAGTGACTGTACGCTGTTTCCCCAATAACAAGCCGTGGGTCACCAGAGACATCAAGGTCCTGCTGAATGAGAAGAAGAGGGCCTTCAGAGATAGGGACAGGGAGCAGATGAGGCGGGTACAGAGGAAGCTTAAGGAGAAGATCCAACAGGGTAAGGACAGCTACAGGATGAAGTTGGAGCGCAAACTCCAGCAGAACAACCTGAAGGACGTGTGGAGCGGCATGAGGAGCATCACTGGCTACAAACCATCGGGCAGCCAAACAATAGGAGGTGGTACTGAACGAGCCAATGAGTTGAACCTGTTTTTCAATAGGTTTGATGAGAGGGCTCCGGACTACCCCTCCCCCAGCTCCTCTACAACCATCCACCTCCAAACCTCCAGCCCTGCTGCCCACCCTCAATTCCTTCCTGACTACACCCTACCTGTTCTCTCCCCCCCACCATCACCTCCCCCCACACCCTTCAACACACACGGCAGACAGACCTTCACTGCAGAACAGGTGAGGAAGGAGCTGTGCAGACTCCACCCAGGCAAGGCAGCAGGACCCGACGGTGTCAGCCCAAGGGTCCTCAAAACATGTGCAACCCAGCTGAGTGGAGTTCTGCAGCACATCTTCAACCTGAGCCTGAGTCTGGAGAGGGTCCCTGTACTGTGGAAGACATCCTGCCTGATACCTGTACCGAAGAAGGCGCGTCCCAGCATCCTCAACGACTACAGACCGGTGGCACTGACGTCTCACCTGATGAAGTCCCTGGAGAGGCTGGTCCTGTCACTTCTTCGGCCCTTGGCCAGCTCATCATTGGACCCTCTTCAGTTTGCTTACCAGCCGAGATTAGGTGTGGAGGACGCCATCATCTTCCTGCTCCACCGTGCCTGCGCCCACCTGGACAGTCCGGGAAGCACTGTGAGAATCCTGTTCTTGGACTTCTCCAGTGCGTTCAACACCATCCGGCCTGCTCTGCTGGGGAGTAAGCTGACGGCGATGCAGGTGGACCCTCCCCTGGTTTCCTGGATCACAGACTATTTGACAGGTCGACCGCAGTATGTCAGACTGCAGGACGGTGTGTCTGATACTGTGGTCAGCAGCACTGGGGCTCCTCAGGGAACTGTTCTTTCCCCCTTTCTGTTCTCCCTGTACACCTCGGACTTTCAGTTCCTCTCTGAGTCCTGCCACCTGCAGAAGTTTGCGGACGACTCTGCAATTGTTGGCTGTGTTAGTGAGGGGAAGGAGGAGGAGTACAGGAGCGTTGTGGACTCCTTTATCGAGTGGTGTGCAACTAACCATCTGCTTATCAACCCCACCAAGACTAAGGAGCTGGTGGTGGATTTCCGCAGGAGGAAATCTGCCCCTACACCCATCAACATCAACGGTGTGACTGTGGATGTTGTCCAGGATTACAAATACCTTGGAGTATTCCTGGATAACAAACTGGACTGGGCCAAGAACACCGAGGCTGTTTACAAGAAGGGCCAGAGTCAACTCTATTTCTTGAGGAAGCTCCGGTCATTCAAAGTATGTAACATCATGCTGAGGATGTTCTACCAGTCGATGATAGCCAGTGCCATTTTTTTTGCAGTTGTGTGCTGGGGCAGCAGGCTGAGGGCAGCAGATGCCAGGAAGATCAGTAGGATCATCAGGAAGGCTGGCTCCATCCTGGGGGTCCAGCTGGACTCTTTGGTGGTGGTGTCCGAGAGGAGGATGCTGTGTATACTGCACAATATCCTGGACAACAATGCTCACCCTCTCCACCAGGTGCTGACCTCAAGCAGAAGCACCTTCAGCAACAGACTCATCCTCCCCCGGTGTAACACAGAACGCCAGAGGAAGTCTTTTCTTCCTGTGGCCATCAGACTGTTTAATGCATCTACCTCCGGCTGCAGAAGGGCCCGTGGAGACACTATGCCCTGAGACCAATGTCACTTTATTTATTTATTTAATTATTTTTACCCAATTTATTTATTTAATCACTTTAGTTAATTTATGCTGCCAACAATTGCTGCTATAATATTTATTTATCACTTAACCACTTTTACCACTAATACCACTTTTATCTAATCGCTCCTTTTCACTTATTTAGTTTGTACTTATTTTATTTCCATCTATTTTATCTATTTTGACTCTAACCCTGTATTACTTTCCCACCTTTGTATTGTAACTGTTGCACAATAATTTCCCTCGGGATAAATAAAGCATCTTGAATCTTGAATCTTGAATAATTGCTTTGCACAACAAAATATGTGATATGGCATTTGACATCAATTTATTTGACAGCAATTAATGTGGATCGTCAAAACCAGGTGCTGTGTCAACAGAAACAAGCATATAATAGAAACACATGATGAATCATGGTAAATATGTGTGTGTGTGTGTGTGTGTGTGTGTGGGAGCGTTTGTGTGCATGCATACAGAAGAGTGTAATGAGGTGTGTGCATACGGCTGTGTGTGTATGTTAGTTAGCTGAGTATAGCTAGACTCATGCTGCGTGTTTCTCTTTGCAGCCGATATAATTAAAGATTGAAGAAAAGTTTACATTAAAACGAACCCATCAGATGGTGGCAAATATAATACATAGAGGGAGAGCAGCTTCACAGAAGAAAACTTCTGTTGGCAAATTCGGTAAACCACCCTTCTTTCCTAATTTGAAGGTGCTGATTCTGAATATTTAGTTTACCAAGCTCAATTCTGAGTTTTATGCCTCATAATCTGCATTTTAACAAAAAATAGTGTTTTCTTTTTCGCTTATTTTTCGCTTAGTTAGGTTGATTTCAAAAGGAATCTGTAAAACCAATCAAAAGTAATCTCTAATACATGTTTGAGCATTAAAGAAGTCATAATATAGTATATTAACATATTTAATGGGAACAGTTAACATGTTATAAACTCGGAAAATCTAATAACCCAACCATATTTTTATTGCTAACATAGGGAGTCACTCATGTGGTGATTTAATGCATTTCATCACAATAACAAGTTGCACAGATAAACTTCAACTCCAACCTGGTATCACGCGATTTCAGGCTCATGCGCACAAACGTTATTAATCTATTGAATCGTGTCCCAGATTACGATTGTCAGACTTTTTTAGTGCTACACAGAACGAAATGTAAATCAATGCATTCTGAATGGGAGCGTTCTCTGACAATTGACGTGCTCCACAAAAAGAAACGAGAGAAAGAAAGAGAGAAAGGGTGGGACAGAGAGAGACAGCAAGAGAGAGACCTCCTCAAAAACGATGTTAATTGTCGGACGCTCCCATTCAGAATGCATTGGTTTATATTTTGTTCTGTGCAGCACTAAAAAAGTCGGACAATCGTGATCTGGGACACGATGCGCACAGATTAACGTTTGTGCGCATGAGCACGAAATCGCGTGATACCGGGTTGGACATAAACGGAGGTAACGGGAGTAAGCCTAATGCAGAACTGCAATATCTATTGCAACATCTGGGAAGAGGCCATAGTACGCTTTCATGTGTCATCCTTTACATTTCTGAACGGAATATTCACAATTTGAAACTGTATTGGACCACGGACTGAATAATGACCCTGATTAGGAACACAGACTTAACAACTGAAAGAGCCGCTGGCGGCTAACAAACTTTTGGTGGAAGCTAACAGCTGGAGCCACTGACAAGCCAGCTGGCAACAAGCCGTCACCATGCCATCGAAAAAACAACCAATGATTGAGGAAGTCAACGACATAAAGACGTCGCTTGACCTTCTCTCCGGAGAGATTACCGCTGTTAGGCTGCAGCAGAAATCCATCCTGGACCTGGTGGGCGAGGTGAAGGTGCGGAGGCTGGAGAACGAAGAGAAAGACAAGAAGATCATGTTCCTGGAAAGCCGAGTGTCAGACCTGGAGCAATCCACCAGGATGAATGATTTCATTATAACGGGGCTCAAAATAAAACCTTGGGTGTTCGTGCGGGCAGTCACCACTCGCTCGTACGCACAGGCTTCGACACCTGACAGCAATCGGCAGCAAAGTGAGTATACCAAGTCTGTGGAGGAACAAGTGGCAGCATTCCTACGGTCAAAGGGAATCGACGTTGAATGCAACACGATCGAGGCTTGTCACCCTCTGCCCCGCAAAAACGAAACACAGACAAACTATGAGGTTTTGAAACCGTAAACAAAATTGCACTTCTGAAACAAGGCAGGCAGATGAAGGGGACAGACGTCTACATCAATGAACACCTCACAAAACGGAAGGCAGATGTTGCCAGGAAAGCACTATTCATCAAAAAACGAAATAAAATATAATCCACTGCAAAATTTTCATAAAGCTGAACGGTACACCGGAGGAGGCCAAAATGATGGTGATCAGAGACATTGCAGAGCTGAACAACTTTCTTTGAGTCCGAATTGGAAACACAGTGAGTAATAAACCTACACAATCATGACACACTCTGGAGAAAATCATTCATCTACATCTGGCGACATTATACCGGTACCTATAACCCAAATGATTGCTGATGATGATAAAGTGGAACTTGAAACATTCAAATATACAGAGTACAATTTACAAGACATTGAAGACAATATCGACTCGGAAAATAATTTATTCTTTAACATCAATGCCGACTGCGGCTATTACACAGATGGACAGTACAATAAGACCATTAAGGGAGATCAGAAACAATCAATCATTCATTTCAACAGTAGAAGCCTGTATGCAAATTTCCACAACATTAAGGAATATTTAGGTCAATTTTCACAACCATAATGTCACAACTTCAGCAAGGCTTTAGTTTTTCATTAGTCTGTTTCCTGTTTTGCCACACTAACTCATGTCATTTCAGACTCTGCGACTCCCTCCTGCTCGCATTGGTATCCGCTTACCAGGGTAAGTTTTGGGAGTCTGTCGGCGGGCAGCCTCCTTGGATCGCGTAGCCTAACCCAGATAAGGTGAGAAGAAAGATCCTTTTTGGCTTTGTAGTGACACCGACGTATTGTACGCGCAATCCACGACTCACGCGTTGGCTTCAGGTCCCTCGCCTGGCAGTGGCTTCGGTCCGCTAGAGGCAAGGTGACAAACATTTCCGTGGGGTTACAGAAGTCCTACCAAGGCCGGTGTCCCACTCCTTATCGGTGCGTCGCTGCGGTGCAGAGGGCTGCTGCTGACCAACGTACGAGCTCTCGCCTAAGCAGCTGAGTTGATTGTCCGACACCTTTTCCATAGCCATACTGTGTTTAGTCCGCTCCCTGGCTGAAAGCAAAGCTATGAGAGTCTTGACAGTGTATTGTACTTGAAACCCACGACTCACGCACTGTGCAACGCCTACAGCTCCCTTCGGCGAGCTGAAGGCGGTTGAACATTGTTCCAGCTTGCTACCAATCCCGGATAGCCCAGCGCTTTGCTCAGAACTGGGTCGGCAGCAATTCTTAGACACGTAAACTGCGTAAGTAAAATAAAAGAATATCAAAAAATACAGGTCCATGCGAGCTCCATGCGCTGTCCATCCACAGGTCCTGTCTGACTTCCATCTGTCCCAGAGCATAGAGCTGCAGTCCCTACCTGTCTCAGCAGCGGACCAGCTAGCACTCTGCCCGGTAAGGGCCCTGTCTGAGTGTATACGGCGCACTAAGCCGCTAAGAAAGTCAGACCAGCTCTTTGTGTGTTTTCACACTAGTTGCTTGGTCAGACCACTGCTGAAGTGTTGACCTTCTCACTGGGGTGTGGACACCATCCAGCAAGGTTACACCCTTTTGGGCGCTCCTGCCCCCTCCAGGATTCGAGCACACTCAACCCGCAGCGTGTCGACTTCTTGGGCTTTGTGGCGGGGAGCCTCTTTTGCAACCATATGCAAAGCAGCCACTTGGTCCTCCCACTCCCCGTTCTTCAGATTCTACCGCTTGAATGTGGCAGCAGGACCCTCCTTCACGGAGCAGGTATTTGGTGTGGCTCGGACTCAAAGGTAACTCTGAGCCCTCAATTGGTCAGCCTTGCATCTTGCGGGCTGACCTGGGCTGCTTATCTGCACAGAGTTGGCCCTTGCGCCTTGTGGGGCTTTACCTGTGTTCCGGTGGAGAGATGGTCTCGATATGATAGAGAACGTTCGGGTTACGTGGCAACCCTGGTTCTCTGAGTGAAGAGACCATCTCTCCAATCCAGAGGCCGCCCGGAGACCAGTTCCGATCAAACCATCACTGATTGCACGTCTACACAGGTGTTTTATAAGTTTGGGTGTAGGCGTGACCGGTGCCGGTGTGTCTTAAAGCCTATCCATGGTCCTTAGCAGAGATGGGGGTTATACCCCGTACATATGGAAAATGTAACGGAGTGGAGAGATGGTCTCTTCACTCAGAGAAACAGGGTTACCACTTAATACCACGTGAAATATTCTTAGGGGTATTTAAATTGTTGTATGATAAACATTGTCCAATAAAATAAATCAATATACAATTTAAATATTCAGACAGTCCATGGATAACTAAGGGATTACAAAATGCCTGTAAAAGAAAAATACACTATATAAAGAATTCATAAAAAACTTAGAACCAAAGATCCAGAAAATAAATATAAGAAATACAAGAATAAGCTAACTAATATTATGAGAATCAGTAGGAAAGAATATTATAGCAAATGATTAGACAATAATAAAAACAATATTAAAGGTCTATGGAATATATTAAATAATGTTATTGGAAATGGTTCTAGACAAATTAATTATCCACATGACTTTATTGAAAATGAAATGACTATTGATAATATGGATGATGCAGTTAATGGCTTCAATAATTATTTTGTAAATGTTGCACTGAAAAAAACCCTGTTTCTGTGAGGTCTGACGATAATAATTATGATTTCATAGAGATTGTTCATAAATGTAAAAACAAAACTTCTACTGACTATAATGACATTGACATGAGAATAGTTAAAGATGTCATTGAGGGAAATTGCAAAACCACTACCGCACATCTGTAACTTATCATTTACAACTGCTAAATTCCAAAGAAAAATAAAAATTGCAAAAAAAATCACTGTACAAAACTTGAGACGAACCGCACTTCAAAAATGACAGTCTTGTTTCACTGCTTCCTCAATTTTCAAAAATCGTAAACTCTTTGCTGACAAACAAATTCATCAATAAGCGAAATTTACTAACTGACAGCCAATATGGATTAAGACCCAACCGATCCTCTTCATTAGCAGACATTGAGCTAGTTGAAAAGTCCCAACTTCCTTAGACCAAAATAATTATGCAGCTGGTGTTTTTATTGATCTCAAAAAGGCATTTGGTACCATAAATCAGGACGGATTAATCAATCAATTAGAACAGTAACAGTTTGTGAAGATTGGTGAATACACGTCATCTTGTTTGGAAATTTCTTGTGGTGTCCCCCAGGCGTCAGTGTTGGGGCCAAGTCTTTTTATTCTCTACATCAATGATATATGTAAAACATCAAATATTTTACAATTTGTGTTATTTGCAGATGACACAAATATTTTGTTGTACGGGAGAGGACTTGCAGCAGCTTCTGGAGTTAATTACATCTGAAATTAGCTAGTTAAAAAAATGGTTCGACAATAATAAATGATCATTGAATCTAATCAAACCAAAAATCATGTTGTTTGGAAATTATAATTTAAATACTGACATAAATGTTAAGATAGATGGTGTTAATATTGAAAGAGTGTAGGTAAATAAATTCCTGGGTGTTACAATAGACCACAAGCTCAGCTGGATACCTCACATAAAACATGGTAAATCTAAGTTAGTATCTCAGTCCTGTGTGAAGCAAAGCATATATTGGATCAAAAATCATTTCATATTCTCTACTGTTCAATGATCTTGCCTTATATAAATTACTGTGTGGAGGTCCGGGGGAACACTGCTACCACTAGTCACACTTCAAAAACAAGCCATAAGAATAATCAATAAAGCAGGATATTATGATCACAACAACCTCCTGTTTTTACATTCCCTTACCATAAAGTTCACATAAGGTTGACACAAATGTCCTGGTGGCACAAATCATGTTTGAAGCAAGAAACAAACTGCTAACGGGTATTCATTCCAAAACTTTTTTTTGACAGAGAGGGGGGTTATAATTTGAGGGAAACGACTTTAAAATGTCGATGCATCTCAATTGGTGGTGTGAAACTGTGGAATGGTATGAGCACGGAGCAAAAGCAATGTCCAAACATGATCCAGTTTAAAAAAGGTACAAAGATTCAAAAGGTACAGGGATGAGGGAGATTTAAAGGGACACTATGTAAAAATTACTCCCATCTAATGGTACAATTGTATATTGCATTCAAACTAATAGTGCTCGCTTGTTCAAAAACTACGGTGGGCAGTATGTGCCAAGAAGCTGTGTCATGACATCAAATACTACCTCATCGAGTCATTCGAGTGATGATGAGGTTCATTATTTCAAACAAATTTCAAACTGCATTGAATCATTCGTGTAAGCTAATGATGTATGAGTAATTATTCTTCAAGCAAGATAGTGAATTATTTCAGTCATCATTCATGCTGGCTCAGAATGAAAACGCGTTTGCATTTCCTGTACCACGTAGTGCTTTTTGTCCCTCTCAGCAGTTCATAGACCGGAAGAACATGGAAGCCTCCATGAAGCTTTTATTTTTCCTATGTAACTACATATTAATTATTCTTCGCTCAGGAGGATAAGTGCGATTTTTGGCAGAGTTAATTTTAGACCAATGAGGACTTATTTATGAATGGATACGTTGATTTGAGGTAATAAATGACTTAAAATATTACAGAGTGTCCCTTTAAGAAGGAAAATATATAAAAAAATAATAATAATTCATAATTGAAAAAAATAAATATATATATATATATGTTTAAAAAAGGATTGCATATATTTAAAGTGTAAATATTGTGCATATAATTGTATGATTATTTGTATGTATACATAGATATAGATATATTGATTGTATAAATATTTATATGTATACATAGATATCGATATATCCATTGTATAAATAGATAAATTATAAAAAATCATAGTATATCAAGTTGTATATATGTATGAATTGTAAATATCAAATATAGTATTGCCAATTGTATAGATAGATTGTATAGAGATTATAAGGAACACAATAAGCAAATATAAATATTATTTTGTGAGCTTTGGAAAAGGGGTAGGTTTAAGAGGTGTATACCTCTTCCTACTCCTTTTCAGGCATATCATATCAATGTATGTAATTTGTTTTTCTTTTTTGTGAAATAATTTAAACACCATTTGTTTATTGTATTTTCATGCTTTTTATTTTGTTTTGCATTTTTGGACATTTGAGTTACACAGAAGATGCCTTCATCTTCTCATTCGTGGTGATTCATTCCAATGGCCTGTTTATCAATCTCCAGAGGGTCACTGAAAAATACAATAAAGCATTAATTAATGACATGTGCCAGTGTGTCAGAGTAAAATAAACTAATAATTAATATAATTAAAACGTACCTTCCTCACATATTCTATTCCTGGTCTTCTTCTCTAGTGTTATGGCATGGCTGATCAGCAGTAGCTCTACATTTACAGGCCATTGTACAGAGTAGGCCAGCACTGCGGCAACTGCATTTGCCTGTCTTACAACCAAACTTGCATCTGCAGTTATCAATCAGGTTGCAGCGTTTTGGGATAGTGGCAACAGACATTAGCTTGGGTTCCAGGTTGCCTCTGACTAAATTCCATTCCATTTCCTCAACAGGTGGCAGCACTGGATTTGCTATGTGTGTGTGCCTCAATACGAGAGCTTGATAATGTGCTCTTCTAATATGCCATTGAGCAAGATCACTTGTTGGTGGTAGAGCCAGGGCCCCCCCCCCCCCGCACGCAAAGCCTACAGGAACAGCATAGCCATACAGTTTAAGTTGACCCACACTTTATATTGATAAAAAATGTTTACAGTGCAAATTCTGCTGTTGAATATACTGTGCACAAGATTTGAACATTTTGAACATTTGCAAAAAAAACACCACCGTACCATAAAATAAACCTAGACAAAGCAAAGGAGCTAATTGTGGACTTCAGGAGGAAAGCCCCCCCATTTGCACAGGTATGCCATTTGCACAGGTACATTGGGATTCTTGCGTGAATCTCCCCGAGTGAGCTTCTTTAATAAAAAAACAATTATATATATATATATAGAGAGAGAGGATAGCATTATAACAAAAAAGAACAACAATTGTTTTTGTAGAAAAGTATAAGAATAAGTGGTAGTCGCAGCTAAGTGATTTAAAATACCCTGTACAAAAGCTATACACTGTCTCAAAGCAAGATATAATACAATAGAATATCAATAAAATAACAAAGGGGAACACTGTACAATGAGATGAGATGAGACACATATTTTCCCAATATCTAACTGCACTGTTTAAGGTTAATATTGCACACTTGTATTGCACTGTAGAACAGTTGATCTGTACACTGAGATGAAACACAAATGAGGTTATTGCACATAAAAATGTTCACATTATATTATTGCACCGTTTAAGGTTAATATTGCACACTTGTATTGTGCTGCGAGTTTTTTTGTTTTTTAAGGTTAATATTGCACACTAATATTGCACTATGAGGTGTAGAACACTGAGATGAGAAAAAACACACATGAGGTTATTGCACACAAAATGTTCACATTATATTATAGCACTGTTTAAGGTTAAAATTGCACACTTATATTGTACTATGAGGTCGTCAACTGTCCATTTAGTCTGTCAGTTGTGGGGTGAAGTACTTCCCTCCCATGTTAATGTCCTTTGCTACAAGTCTCACAGCAGGAGGAAAAAAGCTGTTGTGGTAGCGGGCCTTGTGGGTGGAGATGCTCTCTGGCCTGTGATGTCGCAGGTTATAGCCAGTGTTCCTCCATCCGAACAGAGCATGAGCTGGGTGTTTGGCCTTGAGGATGCTCTGTGGTTTCCCACTGCAGCGCTGTGTGTACAGTGTGTCAATGGAGGGTAGGTTGGAGCCAGTGATTCTCTCTGCAGTCTTTATGAACCCTTGAAACGATTTCCTCTCAGACAGTGTGTTGTTTCTGAACCACAACGTGATGCCACTGGAGAGGATGCTTTCAACGAGTCCTCTGTAGGCCTGGGGCACACTCTAGACCTGGTTATCACAAAGGGCCTCAATGTTTCTGATCTCTCTGTGACTGATCCTTCCTTGTCTGACCACTTTTGTGTTTTCTTTAACATATCTTTTATTCCCGACATACAGACAAAATCAAACACTGTCAAAAAACGGTATATCAATGAAGATTCTAATGTACCTTTTAAAAAGGCCATCTCCTTGCTACCACCTCTAAACCCATGTTCTGCTGATGATCTTGTAGAAAACTTTAATTTGAAAATTTTGAAAGTCATAGATGTCATTGCACCTTATAAGGTTAAAACGATTTCTGGAAAGCAAAAGGCACCCTGGAGAAAAGCTGCTTCTGTAACAGCACAGAAAAAAGAATGCAGGAAGGTTGAACGCATCTGGCGTAAAACAAAACTTCCTATTCACCATGATATCTATAAAGAGAGCCTCCGTGCCTACAATTTAGACTTAAAAAATGCTAGAGAAACATTTTTCTCCAATATCATTAAAACCAACACTAATAATGCAAAAACCCTATTTGCAACTGTTGACAGACTGACCAACCCCCCAACAGAAATTCCACCTGATCTCCATTCCACGCAGAAATGCAATGAGTTTGCAGCTTTTTATATTGATAAAATTGAAGGTATCAGACGCGCCATTAATATCTCCACGTCAAAAACAAAAAATTTGGACTACCACCCTGTTCAGGCAAAAATTACGTGGCATGGATGGCATGCTTTGATGTTATAGACTCAAAATCTTGTGGAAACTGTGACACAACTAAAGCCATCCACCTGTTGCCTTGATACTATACCTACCAACCTCTTTAAGAATGTTTTTGACTGCCTAGCAGTAGACATATTGCAGATAGTTAACAACTCTCTCCAGTCAGGCAAGTTCCCAAAAGCTTTGAAAACTGCAGTTATTAAACCCCTTTTAAAAAAGCGGAGCCTAGATGCCTCTATTATTAACAACTACAGACCAATATCAAATCTACCCTTCATAAGTAAAATCATTGAGAAAGTTGTCCTCCAGCAACTAAATCACTTCCTGGCATCAACTGGTTGCTATGACACCTTCCAATCAGGATTTCGACCCCTGCACAGCACTGAGACCGCCCTTATTAAAGTTGTAAACGACATCCGTCTTAACACAGACTCTGGCAAAACCTCAATACTAATGCTACTTGACCTCAGTGCTGCATTCGACACTGTAGACCATACATTACTTTTGGAAAGGTTAGAAAACTGGGTGGGGCTTTCAGGCACTGTCTTAAATTGGTTCAGGTCCTACCTACAAAATAGGAACTACTTTGTTTCCATTGGCGACTTTGTATCAGAATCAACCAACGTGACATGTGGAGTCCCACAAGGTTCGATCTTAGGACCCTCTTTATTCAACATCTACATGCTCCCACTAGGGCAAATCATGCAAAATAACAATATTGACCATCATTGCTATGCTGATGACACGCAAATCTATGTATCGCTATCACCAAATGACTATCGGCCCATAGATCTGCTGTGCCAGTGCATTGAGCAAGTGAAGGAATGGATGTGCCGAAATTTCCTTCAACTAAATGAGGACAAAACAGAGATAATTGTATTTGGTTCTAAAACGGAAAGGCTTAAAGTAACCCAACACCTTCACTCTCTGTCCCTGAAAACCTCAATCAAAGCCAGAAATCTAGGGGTTATCATGGATTCAGATTTACATTTTGACAGTCACATCAAATCAGTTACAAAATCGGCATATTATCACCTTAAAAATGTAGCAAGACTTAGAGGGCTCATGTCCACCGAAGACTTACAAAAACTTGTACATGCCTTTATCACTAGTAAGCTTGATTACTGCAATGGTCTCCTCACAGGTCTCCCAAAACAAACTCTGAGGAAGCTTCAGCTTGTTCAGAATGCTGCTGCTAGAGTTCTAACAAAGACCAAAAAATTTGATCATATTACACCAATTCTGAAATCGTTACATTGGCTTCCTGTAGGTCAAAGAATTGATTTTAAAATCATGTTGCTAACCTATAAATCCCTACATGGTTTAGGCCCAAAATATTTAACTGATATGCTTCCACTACATCAGCCTTCTAGACCACTAAGGTCCTCTGAGACCAATCTGTTAATTATCCCCAGAGTAAACACAAAACATGGGAAAGCAGGATTTAGTTACTATGCAACAAATAGCTGGAATAAACTCCCAGAGGATTTAAGACTTGCCCCAACTCTGAGCACCTTTAAAACAAGACTGAAGACTTTTATGTTTGCTATAGCTTTCTGCTAAAATCTTAAATACATTGCACTTTCTAAAAAGCTTTTTAACTTTGCCTCTATTTTCTATTTTAATACTAAAATGCATTTTTCTATTTTACCCATTTCTTTGCATATGTTTTTCTTTTACTTATCTATTATTTTATTTTATTGTATGACAATGTTTATATGTGAAGCACTTTGAGTCTGCCTTGTGTATGAAAAGTGCTATATAAATAAAGTTGCCTTGCCTTGCCTAATAAAAAGAAAAGCCTTGCAAAACAAGTGACAATGAATCACTCATACAATAAGGTATGCACAAAATACTGCAAAGAAATGCATGAAGTTTACTAAAGGCATTCATAAGAAAAATAATAGATATGAGTTCAGAATAAAATTATTGTAAATACAATTAAATGTAGTATGGTTTATTTAGTTTGGTTCTCAAGCACTCAAGTGAAGTGTAAAAAAAAATACAATAATATATTATTATATGAAAGATATGGGAAATGTATTATGCAAACCACAAACTATCATCCAAATCAGCTTGAAAATAAACACTGCTCCAAAAATGGTTACTACAATGCATTGGATAATTTAAGGATAATACCCCCATTTTACTGTGGGTTACAAACTGTTATGGACCTATGTACATAGCTGACATGTTTTGATTTTCATTGAAGCGTGGGGGTTTGGATGAGCAGCGGACCAGCTAGGTTAAGAGCTGCCGTACCTTTTCTTTTTTAAAAACAAACACTGCATGACAAGTTAACTCCGGCTAAGTTGTTTACACGTTGCTTGGCAACGCACTACGCCCTGACAACTGTTGGCGGACTATTTGTATTTACTAAATAATAAAACCACATTTAAAACCACATATTGCTTCGATAAGTGAATAAATTAAATCAATAGCCATGTATTAAGCATGTATGTATAGGGAACAGTTAGCTCCAGAGAAATAAAGTTAAAAAGTTGAACAAGAGCCAGACAAAGTGACCAGTTGGCTATATAGCCAGCCAGGCCTACATTAAAGAACAAATTAGAGCTACTGTATTTCTGTCTTTTCCCGTTTTTCCTCCACTTCTTTCTTTCCTCCCCTGGGCGCCAGAGTGTTTAGGTTTCTTTGACAATGTGATGTGCAAATAGATAGCTTTCTCTTCTCCGGTCAGAATGATGTATCAAGTGGGTAATTAAAGGTGCCATGACATGCTATTTTATGTGTGCTTTAATATAGGTATTAATGGGCTACTAACACAGTATTCAAAGACGTTCCCGAAATTCAGCCGTTGTGCAGAGTTACAGCCACTCCGAGCCAGTCGCACATTGAGCTTCCCCCAAATGCGCTGTTTTGGTGTCTGTAGCTATAATGCAAATGAGGAGGAGCGAGGCAGGTCAAGGAGGAGGGTGAGGGTGTGGCCCTGAGCAACGTGCAGCCACGGTACCATGCGCTCTGTTTACAGTGGATGTATCGCAATGGCGAGGCGCACACAGCTTTTAGCCGTGTTCTGTAAATATTCTAGAACACGCGTGAGTCCTTGAGCTCTATATCTAAATAATATCATATAGCCTACATAGATATCTATATCATATAATGTATATTATCACGGCCAAAAGCTTTGTTAGCCGATATTATGAATCTCAAATGACCGTGTTGGGTTCTCCGACGTTCCTGGGTCTTCCACGTCCACATCAATGTAGACGGAACCGCGACAAGGAGGAGAAAGGGATTGTTGGCGGGTAGCGCTTAGGCACCTCCGCCTCCTGCAGTGCCGAGGCGGTGGTCCCTCGGCAGCGATATTATGAATCACAGACGACTTCGTCGGGTTTTGCGACGTCTCTGGTTCTTCCACTTTCACGACTGAACAGCGCGCTGCCTGCTGCCGGCTGCCCGCTGCCCGCTGCCCGGCGGTGGTGCTTTTCGGCGGTGGTGCCTCGCGGCAACCGGCGGCATGTCGCAGTTTATGTTCTTCAGGGAGTCAAAGCCAAAGTTCCTTTCCCCCCAATTCCTTCTCAACCATGGCTGAGATAACCCCCACTACAGTCTTGTTGTGGAAATACAAGAGACGTCAAAGAACCGACAAGTAACACTTGCGTCAGGGACGCGGGAAGTGGGGGTGCTTAGGGTGCACCCCCCCCCCTGGCGGCCCCTGGCTGTAACTGCAAGTGAGAACGTTTTCTGAACAAATCAATACTTTTTTTTTTTTGGAGTAAAATTTTATCATACAGCATGATTTTTCATTAAATTATTGACATCCACCCTTTTTATGATATTTATGATATTATCATTTCATTTTATTTGGAACATGGTCTGTGTAGGCTGACGTAGGCTATGACGCACAAGAACTGTCCATAGCTGAATATGGTACTACGCTGATTTTACATAAGCATGTTGATATTCAACATCTGTTGTAGTGCAAATTGCAAAACATTCTAAAACTGGTATAAAAAGTTGATGGCCATATTAATAGACACGTTGAATGTTATCGTTTTGATCAGGGCCGCTGCTGGCCGTTTCGGTGCCCTACGTGTGTGTGTGTGTGTGTGTGTGTGTGTGTGTGTGTGTGTGTGTGTGTGTGTGTGTGTGTGTGTGTGTGTGTGTCTGTGTGTGTGTCTGTGTGTGTGTGTGTGTGTTAAAAAAAGGGGCTATAAAAAGGAGCCCCTTTTTATATGTTAGGTAAAAACATCTAATTTGCCAAAATTGAGTGATAGGTTATACAATTAAGAACAAACAACGGTGGGCCTCTTCATAACTAATTGACATATTTTTTTAATTCAATAATGTATTTTCTTTTCTTTTTTTTTACAAACCTTAATTTTTGGTGCCCCCTCAGGTACTTGGTGCCCTACGCACTCTGCGTACTCTGCGTATAGGGAGCGGCGGGCCTGGTTTTGATTCTGGAATCCCGCACGTAAACTGGTTGGCAAAAAAAGAGCAAAGACGGACGGTTCACTTGACGGAGAAACCGTCACTTTCCTCATATCAGACAACTCGTAACTCTGGATGAAAATGAAGGCTTTCTTTTATTGTCACTTTCGTTTGTAAACCTTTAGAAATAACATCCTGAATCTTTGTTATAACGCTGTGTATAATCCCGGCAGGACTGCAACAGCTTGCCGGCATGTTGTTAGTATGTGAAATTCAGCACAGTATCAGCCGAGTTGACTCTAATTTCCACATTGTTTACTTGCTAACGTTTGTGAATAACAGTGGTTAGTTGGCAGAGATACCGTATTGGTCCGATTATAAGACAGCCTTTTTTCCCCTCGAAATAGGTCCGAAAAAGTCGGGTCTTCTTATATTCGGGGTCTAGTATAAAGAGCGCAGCTTCTCTTCTTCGCCTCTCTTTTTAAATGTCAATACACATTCGCGGCCCCAGGTGGCACCAAAAATTGGTTCCGGGAAGAAGTAGTCCAGCTTCCTTAACAACCAGCCCGTTACCGGTGTTTAAAGATGGAAAGACAGGCTGACCATTTAGAAACAAGTGGGTCAGGTCAATCAACAACAGCGGAGGAGCTATGATGCAAATTTTAAAATAATGGTCGTCAATAAGGCAGAGTCAAGTAACAACTGCCAAGCTGCCAAGAAGTTCGGGGTCACGGAGTGTAACGTAAGAAGATGGCGAGCACAAAAACAACGTCTCAAGGATGACAACAGTCAGCGCAAATCTGGTCTGCAAATCCTTTTTTCTAAATGTTTGTGTTTAAAACGGGGGGTTGTCTTAAAATCAGGGTTGTCTTATATTCGGACCAATACGGTAGTCTTTTTACACACCAGTAGAGTGTTTATCAGAGCGGAGCCCTGAATGTGACGTCACCCGTCATCTCGTCTCTGTAAACAATGGATGTTGCGCAGCATTTATTATGACATCATTATATAGACTCTCTCAGCACCCCCCCCCCCTCGGACTGACTTCCCGTGTCCCTGCTTGCGTTACAGTGTGTGTATTCACACACACACACACACACACATGTGGCGCTCGCACGGTCGTGTCTCATTGGAGGGCCAAGTCTCTGGGCGTGCCAGGCAGAGTAAGGGGAGGAGCTTACTGCAATGTGACGACATAGGCAACTCACATTCCAAATCAGCGCGCTTGAGCCTCAGTTTTTTTCAAAGGCGAGCAGAACACCTAGTGCTCGTTTTACACTGAACGTAAGTTTTAGCCACTGGGGGACCATAAGCAGGCTAGGGGAACTCATATTTATGTTAGAAAACCTCATAAAGTGAGATTTTCATGCCATGGCACCTTTAAGATAACTTGCCCCTCGCAACCTCTCGATTCAGGTAGAGTCTATTGGGGTGGGCGGGTGGGGGGGGGGACACGGAAACTAGGGCGCTTCTTCTACATGTTATGTTATGCTGTCTAATTTTGATTTTGACATAACTACTGGTACTAAGTAATCTAAATGTAGCGTGGCACAGAATGCAACCCAAAGGCTCAGTCTGGTGCAACACATTTATTATTTGGGTTCCTGCAAAATGCAAGAAAATGAACTTATAAGTGACAATTACTACACAGTATTTTTCAGTTGTACTCATATGCAGGGAATCTCATTGTCTGACGTAATCAAAATAATAAAGTATTGCACCATTTCTGACACTATAATGTGTAATATGTTTACCAGTTAATACAAATAGTTTCTGAAAAAATACATAATAATAATAAAGCTTACCTGCAAAATGCAAGAAAATGAACTTATAAGCAGAGCCGGACAGTAACGGAGTACATTTACTTGAGTACAGTACTTAAGTACAATTTTGAGGGATCTGTACTTTACTCGAGTATAATTTTTGGGGAGTACTCATGACTTTACTCAAGTAAATTTGAGAGGAAAATATTGTACTCTTTACTCCGCTACATTTCTATCCATAACCGTGAGTACCCGTTACTTCTTCTAAAAAATAAAAAATAAAAGGAGAGAAGAAAAATCTCGGAAACCCTCGATTTGTTGTTTCCCTCTCAAACGTGATTGGATTGTGCAGGCGCCACTGATTAGGACAGGCTTCAGCCTATCAGCAATCACCTTCGATTTCCGCCAAAGTCAACTCCATGGTCAGATTTAGATGAGAGACGATTGTTGATTTGGTTGATGAAAAAACTGAGAAACTCACACATACATACATCTGTTAGCTGGATTTTCTTTTCTGATATTCCATATTTATGTAGGCTGAGCAATTGTTTTTATGTTCTTGAGCATACTTTTATACTGTATACAATTGTGCTATTGCCTTGTGGGCAAGTGAGAAATGTTAAATAAAGCAACAGGGTAAAAAGATGAAAATAACTTGATTTTACTTTGAATTCTCAGAGGAATTAACATTTTTCGTAACTCCATGTAGGACGTTTCTATACATAAATGTGAGCACTGTGGCAGTAGTAATGCAATATTTAGAAATACATGTCTGTACTCTTGTACTCTTGATACTCAAGTACTTTTAAAAACAAGTACTTCAGTACTTTTACTTAAGTAGACATCTGACTGTAGTACTTTTACTTGTACTTGAGCAAAATTTAGCAAGGGGTATCTGTACTTTTACTC
This sequence comes from Gadus macrocephalus, assembly GCF_031168955.1. NCBI lineage: Eukaryota > Metazoa > Chordata > Actinopteri > Gadiformes > Gadidae > Gadus > Gadus macrocephalus. Next base: position 3,089,473 of record NC_082386.1, read on the forward strand.
AAGTAAGGAAGGTGTGTGCTCTGTCCGCCTCTGCTTATAAGTGACAATGACTACACAGTATTCTTCAGTTGTACTCATATGCAGGGAATCTCATTGTCTGACGTAATCACGCGAGATTTTCACCCTGTAACTTTCCAGCAACTCTGCTGCTAACGTAGCGCATTTGCCACCTACTGGCGATTTATGGGTAGTACACCTTCACAATTACACTAACAAATATGAATACTGTACACTGTATTTCAACTCAAAATAATGACACACACACACACAAACACAAATTCATATATGGGTGCAATCACCATTTAGTGAGTGAAAACATGTCGACACCCCAGCATGCACCACTCTCTGACAAAAGCTGAGATGAGTCAAACAAGACAGCAATTAGGAATTTCACAGACCGTAGCTTTAATTAGCGCTGAATAGGTAAGCAAATAGGTAATGCAGGCAAACACACATTAACACAAGCAAGCACTCGAAGGGCGTCCATGTGGATCAACATAGACATTACCACACAGCCAACAAGATCAATGCAGCCATTCACAGAGATACAATACAATAGCACACCCCTGTGACACAAGGTGCTGTACTTCAAACCTATCAAGGCATCACCTTAACTCAACCAACTCGCTTGAGCTCTTTTGAGCTCTACTTTAACACTTGCACCTTCTATTAGCCTAACAAATTCAAGATATATTTTTAAATGAATAGAAATAAAGAGAAATACATGAAACAATGAATAATTACCACTAAACCGAAGTAATACATTATATTCCCGTCATTGGCACTTGCGAATATGCAAGGGGTCTGGAACTTTGCCTTGCGAAGGCACACTATCTCATCGACCCTCTGCATGGGGCAAGGGTCAGACCTTTTCAAACTTTCTTCACTTATTCCACACTGCACATCCTTTATAATCAAAGTCAACAACTTAAACTGCATTGAGGACCAATCTAAAGGTCTAATTTTTTTATTTTCTACACACTGTAAACAATTCCCCACGGCCCCTGCAGCCAGTTTCTGTCTCTGTTATCCCTGCCCGTTCACTCCATCTTTCATTCGTCAGTCCATTCATCTTTGGCCATCCACCCATTCATACATTCTAAGCATGCCTCGTAATGTTTCCATACATCGCAGCAATCCATCGTTCTGTCAAGACCTCCCTTGTTCCCCACCCATGAGGGCACATTGCTTTCCTGTCCTAACTCTCATCATCCCATCCATCATTCATCCATTACATTTGCATGTAAAGGGTGTTTTATGACATCCATCGCCACAATGGGCTTGTTATTGGAAGACTTCAGAGCTATTCACTATCATCTCAGCCTGATTCGGTTTTTTGTGTATTCTTCCATTAGCAGTTGCAGTGAAACGAGGAACGTCTCGTCATAGCCTACTATTAACTGTGTCCATATAATAAGCCCCATTAAATCATCCACTCTAAAATACACCAGGCTACCACAACACCCTGAACTATTCCAAGAGAGGATATTCATGAATTTGCACAGAATTTCTAGATCAACAACCACACTGGTCACTATGGTGATTTTAAACAAGCCATGGATATTTCAACTTGTTAGCCATATTATAAAAATTTTAAGGATTTGTTTTAATTTTGACATAAAGCCACATTGGTGGGCTTAACATGTGGTGTGTCTTTCACATGGACCAATAAAACCCTCAATGTTAAAAGAACAACATTGCTCCGATATCACCCCCATTCTTCTGTCCTGACTCCTTTAGCCTTCGAGAAATTGACCTGTCGCTAATCCACGCCCCCCGTGGATTAGCGACGTCGTTACCAAGACGAACTCGGAAAAACAAACAGACTGGATAACAAAAACATATGGAACAAGGTAAGCTGACAGTATATCAAAGCAGGTTTTGGAGAAGTTTTGGGCAAAAATGTATTTAATTTCTTCCAGAAGCAATAGAAAGTGACTACATTATGCTATGGAGGGATATATTCAAAACTTAAAAAAAACATACAGAAGGTGACACGCTTAAAATCAGTTAGTATTCTAGGCTGCCACATAGTCTGATCCACAATACATGCTTTTTCTTGGCCCCGTTGTGGAATAGGGATGAAATATACCCCATTCTGCAGCCTCTCAGGATACCGACTATCCGTGTAACATGTAGGGCCTACCCCAAGCACCATGTTTATTTTTTAACAACATAAAACCACCATTAAATTGTTATATTATGCCTCCTCCCTGTTGTTTTTAAACGAGTTGTCCGAGCTGATATATATCACAGTTGTTTTGTGTTTGACTGTCTATTCATAAAACTGTGTTTTTATTCTTAATAATGGTCCTACAGTAGGCCTATCTGTTTTCTTTAGGCAGGCATATAATGGTTTTTGTCCTGGTTGCTTGCGACCCATATTGGTTGGTTTGGGCGCCTGCACCCCCCCCCCCCCCTCCCCATCCAGGGCCGTGAAAATATAAAAAAATAATCTTTAGTACACAAATCATATAACCCAGCAGTGAGAAGTTATTCTGTCCTATAAGTCTGCAAGACATCGTAACAAAGCAATGAGATGCATTTCTGGGCTTTAGTGTGCAAGAAATCCGAACGCAGCGTTCACACTGTACTCATGTCGGACGTATAGGGGAGTAGTCTCTGTAGACGCAGCCTGCAGCCAATCAAATCGCTTCCCGCTAACAAATCGCTTCCTGCTTCTTCCTGCTATTGCAAAATGGATTGTTGCTTCGCGTGGCATTTTAAATCCCCCGCTGCCGGTCGGCTTTTTGACATATCCATGTGTTTTCCCCAATTTCCCGGGTTGTATCACAAAGGCGATTTCATTGGACAGAGTCCACGTAGTGTCACAGTAGTGTATCTGTGTATGTTTGCATAATCGCTGCCTGAAAAGTTCAAACTTTCTCAACTTTTTGATGCAGGCAACGGAGTCGACAGACGACCCACAACGCATTTCGAGAAGAGGGAATGAATTCTCAGAAGAAATGCTCTCTCCCCTCGCCTGATGTTCCATCTGACAGAGTAACCCCCAGATGTTGATGACGTCGCTACACAAATGAGCGCAAATTAAATAAATATCTATGAAGGGATTATGAGTGACAGGCATTTAATTCCCATTAAGCTTAGAATTATTGGTCATTTAGAGCAGTGTCTTTTGTATTACAATTATTGCCAGAAGGCACATGTTATGGCTGCTTTGAATATTAACAGACTAGTCTATTGATTTTGAAAACGTTTTTAGTATTTTGGAAAGCTTATAACATATGTGAACAGGAAACGGATTGTGTACAGGTAAAAGCAGCAACTTTTTCAGTACTGCATCTTCGTGAGACTTTTGCTTTGGAAAGTTATTTGATGTCCAACTTCTAAAACGGCTTATGTAATTTTATTCAATAAATTATCCTTTAAACAAAAGTTAATTTTGCCTGTCTCCTGTCTGTAGGAGATGTGCCGATGTGTATGTTCCCAAAAGAAAAGGTTACCACAGATGTGTTATACCTTAAGGCCTACACCTTGCATACCAAAAGTGTACCAAAAGTGGAGAACCTAATTAAAACTATAGACATGGTGTTAAACTCCAGTGTCTCTCAGAGGATGACCTGAGGTTCTATCACGATAATACAGAGAAGAATCTAGGGAAAATTAAACCCCCTTATGAAGCCATTCTGTGTAATAATTTTAATTGTGATAATACTATTCATAAATATGAACTGTGCGTAATGTATAATTTAATTGTAATTGGTCTAAACCAGTCTAGTAATGTTTTCTCCAAGAAAAGGTGTAATCACAAACTCTGGCCAGGCTGGAATGAGCATATTGATGAAATCCACCAACAGGCCAGGGAAACCGTTAAAGTATGGGTCAATGCTTGCAAACCAAGGAGTGGTCCTTAATGTGATTCAAAAAAGCATGCTGTAGCTCACTTTAAAAGGGCAGTGCGTTTCATTTAGAGGAACGAGCAGACTTTGAGAGCAAACTCAATGGCTAGAAAGTTGCAGCAAAAAGATGTTTTAGATTTCTGGAAAGAAGTAAAGATGATAAATAATAGTAAGGTACCGTTGCCCTCCAATATATATGGGGTCACAGGGAGTCCAAATATTGCTGAACTATGGAAGAGACATTATGAAGAGCTTTTTAACTGTGTTAAAAGTGATGTTTTTAATGTTGGTGCTGTTTCACATGATAATGTTGTCATTAGGCCTGATGAAATTAGAAATGCTATTGAGAAATTGTCTCTAAATAAGTCAACTGGCCTTGATCAGATAACGGCAGAACACTTGAGGTACTCTAGTTATAGAGCATCAGTATTACTTGCCTTGTGCCTGTCAGGAATGCTAATGCATGGAATTCTGTCTGACCATATACTGTCAGTACTGCTAGTACCTGTAGTTAAAGAAAAAACAGGGAAGGTCTCCAGTATTGACAACCATAGGCCGATAGCCTTGGCTAGTGTGCTGTCAAAGGTGTTAGAGAGAATAATACTTGATAGATTACAAGAGTATATTGTCACAGCTGATGAACAATTGGTTTTAAAAGCAAACATGGTACGGACATGTGTGTCTATGCCTTAAAAGAGGCAGTACATAAGTACAGTAATCATAATTCCACCATGTTCACATGCTTCCTAGATGCTTCGAAAGCTTTTGACCGTCTAAACCATGATAAACTATTTGCTAAACTAAGAGAAAGAGGTGTTCCTTCATACTTGATACGTGTATTACATTTTTGGTACTCCCATGACCTGGTCATCATGACCCCCTGTTCAGCTGGCCTTCAGCAGTTGCTCAGAGTGTGTTCTGACTATGGACAGCTCTTTGATATTAAGTTTAATCCCAAAAAGAGTGTAGTCATGATTATGAAAACTAAGGAAGATAGGGATGCAACATTCCCTTCTTTTCTTTTAGCTGACAAGGTGCTCAATGTTGCAGATAAGGTCAGATGTCTGGGTCACATCATAAGGGACAACCTCAGTGATGATGATGATGATGATGATGTTCAGAGACAATACTGTAAATTATATGCACAAGCTAACATGTTGTCACGAAAATTTCATATGTGTACTGATGATGTTAAGATTGCCCTTTTTAAAGCTTATTGTACTCCACTGTATACTGCCCACTTGTGGTGCAGATACTGTAAAAGTAAATCTAACAAATTGAGAGTGAAGAATAATTATGCTCTTAGAATTCTGCTGAGGCTACCAAGGTGCACAAGTGCCAGTCAACTGTTTGTAAACAGTGGTGTTCCCACTTTAAATGCATTGCTCAGGAATCAGATGTACAGTTTTATGATGAGATTGATGGACTCAAAAAATGAAATCATAATGACTTTAACCATGCCTAAGATAAGCAGCATCAGATACACTTCCAGTCTCTGGAAGCATTGGAGAGAGTGTTTGTCTGTTTTTTAGTTGTGTTTCTTATTTGTTTGTTGTTGTTTTGTCTTTTGTATTGTCTTGTATATGGACCTATATGAGTCTGAAATAAAGATATGGATGTGCAGCCACCTTGTTTTCAGTCATACAAACGGAGGTCCTCTTGGTCACAATCCATGAGAAAGACCACATGATCTTACAAGTAGGGCATCGAAATTTTTTTCCAATCAACACAAGCAAAGTTTCGCTCAGTTTTTATTATTTTATTACAGTTCTGTGTGTGTGTGTGTGTGTGTGTGTGTGTGTGTGTGTGTGCGTGTGCGTGTGTGTTCTATGTAAATGTGTTAAAAACTTAAACAGTGAGGCTTCTGTCAATGAGAGGTAGAAGTGAAAGGTGCTCCTGTCTCAACAATTACAATTGGTTCAGAATAATTTGTAGAAAACAAAACATTTGTTTGTTTAATGTAACAACTGTTTTGATTTTTTCATTCTTATTTGAAATAGGTGATAGTCTTAAATTAGATCAGTATTACTATTGTAGAGCTGACAATGAGTAATACACACTTGAAATTAAATGCTAATTATGATTTCCAGCTTACTTCGAGACATTTAATCTTTAAATATCCCTTTCTTATCTTATTTCAAATAGGTTATGGTCTGAAATCTAGAAGCTGTCACTATGTTAAATCGTTAAATAGGTTCAATACACTTGAAATTAAGGTATTGGCATGAATTGTAAAAACATAAAAATGCTACTAAGCTTTACTGGCTTATGACACAACAATTCTTAATATTTGTAAAACATCGCTCAGAATGGGTGGTCCAAGCTTATTTCAAGAGCTCTTTTCATCTTGAAATGCCTCTCATTTCAAGAATCTTACCAAGCAAATGTTTCCAGATTTTTTCACTTAATACAAGCAAAAACACCCTGTATTCTTGTTCTTTTTTCAAGTGGCCTTTTTTTTGCAGTGTGTATTGCAATTGTCATTTGTTTCCACACTATATACAATCTCTCACAGGTAATCACTTCTGTATGATTGAATGTTATATAGTCGACATATAAATGACATATAGTCATAAGTATCAACAGGCCTTTACCGAAAAGATGTAAAGGAGTTAACAGTCTCAGGTTGTACTAAACCCTTTTCACAGAGGCCATGGGTACTACACTAAAAAAGTGAAGATAATTCTGCTACCTGTGACCTTGTACCTGCAGTTGCAGACCCATATTTACTATTATGATCGACAGCTATGTTCATCCTTTAATGATGGCTTCAATGAATGTCTATTCTGTGCATTGCATGCGTACTTTCTTCGCACCCTTCCTAATCATTTCTGATGAAGGACCTTTTTTGTGTTCTGTAGTACAAGGGTTAATCAGGTCGCCCTTGGGTTCCACTGAGAACCCACCATAAGTGTCAAATCAACCGATTTATGCGCTCCACAGGGCGGATTACGAGCCATTACTTTGTGCATTGAAAACGAGGAATAATGTCATAATTTATGAGTGAAAGTGGAGGACCTAATGCTAGCGTTCGCCTTGCAGAATAGAATGCTGTGATGATTTTGTTTGGATGGAGCCACTCAACAGAGTGTGTCCTTTTTTGGACTACCTTTCATTGGTTATTACAGCACGCCTCCCAGCCAAAGGGGGCGGGGCATAAGGGAAGGGAGCCTGGTAGGCTATATTATTTGGGTATCCACAAGTTTCCAACGCCCCATGATGCTTAGCGCGAATTGTGGGCTCCACTTCCGGTTAGTAACCGGCGGTTACTACAAGATCGACGTAAACAATCACCAGCTGTCATTAATCAATTACAATGTGGGAACACAACCTCACCGAGTTAAAAAACGGCAACATAATTATTCCTTTGCCCTCTGCAGTTACTGCATGGGAAGACGAAGTTAAAAAATGGCCGAGGATAACGTACAGCAGCATTTTGGCGTCTCTGCAGCCTATGCTCCGAGATCGTCCACAAAAACATGGTACTAAAACAACCACTCAAAACCGAAATAAATAGTATTCCAACCAATCACTGACCAGGGGTGGGTGTTGTGTTTTCTTTGCGCTGCGTTCATGATAGTTTTTGCTGGATGCATTAACACGGAAGGGAGGGGCGAGCTGGCTCTGTTTGTTTGGGATCTTGCTTCAAATACCAACAGAACGTCACCGGACGTCACCCAAACATCGCTGATACAACCTTTAAGCATATAAGTCGGTTTCAGCATGTGATAATAAGAAAATGTGAAACCATTCCTTCTTATAGGTTGAGAATGCAGTCAGGCAAGGTGTGACAGGGACAGCATGTACTGATGTGCAAAGGAAGTGGAATACTGGTGCAAAGAGGAATGTTGGTCTGGTAAAGGCAAAGCATATTAATTTTAGGCGCCACAGACGCCAGGACACATATCCCCATTCATCAAGGCCAGAACAAAACAATTCCACACCCTCTCCCCGACTCTTCAGTAACCATGAGGATTTCAAAACACACATCAACTCCTCAATCATGGCTCCACTCTATCAGCTTCAAAATCATGGTATTATCCAGCTTGCTTACAGAGCAGGGGCCGTATTCACAAAGGATTTTAGGGCTAAAAGTAGGTCCTAACTGGCGAATTTAGGAGTAACTCCTAAAAATAATGGGCGTGTCACTCTTAAATTTAGGACTCCTAACTTTTTTCACTAAGAGCAATTCACAAAGTATTTTAGGCCTAAAAGTAGCACCTAAGTCTAGGAGAGCTTAAAAGTCCTCAAGAGGACTCCTAACTCACTAAGACCTATTCACAAAGAATCGTAAATGCCTGCGAGACGAAATGTTAGGGTATTAAACTTGTTGTGGAGTTAATCGCAATGCAATAACATCCCGACTAACAGGAATAATCCGATTAGTCCCGAAATAAAATGTTTGGCCACACTACGTTATTTAGCAACAGGGGAAATGCAACTTTATTGGCTATATATATCGCAACCATCAGTCAACCGTGCCATAAACTTTCCTTTGGACATTCAACAATTACACAGGATCAAAGCCAACTTCATGGCAATTGCAGGTATGCCCGGTGTGGTCGGTGCTATTGACGGGACGCACATAAAAATAATTGCGCCATCAAAAGACGAGGACGTGTTCATCAATAGGAAGAAAGTGCATTCCATCAACATGCAGGTTGTTTTTGATGCAAATTTTAACATAGCCTACTGGATGTTGTGCAAAGTGGCCTGGATCTTCAGCTACCCATGATTCGCGCATTTTAATGGAGAGCGGTCTGAGGCAGCTTTTTGAGATGTACCAGTTGGTTGCCACTTGCTGGGAGACAGTGACTATCCATGCAAGACGTGGCTCTAGACACCCTACCTCAATCCACAACCGGGAGCACAGTTAAAGTATAACATGTAAGTGATTACGCATATTACGCTTAGTCCTACGTGTAAAACACATCGTATTGGCTCTTTGACGCCTTTTATTTGTTGAATCCATATTTATTATTGTTTACTGATTTCTTCCATATATGCTCGAGCACACAAACATACACGAAATGTTGTGGAGAGAGGAATTGGGCAGATGAAACGTCGGTTCATGCACAGTCGTTACTGTATGTGCCATTCTACACAACCTCCGCAAGCGGAGGAACATTCCACAGCCAGACGATGATGATGATGGCGATCAACATGACAATGAATTCGGCCGTGTGGAACCGAGTGGACTGGCATTTAGGGATCACTTTAAAAACACATTTTAGGTAAACACCTTGGCACAAATCAGTCAACACTTGTGTAGTTCATAACATTTATTTTACGTATTTTCATTGTTTGCTTTCTCTCTCTCTTGAACGTGCAGGCTACAACGTCATTATCGTGGTCTGCACAAAATTGTCGTCATGCGTGTATTCTGCTAACTGCACTATAACTACTTAATAGGAATTCATTTCTAGCCTAGGCTATTTCCTTGTTTTTCGGTGATTCAGTGGGCTCGTCTGAACAACCAATCACCGAACTGACTGCTTCTAAACTCGTGCACGAGAATTGACGTAATCCATAGCAACGGCGCGTCACTCTTAGTTCACTCTTTGTGATTTATCCTTAGTAAGAGTAGGTCTCAGCGGCTTTGTGAATAACTTTTAAGAAAAAACTCCTACGTAAAATGTTTTAGCGCGAGTTAGGAGCACTCCTAGCGGTAAGATAAAATGCTTTGTGAATACGGCCCCAGATGTAGAACCTAGCACAGGGCCAAACCAAGATTCAGAATTACAAATTGAGAACCATACTGATCATAGCACACATCTGACATGTAGGAAGTGTTCAGTGTTTTACCAATCATACATTGCTTTGTCCCCCAATCAAATATCCACATTGGAAATGGACACAAAGACCCAGAGTAGGTCACAGGTTTGGCATGACGCTAGGAGACTGCGTCTCACTGCAAGCACAGTGAAACGAGTCCCCAAACGACACACCACAGACCCCCAAAAGTTTCTCAATGAGCACGTGTACCCCACCTTCACCGGGAACACAGCCACGAAATATGGCTCTGACAATGAAGTCAGGGTCATCACACTCCTTGAGAGCAGAGGGCATGATGTGCACAACAAAGGACTTGTGGTGCATCCTGACCACCCCTGGTTGGCAGCCAGTCCAGATGGGATCCTTGATGGGACAAAACTTCTTGAGATCAAGTGCCCCTTCAAGAGTCTGATGTCTCTCGAAGAATTTCTCACCCGGCCAAACGGTGACATCAAAATCTTGGATGATGGAAAGTACCTCGTTTTGCCAAATGGAAGAGCTGGATACTACCTTCAGGTAAGCAGGGTTGTTTTTAATGGCAAGAAATACTAGCTGCATTAGCCGATTACAAGAGATAAACAATATAATGTGAACTAATATTCATTCATGTATTTTCTATTATTTTAGACACAGGTGGCTATGATGTGCCTTGGTCTACAGAGATGCACATTGGTTATCTGGGGCCGTATTCACAAAGCATTTTATCTTACCGCTAGGAGTGCTCCTAACTCGCGCTAAAACATTTTACGTAGGAGTTTTTTCTTAAAAGTTATTCACAAAGCCGCTGAGACCTACTCTTACTAAGGATAAATCACAAAGAGTGAACTAAGAGTGACGCGCCGTTGCTATGGATTACGTCAATTCTCGTGCACGAGTTTAGAAGCTGTCAGTTCGGTGATTGGTTGTTCAGACGAGCCCACTGAATCACCGAAAAACAAGGAAATAGCCCAGGCTAGAAATGAATTCCTATTAAGTAGTTATAGTGCAGTTAGCAGAATACACGCATGATGACAATTTTGTGCAGACCACGATAATGACGTTGTAGCCTGCACGTTCAAGAGAGAGAGAAAGCAAACAATAAAAATACGTAAAAGAAAATAAATGTTACGAACTACCCAAGTGTTGACTGATTTGTGCCAAGGTGTTTACCTAAAATGTGTTTTCAAAGTGATCCCTAAATGCCTGTCCACTCGGTTCCACACGGCCAAATTCCTTGTAATGTTGATCGCCATCATCATCATCATCATCATCATCATCGTCGTCTGGCTGTGGAATGTTCCTCCGCTTGCAGAGGTTGTGTAGAATGGCACATACAGTGAATACTGTGCTTGCCCTCTCTGGGGTGAGGCGTATTTCGCCGTGGAGGACATGAAACCGACGTTTCATCTGCCCAATTCCTCTCTCCACAACATTTCGTGTATGTTTGTGTGCTCGCAAAGAGCCAATACGATGTGTTTTACGCATAGGACTAAGCGTAATCTGCGTAATCACTTACATTTAACTGTGCTCCCGGTTGTGGATTGAGGTAGGGTACTAGAGCCACGTCTTGCATGGATAGTCACTGTCACCCAGCAAGTGACACCCAACTGGTACATCTCAAAAAGCTGCCTCAGACCGCTCACCATTAAAATGCGCGAATCATGGGTAGCTGAAGATCCAGGCTATGTTAGGCTATGTTAAAATTTGCATCAAAAACAACCTGCGTGTTGATGGAATGCACTTTCTTCCTATTGACGAACACGTCCTCGTCTTTTGATGGCGCAATTATTTTTATTTTTTATAAGTTATATATTTTTTTTTATAACTTTATAACTTTATAACATTTTATTTCGGGACTAATCGGATTATTCCTGTTAGTCGGGGATGTCATTGCATCGCGCATTAACTCCACAATAAGTTGAATACCCTAACATTTCGTCTCGCAGGCATTTTAAGATTCTTAGTGAATAGGTCTTACTGAGTTAGGAGTCCTCTTGAGGACTTTTAAGCTCTCCTAGACTTAGGTGCTACTTTTAGTCCTAAAATACTTTGTGAATTGCTCTTAGTGAAAAAAGTTAGGAGTCCTAAATTTAAGAGTGACACGCCCATTATTTTTAGGAGTTACTCCTAAATTCGCCAGTTAGGACCTACTTTTAGCCCTAAGATCCTTTGTGAATACGGCCCCTGGACACAAAAGGAACATTTAGAATGGGAAATTCCATTTGACAAAGATTACACTGACAAACAAGTAGAGCAACTGGAACATTTTTATTTTCTACATATGCTTCCCAGGTTGGCTGATGATTTTGGAGAAAATAAACTACATCTCTGCCCCAAGTACCTCGAACAGTTTTGTAATTAAACGACATATCAGTTGGCAATAAGTCTCACTCTGTGAGATGCAAAAATAACAAAACAATGGTTCAAATACATTTGAAGTATAAATAAAACTTAATATATATATATATGTATAAATAAATTGTTATTGTGTTACTATTTACATTTGTAGTATAAATAAAACTTCATATAAAATATGTACAAATACATTTTTTGTGTTCTATTGTAAAAAGAAAAAAAGAATATGACATTAACCCCATTTCAACAATGTGATGAATGTGATTCAGAAGTGACCTTTTTCATCTTTGTGTATATGTAATTATCTCTAGAATTATCCTGTCTATTTTTTCTAAATTTATAAAGTATCTACACTGTTCTCTGTATCCATCTTAATACTATGTATGAATCTGTGAGTGTATCTCTGCATCTATCTCTGTACAATATATATATATGCATCTATGTATGTTTCTCTCTATAAATAAATGAGTATGTATAAAATAAAATAAATAAAAAATAGGAATAAATAAATGTAATTCATAAATATACAAGATGTTGTTGAATAATATGTAAGATATTAATTGCTGGAGATAAGCTCTCATAGCCCGTTCCACATGAATGCGTACATTTGCTATCCGTCTCATCTGAGTCACTTGCTCATTGGTTAGCTGGCTGCGTTTGCGTGTAAACGCAGGTATGACTAGCCTTACCCTCCTCTCCTCAACAAGATCTCTAATTGTGAACCCACGGTCCCCCATCACCACATCACCAGGACGTAAAAAATCAAGAAACCCTGAGTTCTGTGTAATATACCTGTCACTACACTTCCCACCAAAAGCCTCTGAAATAAACATCAGCATCCCTGATGGAGCAATGGCAACAAGGTACTTAACAGTGTTACTTGCATAGTAATGGCTGTAAGACTCTGAGCGCGAGTCTAAGTTTTTGGCTTTTTGCAGAACACTCTCTGTGCAGTCAATGATGCAAGTTAAATCAGAGAAATGTGGCAGAAAAACCTTTGGCATAGTTGCTTTTATAGTGTCACGGGGCAGCCATGGAATGAGGTCCCTGGTGTGCTCAGCAAGGATATCAACCCAATGCGTAAGTGTTTTACTGACCTGACTGGCTGATCTTTTAAAGCGCCTCGCTAAATCAGCTACTGCAAAGTTATGTCTGAGCTTCATGAGTGTTAACAAAACTTCATCTTGAGCTGGCATTGTTGATGACTGGCGCACAAAACCTCGTAGACAGGAGACAAGAGTGTTGAACACAAGTAGAGGAATCCCTGTGTACAGCAGACAGTCTTTATCACCTTTCAGTGTAACCTCTGCAATGGACTGTGAGATCTCAGGGGCAGGTGTGATGATCATGTCACATATAAGGATGGATCCTTTAGAGTAGGTATGGTCCTCCTCAGCTGGATCCATCCACTGTGTTTGGGCATCCTTGAAGGTTTGAGGTTGCTCGAACACCATCACAGCTTGGTCTGCAGGTAATAATAATATGGAGACATAGATGGAGATAATTGGATGAGGGTCTAAACATGCATTGGTGTACAGAATAGATCTAGACAAGGTTTTAACAGGACACTGACCTATGATCATTTCTAAATTAAGGATGAAAGTGAGGATACACCATTGACTTAACCAACGTAAATAGAGTATACTGTATGCTACCGTAATGTTACATAAAAAAAAAATGCGTCGATATCAAATTTAGCATACCTGTTGTTGTTGCGACTTGACTGTCAACACTCATCCTGACGACTCTTCGGCGTTTCTTCTCAGGTGGCTTCTCATAACCCAGAAAAAGCATTGGGTAAGGGTTTTCTTCCGTTGGCGCTTTGTCCACAAAATGAAACGAACAGACATAACAACATTTCGGAGGTTGTTTTAAGTTCAGGTTCTTCAGCCAATTTATTTTAGCCTCTTCATTATTGGGCAGTCGATGGAAGCTGTACCATTTCGGGCACGAACACTCTGCTTTATTTTTCGGCTTGTGGTCAAAACACTCAGATTTCAACCAATTATTTAGTTTCGTCCGGTTGTTAGTACATCCTCGAACGGCACACGTTGTTCCCGAGCTTTTTAAAGCCATCAGTTTATTCAGTGACAGAGCGAGTGATGTGATAGCCTGCCAGCTGATCAGGTAAAAACACAGCTGTGGCGCGACGCGTAGTGGGCGACCGGAAGTGTGGCCACAAACGTTTCCCCAGCAACCGCCCCAGGAAACTTGTGGATATTCTAAACAGATTTCTTTTAGTCAGGTGACCAAGGCAGCAGTTGGACTTCTGTCTGGCTCTACAGGGAAATGTCTTTGGCTCATTGTGCGCTATAAAATGCTCAATAATAGTGATTCTCGCGCTATACTTACAACCTTATGCATTCACATTCATAGACATTGCAAGATAAAAAAAATGTGGTGGTTCGGTGGCTAGGATGCGGGAATAAGGCAGCCTCCGCTTCACGCCGGGTTACTGCATCAATCTGCTATGATTGTTACATTCTTTGTACATGTTTTACATGATCTATTCCAACACCATTTTATATGAAAAAACATGTTGCGTCCTGGATCAATAATGACATAGGGCAGATTATGGATCCAGGACGCACAGTGTAGCATAATTCCATAGGCCCTATGCAATGACGTTTCCTCAGGAGTTATTTGCTTTATTATACAACACTATTCGTTGTTCAGCACTTTCAGCACCAACCTACATGCATGGTGCACCTACCAGGGATAGATCCTAACTGCTTGAATCCATATACCCTGCAGATCATAAACTACATCCTTAGAGCGGACTTTGAACCTTCGAGGCGTAGGATAGAAGAAGAGTATGTTTTTATTATATATAATGAGATAAAACTGTTATGTAATTATGTAAAAAATAAAATCGAAACAGACTAACCGAGGCGAAAATCCTGCAATGTACGGTGACCGGTTCCTCGGTAATGAAGCAAACAAAATGCAAGGCTGGGGCGGTACTGCAGAGGATGCTGGTCAAAATGAATTGTAACCACTCATTCTTCACGTCCTCTTATTTGATGACGTAAAGACAGCAACTTCTCGACATGGCGATTAAAGCTAAGCGAACGCCAGCAACCAACGCTGTAAACAGCTTTGTTTGAGGGCATGGCTGTTATGATCCAACTCCTTGACCATACAATTTAAGGAAAGCACCCTTGAGGGATCAGGCAAAAATAAAGATTTTTTACTTGATAAACAGATTTTCAATAGAGTGTTATAACTATATTTTCAAAAACACATGGTAACTAGGCTCCACAGCAGAACATCAATGGGCTCCCAACACAACAAGGGTGTCAGGACCAGGGCCACGTCGACTGGTGAGACGGCTCTATGGAGTTCCGGAGACCTGTGCACAGATCAATTGATACAATAAATGATTGATTTCAGTTGTTTGTTTCTTGATGTTAGTGTGAGAACACTGTCACCCTATCTAAAATCAAAAAAAAAAATTGAATATAACCTGATCGTTGGGTTTGGTTTTTCATAGCAGAACAATTCGCACTGCAGGCTGTCTGCTGGCTGGGGGACTAATGGAGGTCACATGACAAGAGAATTTGCTTTTCTGGGAAGTTTTTCCAACCTTGTTAAAGTAGATTCATTGCCTGAAAAACATCTGTTATTCTTAGTGGATGAATACAATTTAGCTTGACAGAGCGCGCTCGCGTACACACACACACACACACACACACACACACTTTCTCTCACAGTACTATTAGCTTGGTTCTTTAGCTTGGAGGCACAGATTTATGACTTTACTTAGACTTTCTATTATAATTAAATTACTGACAATCACAGACAGATGTATTCACGCACACTTGCCAAGAAAGACATTTACACACATACACTCAAACAAGATAACACATACACCGATTATAAATTGCTGTCTCACACACACACACACAGTCGAGAATAGAGTGGTGGAGAGAGATAGAGGTCAATAAAGGGATGATGACAAGAAGGGAAAGGGTAGATTGGAAAGGGGATAATTCAAAAGTTTAAATATTGCCGGACCAGAGTCCCACTGGGCCGAGGTAATGAATAGACACACAGGCCGATCATTAGCGTATTAATTTAGGCCAAAGCCCATCTATTGCCCTTTGTGCATTGCTATTCATTATTTATATTCTACTCCTTTGTACTATATTCTACTATATTCTGGACTTGTGCGTGTGTTCGTTTTTTTGGCCAATGACTCCGACCCTCGTTTCCAGGTAGAACAGTTGATCTTAACAGTGTGCATTAAGGACTCCCATGAAGTGTCTGATCACTGCAATATTTGGAATCCTCTGTTATACCTAATAATAATTTGAGTTGTCTAGTGGTACACCATGCCCAAATTATTAAACCATTGTGTCTTATTTGAAACTATTCAGATTCTTTGGGTTTAAAAAAGGGAGACAAAAGTATCACATACTTCACAATTGGGCGAAACTATGGAAGCATATATGTAGCAAAATTCAAATGGCAATGCAATTTGCAATTATATTATGCATTTGACAATTCATTATGCAATTTCATAATGTAATTTCTAAATACGTTATTCAAAGTGTATTTTAATCTGCAAAGTGACAATGCAATCCTCAAATAAATTTGCAAAAGTTATAACAATAAAAATAGAATAACATTTTGTCAAATTCTTTGAGTTCCTTTATTCAAATTGAAAAGCTATAGCGTCCCCGTGATTGCAATCCACTTCGCCACGCTCCGTGTGTTGCGATATTCAAATGACATTTCAATCCGCAAAACAAACGTTTTGCAAAAGATTTGGCAAAACGTTTTGCAAAACGTTTTCCAAAACGTAATCCAAAACGTTTTCCAAAAAGTCAATATGCAAAGAGGCAAACGTATCAGCCAATCAGCGTCTGGGCGGGAACTACGTCACTTGCTCGTAATTTCCTTGCTCACGTTCACTTCTAGTTCGTATGTGTCAGGTCCATGGTCACTGATGGAGATTATTGATACGCTCAGAAGTTTGGCCGATGATGTGCAGAGCAATCGTGTTGAAGACACAGATGCAGTAGATAGAGTGCGTGTTCTGGGAGATAGGATAGACGACTTGCCCCACAGACTGTGGATTCTTTTAAAAAAGGCCTAAAAACCCATCTTTTTAGAAAAGCCTTTGGCTAAACTGCTATTTATTTATTTTTTTATTTTTTGTTGCATTTTTCTCTTTTCTTTTAATGTGCATTGTAGCACTTTGAGATCATTGAATTTATATAAAGTGCGTTATAAATAAAATGTATTATTATTATTATTATTGTTATTACGTTTTGACGCCAGTGTGGTAAACACAAAGATTTCCCAAGTGCTACTACAGGCACTGGGTGCGAAACATAGGGTCGGGAGAGACCCACCGTGGAGATTCCCTTGGAGGCAATAGAAAGTGACGTAGTTTCCGCCCAGACGCTGATTGACTGATACGTTTGCCACTTTGCATATTGACTTTTTGGAAAACGTTTTGGATTACGTTTTGCCAAATCTTTTGCAAAGCGTTCGTTTTGCGGATTGAAATGTCATTTCAATATCACAACACACGGAGCGTGGCGAAGTGGATTGCAATCACGGGGACGCCATAGCTTTTCAATTTAAATAAAGGAACTCAAAGAATTTGACAAAATGTTATTCTATTTAAAAATGTAATTGAGGATTGCATTGTCACTTTGCATATTAAAATACACTTTGAATAACGCATTTACAAATTACATTATGAAATTGCATAATGCATTGTCAATTGCATAATGTAATTACTTATTGAATTGCAAATTGCAAATTGCATTGCCATTTGAATTTTGCTACATATATGCTTCCATACGAAACGAAAGAAATTCCAAATAAATCATTTGACGACGACGCAGCAAGCGACGACGCATCCAGAGACGACGCATCCAGAGACGACGCATCCAGAGACGACGCATCCAGAGACGACGCATCCAGAGACGACGCCGCGGGAGACGACGCCGCGGGAGACGAGGCAGAGGCCGCGACGGACAACTTAATAGCCGATGCGCTGTCGTGGGCGCCAGAAGGGTTAGAGTAAACCAGTTCCTGTTTCCGGCAGTTTTCCCTGACCGATCCCATTTAACCCTTTGCCTTTCCTCCCATTGACATTACTATTGTTTAAATTCTATGTTGCCGCAGCGTTATTTACAGAGGCCACATATGTTGGGCCTCTGTTTTAAGGGGGAAGGTGTTGCGTCCCCCTGGTAACTCTTACCATGGCGGTCCCCCACCACACCCTGTGTGGTGGGGGGGGAGGCGCTGTTTTCCCGCTTGGGCCATTTGGCTCTTCCCTTTTGCAGCAGGTGCACCTGATTGGCCTTATAAGCCTGATTGGCCTATAAAACGAGGAAGACATCCAGCCTTTCGGTCTCTCGCTGCCTGGGTGACAGCAGCTGCTGCGGCCAAACCCTTTTCTTCTTTATTTTTGGTTTCTATTGTTAGGGCCTATATTTTGAATAAATACATAGAAACTTGTTCACTGCGTGTCTCCCAATTTGTTATGTCATGCTTGAGCCATGCGGTCAGAACAATCACAAAGCTGAAAGCAAACCCAGTCACAGTCAGAACTGTGAAGATGTGGACCGGCTGAACTGCAGGCCTGCTTAGAGGCCACTGACATGAACAATTTTAAGGAAGCCACAACAAACAGTGATGAATACACAGACACTGTAAGCAGCTATATAGACTGGTGCACCTCAGTTTGTATTCCCTCCTGGACCATTCTGGTTCCATGCAGATATACGCATGATGATCAGGAGCCGGTGTGCAGCTTTCAAGTCAGGGGCACCGTGGGGTATAAACATGCTCGGTACGAGCTATTGCATATTCTCGAAGAAAGTTGTCCAATCCCGGGTTGCTTTAAACTCACTTCATTTATTATAAGTCGTCGGCATGTTTCGGCATGGTAAGTGAAGCTATACGGAGGGAATTTAATCTAACACGTGTGAGAGGAAAATACCGTGATCTACTTCAAGCCCCCCGGGCTAAGGCCCGGGTGCTCTCTGTCGTCTACCTATTGATCTCTGGCCATCTCCACCCCTTGTCCTCAGGTAAAGACCGTCAAGTGGGCGTGGCCTAGTGGGCGTGGCCGGGGTGCCGTACTGGCTTCAGCTTCTTCGTATATATAAAAGCGCTGCAATCTGTGGCTGGAGCAGCCTCCAATAAGGTCTTGCTCCCCTTGTGGCTATGTATAGTTTTTACGGCTTATATGTTTGGTCCTAATTCATTGGGTCTATGTGTGGGTAGCTTAGATTCTTAAAATACGTAACGGAGCTACAAAACTCCATCAGGGTGCACTCACACTAGGCCATCTGGCCGTGGCCGTGGCCGTTTTCACACCTAAACGTGCTCAAATCTGCCAGTGTGAGTGTGGCCAGTCTGGCCAGGCCAGGCCATTAGGCCACTTTGGAGAGGTATGCTGCTACGGTACGGGCCGCCACGGTACAGATGCTAATGAGCCGACACGAGCACACGCACGGCTACGCAATCTGAGCTGGATGACGTATAGTCCATGCGACGACCATGGACATAATAAAGGCGACGAGCCTTCTTTCCCATTAAACGGTAGACATAGCGTCAAGCGGTTCAACTGTTGGTGTGTTCTCTGTGTTGTTGTCCATTGTTGTTAAAACTGGCGGCAGACTTTATTATGGTCCATGCAGCGGACGCTTGGTGATGACGTGTTACGATGTGATGACGTATGTACAAGAGCCTACCGTGGCCAGGCCACAGTCGCGACGGCCAACGGCCACGGCCAGATGGCCTAGTGTGAGTGCACCCTCAGAGCGTCCAAAAGAACATACCGTATTGGTCCGAATATAATATGGCCTTTTTTCCCCGCGAAATAGGTCCGAAAAAGTCGGGTCATCTTATATTTGGGGTCTAGTATTCAGAGTGCAACTTCTCTTCTTCGCCTCTCCCTTTAAATGCCAATACACATTCGCGGCCGCAGGCGGCGCCAGAAATTGGTTCTGGGAAGAAGTTGTCCAGCGTCCTTAACAACCAGACCGTTACCGGTGTTTAAGGACAGGCTGGCCATTTAGTGACAAGTGGCTCAAAAGTGGGTCAGGTCAATCAACAACAGCGGAGGAGCTATGATGCCAATTTTAAAATAATGGTTGTCAATAAGGCAGAGTCAAGTTACAACTGACAAGCTGCCAAGAAGTTCGGGGTCACAGAGTGTAACGTAAGAAGATGGCGAGAACCAAAACAACGTCTCAAAGATGCCAACAGTCAGCGCAAATCCTACCGTGTTCCTCAAAGTGGTCGTTTCAGTGAGGTTGACCGGAGAGTTTTTGAATACGTCAGAGAAAATGCGCTTTGGGAGGAGCCGGTGGAAGCGGAGCAGCTGGGGAGCGATGACAGCGAGAGCGAACACAGCGGGGCAGAGGACGTGTACGTACGGTGTGTGAGTGATAGAGAGACATCGAAGTCGAAGTTTGGCGAATTTTAGTGAAGTTTAGTTAAATATGTGGCCTGTATTTTCTCTGTTATTTAAAAATGTTCACAATGTTGCTTGATTATTGCTTGATATTAATTTTGAATCATGCTGTACATATTTTGCCTTGAAAGTGCCGTGGCCTTTACTGGCATTATTATTATTGTCATTAATATAACAAGTGTTTGATTCACTGTGTTTTTAATATTGTTATTTTTTCTTTGTTCTGCAAATCTGGTCTGCAAATCTTTTTTTCTAAATATTTGTGTTGAAAAACGGGGGGTCGTCTTATATTCTGACCAATACGGTACTTCCAAAAACTTGAAAGCTGCTACAGGGACATCAACACAAGGAGTATGTGGCAGGGAATACAGTCCATCTCCAACGTTTGTGACTCCACCCTTCCAGACACAGTTTATGTGGCAGATTCGACAGACAGAACAGCGATACCCCTTTAAAGTCCCCCCATAACACAGAGGAGACCGCACTACAAGTAACACACACACAAGTCTTTCGGGCTCTGAAGAAGGTGAACCCCCATAAAGCTGCAGGCCCAGACGGGGTGGCACCCAGAGTCCTAAAAGCCAAGGCAAACAATTGGCAGAGGAGTACACAGACATCTTCAACACCCCTCTTAGGCTGGAAACCGTCCCACGCACCTTTAAATCATCAGTCATAGTTCCAGTCCCTAAGAAACCACAGACAACCACAATGAATGACTTCAGGCCAGTGGCACTCACATCAGTGGCCATGAAGTGTCTGGAGAAGCTGGTCCTACACTCCATCAACTCTTTTTGGATTACAGCTCCGCCAATAAAGCTGATTGGGAAGCTGGCAGACCTTGGAGTAGCGACACCCATCTGCAACTGGATCCTGGACTTCCTTATAGACAGACCACAGGTGGTGAGGATTGGTACAAAGGCTTCTGCTGAGCCCACAGTCAGCACAGGAACCCCCCAAGGCTGCTGCCTCAGCCCAAAACCTTTCTCACTGTATACATATCACTGCGTCTCCCCCCAGGACAATAACAGCATCATCGTTAAATATGCAGACGACACGACCATCTTCAGCCTCATCAGAGGGAGGGATGAGTCCTCTTACAGGGAGCTAGTCCACAGAGTCACTGTCTATGGGGAGGACAACGACTTAGTTTTAAACCTAGACAAAGCAAAGGAGCTAATTGTGGACTTCAGGAGGAAAGCCCCCCTCCGCAGCCTCTCACCATCAAGGGGGCGGTGGTGGAACGGGCTGACAACTATAATTTCTCCCATAAAGACTCGATCACTGATAAGTATGAACAGGATTTATTTAAATAGCGACATGGGAATATTTTGCATGGTAAATCTTTGGCATGAGCCCCGTCACTGATCCAGGGTGACGTGCGGACTCGGCGTATCCTGCCAGGACTAGCAGGGGCGGAGCCTTCCCCTGGACAAGTAGACTGAGGCCGACCTGGTGGTGGTGGGGTGGATGGAGGTGCGTCGAACGAAGACCTGAGCAGCAAAGACATATGTTAGACTACTCTTTATAGAGCAGGTGTAGGCAGGTGATTGGTAGCTGGTGATTGGTGATTGGCGGCCAGCCGCGCGTGATTTGAGTCCTCCTGGTAGAACTACCAGCAAGCATAACATTTCTCCCATAAAGACTCGATCACTGATAAGTATGAACAGGATTTATTTAAATAGCGACATGGGAATATTTTGCATGGTAAATCTTTGGCATGTGCCCCGTCACTGATCCAGGGTGACGTGCGGACTCGGCGTATCCTGCCAGGACTAGCAGGGGCGGAGCCTTCCCCAAAAGAGAGGACGTAGGCCTACGCCGGAAATAGGTGATAACTCGGCATGTCCTGCCGGGACTGGCAGGGGCGGAGCCGACCCCCAAAATAGAATAGCGAAAGGGGGTAATGAGACCATACATACCTGCGTAGAAGAAGTGGACAAGGATCTATACTGCTTCTGGAAGATAAAAGGCATACCCAATATACGACATATTAAGAGTCAATCATACATACCGTAAAACGATAAGCTTAAAACCGTCAGCGAGATCGATGAATCACGTAAAAGCAGTTGACATGAAATGAAACGAGATCAATTAAAATTTAGAGCACTCTGCAGCTGTTACGCAGCGAGCCACGAGTGCTTTCGTGCTGTACCAACTGCCGTGGTCGATTCACTCTCCGGGGTCGCTGCGTGACCTGAGTGCTTTCGAGTTGAACCACCGACGTGGTCAACGAACTCACGAGTGCCCTTGATGTGCCACCGACGTGGTCACGCACTCACCGGTGTTGTTGCAGCAAGTATTGTGAACTTCTATGTTGAACACCGACGTGGTCAACGAAATCACGAGTGCCCTTGATGTGCCACCGACGTGGTCACGCACTCACCGGTGTTGCTGCAGCAAATATTGTGTACTTCCGTGTTGAACACCGACGTGTTCAATGAACTCTGAGTGCCCTGCACTCGAGTGTTTGATATTATGCCACCGACGTGGTAATTCAATTTGCATGTGCCCGAGTTGTGCCCACCGACGTGGTCAACGCACTACCAGGGTTGCTGCAGCGAACGTGGAGTTCTGTGTTGTACCGCACCGACGTGCGCAACGAACTCACGAGTGCTTGAGTTGTTCCCACCGACGTGGGCAACGCACTCACCGGGGTTGCTGCAACGAACTAGAGTTCTGAGTTGTACCGCACCGACGTGCGCAACGAACTCACGAGTGCTTGAGTTGTTCCCACCGACGTGAGCAACGCACTCACCGGGGTTACTGCAGTCAAACCATGAGTATTAGATAACGTGCCACCGACGTGGTCATACTCACGAGTGCCCGAGTTGTTACCACCGACGTGGTCAACGCACTCACCGGGGTTGCCGCTGCAACCTTGAGTTTTATTTTCCTATTTACGCCACTGACGTGACAGCGAACTCAAGAGTGTTTTCTAGATGATCCACCGACGTGGTCACACTCGCCGGGGTTGCTGCAGGTTAACCTGAGTTATGAAACCAAATTTTGCTTTATGAATTTAGTACCTGATAACCACCACCGCCGGTAGTTGCAAATAGTGTTGCTTTTGGCAATGAAAATTATGACTAAGTCGTCATCAACAAACCTTTATCGCGTGAGAAAAACGAGACTGGACGCAACGTGGATGCTGGTTATGTGACAATAGCAGTGATTAAATGCATAGTACAATATAGTTGGCGCATAAACCAAGACTAAAAAGTGTTTTACGAAAATAAGACTGCTAAAATGTCTCTTCATTTTCGTTGACCTAAACTAGGCGATAAAGACTTATAACGTTATTTTGTTCGACTGGAACTTCAACTGTTCCAGACATAACATCAATTTTCAACCATTTACCTTATTTAACAAAACTACGCACTTGTAACTTCGATAATATCTAAATGGAAATACGATAACACTGGAAAGAGTATGAATGTAACTAAAACTAATAAAAACTAAAATGACAGCTTGACACAAGACTAGACCAACACTAGAAAGGAAACAGGCCACCAAAAACAGCTATGGTTGCAAACGTGTAAAACCTGTCTTAACCGACGTTAGAGAGCATCGTGTGCGCGTGAAGAAAGAACCTTGAATTCGACCGGATGTAGGACGTCGAGTTCTGTGTTGTACCGCACAGACGTGTGCAACGAACTCACGACTAGTGCCTGAGTTGTGCCCCAGTTGTGCGTTGACGTGGTCAACGCACTCACCGGGGTTACTGCAGTCAACCATGAGTAATAGATAACGTGCCGCCGACGTGGTCATAGTCACGAGTGCCCGAGTTGTTACCGCTGCGCTTTGGTCAACGCACTCACCGGGGTCGCCGCAGCGAACAGAGTTTTATTTTTTCCATGATATGCCACCAACGTGACACCAAACTCAAAGAGTGTTTACTAGATGATCCACCAACGTGGTCGAACTTGCCGGGGTTGCTGCAGGTTAACCTTGAGTTATATAGCCGAATTTTGCTTTATGAGTTTAGTACCTGATAACCACCACCACCAGTAGTTGCAAATAGTGTTGCTTTTGACACCGAAAATTATGACTAAATGTCGTCATCGACAAACCTTTATCGCGTGAGGAAAACAATGCTGGTCATATGACAATAACTATAATTAAATGCGTAGTGCGATGTTGTTGGCGAATACAAACGAGACTGAAAGTGTTTTACAAAGTAAGACTGCTAAAATGTCTTCATTTCCGTTGACCTAAACTAGGTGATAAACTGTAATAACGTTTTGTCCAAACGGAACTTCAACTGTTTAAGACATAACAACATCAATTTTCGACCGTTTACCTTATTTAACAAATCTACGCACTTGTATCTTTGATAATACCTAAACGGAATTTCAATATGTTGCAAATTCTTGAAGAAAGTTGTCCAATCCCGGGATGCTTTTAACTGACTTCATTTATTATAAAGTCGGCATGTTTCGGTATGGTAACTGAAGCTTAACGGAGGGAATTGTATCTAACGCGTGTGAGAGGAAAATACCGTGATCTACTTCGAGCCCCCGGGCTTAGGCCCGGGGTGGCTCTCTGCCGTCTACCTATTGATCTCTGGCCTCTCGAGTTCGAAACCACCCGCTAGAGAGGACGTCAAGTGGGCGTGGCCTAGTGGGCGTGGCCGGGGTGACGTAAAGGCTTCGGCTCCTTCTGTGGTGGAGCAGCCTTCAATAAGGTCTTGCTCCCCTTGTGGCTATGTGAGGGAAATGCAGCTCCTTAAAATACTTATCACATATCACTAGAAAGAGTATGAACGTGTCTAAACTAATAAAAACAAAAGTGACACCTTGACACAAAGACTAAAACTAGAATGGAAACAGGCCGCCAAAAACAGCTGTAGTAGCAAACGTGATAAACCTGCCTTAACCGACGTTAGAGCATCGTGTGCGCTTGAAGGAAGAACCATGAATTCGACCGGATGTAGGATTCGTAAGCTGTGGAAGACCGCCTTCCCAGCCGTTTGATAGACGCGACCGGCAACCCTTGTTCAGCGGCTGTGGTTGCCGCTCCAATCCGGAAGGAGTGGCCAATGTAGGGGGGAGATGGTGGGCCGCACCCTTCTACCACCGTCGCGAGATTGACTCTGAACCACCCTTAAGTCATTGGCAGGCCGCAAATAAACAGGTGATTCGGGGACGTGCGTTGCCGAAGCTTGAGATAAAGGAACATGGAAGCGTAAGGACAGAGAGTTGATTCTTGAAATGATAATAGTAACAGCTGCTCCTAGGCTATCGCTTTTAGATGAAAAAATGCCTTGCAGAGAAGGTGACATCAGCGAAAGTCAGGCCCCGTGTAGGGGAAAAAGTCTGAGTAGGAGACGTGTACGCATAAACCCAACGCATAAACCCGAGAACGCATAAACCCGTAAAACGCATGAACCCGTAGAACGCATGACCCGTAGAACACATGAAGCTGTAGAACACATGAACCCGTAGAACGCTGTGAGAAACACTGACTCGAGTAATATGTTAAAATAAGGATGAAATCTCCCAGCTCTGAGAGAGCACACTAATCTATTCAAAATATCGAGTGAGTTGGAGTGGCCAACACACATAAATAATTGTAATAGGCCTACACCAACATTGTTAACTGTCATACGTAGCCGAACGAGCAAATGAAAAATTAAATACCAACTCGACTGAAGCTATTAACAATAAGACTATAAATAATCATATAAAATGATACCATAATGTACCTGTTCTTTGTCTTTGGATCTTTTGAATAAATTGAACGATATGTGAATCGCATTGCGAGCAGAGGAACGTGAGAGTTAGTGAGCAGCAGCTGAACCAATCTAAAAGGCCCTTCGTCAATAAAAACCTTTTAGTAATAATCAGTTACCACAGTGCCTAAAACCCATCAACTTCATTCATGTTAAAGTGAAGGGAAAAAACCTCAGACACAAGGAGTTAACCAAACAGTGCACGGTATAAAGATAATTATGAACCTTTGATTGCGAACGTAGAGTTCTGCGTTGTACCACACCGACGTGTGCAACGAACTCAACAAATTCAACCGGATGTAAAATCCGTATGCTGTGGAAGACCACCTTCCCAGCCGTTTTGACGCTGCTTTGTTATCGCAAAACATGGTTATACGTTAACGCCGCCATGCTTTGCCCCACAGAACGCTAGCTGCTGCGATAGGGTAAAGCTCGAACAGCGCAGACGACTCTGACCCGAGGGCGAACGTACCAGCTTCGACTGGCCATCCCTCAGCAAACCATTGCCCTTGGAAGAAACCCCCTAACCCAACCGAGGGAGCCGCATCCTGAAGCTGGACTGGTAGAGCTGTGAGAGAAAATACGCTGCGGGGGCTAACGCGGGGACTGCAGTAGCAATGGTAGCAGGGCACGTGCAAGGTGCGTAGCCTGTGAAGGCGGAGGAAGCCGAGCCTGATGGTTGCTGGAAGTAGAAAGGCGCCGTGGCGACCGACTACAGCGGGTTGGGGGCCTGGACCCGTCCGGGAGTTCCGCATGGCGTTTCGACGGCGTCCATCCTGGCGCCAATGCTTTGCACAAACTCGGCGAGGGTTTGTAGAACCGGGCGGACGTCCGTGTTGGGAACTTGTTGGTGGTGTTATTGAGGATACCGGGGACCGAAAAGAACGGCTTTCTGCGCACGCTTGCCGGGACCAGAAGTAGTAGGCCGACCAGCACGAATCCGAAGTTATGACCTCTTGATGTGTATTAACCGACGTAGCAACTAAGCGACGAGATATGCGAGATAATCAGAAGCACAGTAAAGCAGCAGCATGCGTCGAACGAAGACCTGAGCAGCAAAGACATATGTTAGACTACTCTTTATAGAGCAGGTGTAGGCAGGTGATTGGTAGCTGGTGATTGGTGATTGGCGGCCAGCCGCGCGTGATTTGAGTCCTCCTGGTAGAACTACCAGCAAGCTTAACATTTCCTTGGTCTTCACATTGCGGATAACCTGAGCTGGGCCCAAAACACTGCTAAAACAATGAAGAAAGCACAACAGCGGCTCTACTTCATCAGGCTCCTGTAGAAGACTGGACTTAAAGTTCAGCCCCTCACCCAGGCCAACACATTCTCACTCCGAGCGCGTCGATTTCTGACGAACGGTCAGTGACTTTTGCTTCAGTTTCTGACGCAAAAGGGTACCCTTGCGCTGCTTTTTTAGACGCATGGGGTTTTCAACTAGTTACAATGTAACCCTTTGACGGGGGACCCGATGGCTGCACATAGAGACGCTATGAGCATTCATATCCCATTGGCTAACGGAGGACCTTGCGCTTCTTTTTTCGACGCAGGGGGTTTTCCACTCATTACAATGTAATCCCTCCACGGCAATATATGAAGCTATGAGCATTCATTCCATTGGCTAACGGAAGAGCCGATGGCTGCACATAGAGACGCTATATGAGCATTCATCCCATTGGCTAACGGAGGACCTTGTGCTTCTTTTTTCGACGCAGGGGTTTTTCCAATCATTGCAATGTAATCCCTCCACGGCAATATATGAAGCTATAAGCATTCATCCCATTGGCTAACGGAAGAGCCGATGGCTGCACAATAACGGCGATTTTACAGTGACATCTGTGACATTCCTCAACACAACTACACCAACGTGTCCTTGTTAATTACACAACATGTATGGGTTAAGGCTCTGGGCATCAGTTGTCCTGTTTGGTGCTTTGATTGAGAGAAACAATCGTTTTTTTGATCAGTGTTGGGTAGCCGAGCGTTGGGTTCCGTTGGGTTCCGAGCGCGTCGATTTCTGACGAACGGTCAGTGACTTTTGCTTCAGTTTCTGACGCAAAAGGGTACCCATGCGCTGCTTTTTTAGACGCATGGGGTTTTCAACTAGTTACAATAACCCTTTGACGGGGGACCCGATGGCTGCTGAAAACCCCATGCGTCGAAAAAAGCAGCGCAAGGGTACCCTTTTGCGTCAGAAACTGAAGCAAAAGTCACTGACCGTTCGTCAGAAATCGACGCGCTCGGAGTGGCTTCAGTTTCTGACGCTGAGGTCGTTGCTATAGAGGCCACGTCCGTGCGCTTTTTTTGACAACTGACAGAGCAACCCTTTCTCATCAAAATTACGTTCCCAGAGAACTATTCGGCATTCTCAATTACGTTTGTCTAAAAAACGTATTTTGTCCGTGATTACGTTTTATTGAACATATTGTAATGACCTCGCCGGTGACATAACGATGTCGAGTCATTAGTAATTGAAGGAACTTTTAATGAACCAAAACCAGGTCACTGAAACCCGTAACCAACGGCAGAAATCCCACCCAAAACAAACCCCGGTTACCCCGGCAACCCCCAACACGGTCTCACTCATGTGCAGGCCCCCACCCTCGTGTTCTTCCAAGGCCCTCCCCCAGCTGACCTAATGATTCGCCCCCACACTGATTGACAAGAAGAACATTACAATACATGCACACAGAACAACTGGCATAACGGACAACGAAATACAATGCAACACATAACACACAAACTATTTAACTGTCCCAGGGTCGCTACAATATCGTAAATATGAATTTGTTCTCAGCCTATTTTTGCCATTTATTTACCGTGTTACTATGGCAGAATAAAGAATAAATTAATGCATTATCATTCATCTTGAACATGTTTTTTTACAGTATAGAGTGGTGGAGAGGGATGACGTATGTTGGCAAACCCGGAAGTGAGCGTCGCCCTCGGTTCCCTTGACAAAAAGCCAACGGGTTTTCCATTGGATTTTGGATTATTGCAGAAAAATCCTCAACTCCTCAAAAACGGAAAATAAATAAATAAATAAAAATAACCATGCTCCAAAGAACGAAGTGTAAACCAATGCATTCTGAATGGGAGTGTTTCTCCGATTTTTCCATGCTACACAACGAAATGTAAACCCATGCAAATAAAGACTTCATGGTCATAATCATTTAAATATCATTAATCTCCTGAGGGTGGTATTCTAATTTTTTCAACGGGGCTGAATCCAGTCACTTGACCGTCATGGTTGCTATGGTGGTTGCTATCCACCAGCCCCTCTAATCCTTACATGGCTCTAAAAACCACGCGGCAAATGAGCTGCCGTAAATTGTGTTGTTTTTGTCGTAAACTAGGGTCCGATGGTTAGAAAATAGACGGATATTCCAAGGTATCCTTAAAAGGCAGCTTGGATGTTTTTATTTTCTGCAGTTTAGACTTCTTCTATAACCTATTTTTGAAAGCAAAACACCAAGCTCATTGATTTAACGAGGCAGGGTTATTTGAAACAATTTATTCAATAAATATTTATGAGAGGTCATTCCTTCTCCTGAGTTTTCTTCCTATTTATGTCTAGTGTACAACCCTACTGTCCACAAGCACCAGTGGTGGAGGTATCATATATATGAAAGAGGGCATTAAATGATCTTACAATGATCAATTAGGAGGCCGAAGCCCTAAAGGAAGTGATGCAATAGGTGACTGGGTCGACAACATTTAAGTAAGCTTTACTTTGAGGTCTCTTATGTATCAAAGGGGGTCTCAAAGGACGCATACGCTTCAACCTGTGGCTCCAGCCCTACAGGAAATGACTCAGCAAGTGCTCCATCTCGTTGCACCTGCACCCAGCGGCTCGCTTGCAAGATTTTGGCCTGAAGTTATTCCCAGACCTACACCGTAGCCATCCAACCTGCATATCTGAGAATCAGGCCTCTCTTTAATAATGACAAAATGTATGAGAGAAATACACATTAACTTTTGACTCATAAGCGGCGTGGTGCCGGCTCCTTTTGACCTTTTGACCCCAGACTTCTGGGGGAATAGCTGAATCAATTCATTAGTCAATCAAATGCATGTAAATATCTTCCCGGTGGCGTAAGAGGGAGAACGAGGGTGTCCTTCAACATCTACGCTTCCAGGCGATTGCAACGGTGCCACACATGAGCATATTCGAACATGTTTAATGGTAGTAATTAGCTGTCGAAATTGGAGGCCTTAATCAATAATGAGCAGCTATTGATTTGCTTCCCGATAGAAATTTGTGACAAATGACATGTTATTTAGCCTCTACACGTTGAGTTGAGTCCAATGACACCAAGCATGACACTCTAGAAAATGGTTACATGTATTTGACATGGTACACCTGGGTCTAGGACATGATCTCGGTGTAGCAAGAGGGCGAGCTTGATCTCATTGGACTCAGCTTAACGTGTAGATGCTGAATAACATGTAATTTGTCAAAAATCTCCATCGGGAAGCAAATCTATAGCTGGTCATTATTGATAAAGGCCTCCAAAATCGACAGCTAATTACTACCCCGAAACATTTTCAAATAGGATCATGTGTGGTACTGTTGCAATCGCCTCGAAACGTAGATGTCAAAGGACACCTTGTTTGCCCCGTTACGTAACCGGGAAGATATTTTCATACTTCTAATGAATTGATTCATACTTTAAGGTTCTCGGAGTGAGACTTTAAGCGGCTGCAGCAGAAGTGTTGAGACGAAAGATGATATCAAGACATTTATAGAATATTCACATTCACATTATGATTCTTCGTCATAACATCCGACCAAACATCCTTTACAGTCACCAAGCGAGGATTATGAAAGTCCAGGCCCCCCCCTTCCGGCACTCGGGGTCCGACTGGGCCAAGTTTCGGGCAGGAAGGCCCCCCCATTCCGGCCCTCGGGGTCCGACCGGGCCAAATTTCGGTGCCGGGGTCCCAGTTAGGCCTTAGAATAAGGTATTCAAATTTCAGGGCGGTAGGACCTTCCTATCTCAAAAACTGTTTTTCCACCACATTCTGAACCATTAGGTCTTGCAGGTAACACTTCTGAGGGGCTTTGTCCAAATGACAGTCCATTTGGGAAAACTTTTTTTCTCTATGGGCTAGAACTCCAAATCTCGGATATGTCGTTCTCGGGGCCCCGGGAAATGTGTTTAAACATTTTAGCATCGCTAGCTATCTCGAAAAGGCCGGAAAAGGGGCGTGACCTCCCACAGTACAGTAAATGTACATAAGACAGAGGTTAGTTTCTAGTCCCCATTTTTTGTGGGATGGAGGTGTACATTTGTGGCTTAAGGTGTGTAGTCACAGCTGGCCTGTGGCCACGTTTTTGAAGTCTGGGGTCAAAAGGTCAAAAGGAGCCGGCACCACGCCGCTTATGAGATAACAAAAAGTGAATGTGTATTTCTCTAATAGCTTTTTGTCATTATTAAAGAGAAGCCTGATTCTAAGATATGCGTGTTGGATGGCTATGGGTGTAGGTCTGGGAAGAACTTCAGGCCAAAATCTTGGCCGCTGGGTGCAGGTGCAACGAGATGGAGCACTTGCTGAGTCATTTCCTGTAGGGCTGGAGCCACAGGTTGAAGCGTATGCGTCCTTTGAGACCCCCTTTGATATATATAAGAGACCTCAAAGTAAAGCATACTTAAATGTTGTCGACCCAGTCACCTATTGCATCAATTCCTTTAGGGCTTCGGCCTAAAGGACAAAGCCCCTCAGAAGTGTTACCTGCAAGACCTAATGGTTCAGAATGTGGTGGAAAAACAGTTTTTGAGATATGAAGGTCCTACCGCCCTGAAATTTTAATACCTTATTCTAAGGCCTAACTGGGACCCCGGCAATGAAACTTGGCCCGGTCGGACCCCGAGGGCCGGAATGGGGGGCCCTTCCTGCCCGAAACTTGGCCCAGTCGGACCCCGAGTGCCGGAAGGGGGGGCCTGGACTTTCATAATCCTCGCTTGGTGACTGTAAAGGATGTTTGGTCGGATGTTATGACGAAGAATCATAATGTGAATGGGAATATTCTATAAATGTCTTGATATCATCTTTCGTCTCAACACTTCTGCTGCAGCCACTTAAAGTCTCACTCCGAGAACCTTAAAATATGAATCAATTCATTAGAAGTATGAAAATATCTTCCCGGTTACGTAACGGGGCAAACAAGGTGTCCTTTGACATCTACGTTTCGAGGCAATTGCAACAGTGCCACACATGAACCTATTTGAATATGTTTCGGGGTAGTAATTAGCTGTCGATTTTGGAGGCCTTTATCAATAATGACCAGCTATAGATTTGCTTCCCGATGGAGATTTTTGACAAATTACATGTTATTTAGCATCTACACGTTAAGCTGAGTCCAATGAGATCAAGCTCGCCCTCTTGCTACACCGAGATCATGTCCTAGACCCAGGTGTACCATGTCAAATACATGTAACCATTTTCTAGAGTGTCATGCTTGGTGTCATTGGACTCAACTCAACGTGTAGAGGCTAAATAACATGTAATTTGTCACAAATTTCTATCGGGAAGCAAATCAATAGCTGCTCATTATTGATTAAGGCCTCCAATTTCGACAGCTAATTACTACCATTAAACATGTTCGAATATGCTCATGTGTGGCACCGTTGCAATCGCCTGGAAGCGTAGATGTTGGAGGACACCTTGTTCTCCCTCTTACGCCACCGGGAAGATATTTACATGCATTTGATTGACTAATGAATTGATTCAGCTATTCCCCCAGAAGTCTGGGGTCAAAAGGTCAAAAGGAGCCGGCACCACGCCGCTTATGAGTCAAAAGTTAATGTGTATTTCTCTCATACATTTTGTCATTATTAAAGAGATGCCTGATTCTCAGATATGCAGGTTGGATGGCTACGGTGTAGGTCTGGGAATAACTTCAGGCCAAAATCTTGCAAGCGAGCCGCTGGGTGCAGGTGCAACGAGATGGAGCACTTGCTGAGTCATTTCCTGTAGGGCTGGAGCCACAGGTTGAAGCGTATGCGTCCTTTGAGACCCCCTTTGATACATAAGAGACCTCAAAGTAAAGCTTACTTAAATGTTGTCGACCCAGTCACCTATTGCATCACTTCCTTTAGGGCTTCGGCCTCCTAATTGATCATTGTAAGATCATTTAATGCCCTCTTTCATATATATGATACCTCCACCACTGGTGCTTGTGGACAGTAGGGTTGTACACTAGACATAAATAGGAAGAAAACTCAGGAGAAGGAATGACCTCTCATAAATATTTATTGAATAAATTGTTTCAAATAACCCTGCCTCGTTAAATCAATGAGCTTGGTGTTTTGCTTTCAAAAATAGGTTATAGAAGAAGTCTAAACTGCAGAAAATAAAAACATCCAAGCTGCCTTTTAAGGATACCTTGGAATATCCGTCTATTTTCTAACCATCGGACCCTAGTTTACGACAAAAACAACACAATTTACGGCAGCTCATTTGCCGCGTGGTTTTTAGAGCCATGTAAGGATTAGAGGGGCTGGTGGATAGCAACCACCATAGCAACCATGACGGTCAAGTGACTGGATTCAGCCCCGTTGAAAAAATTAGAATACCACCCTCAGGAGATTAATGATATTTAAATGATTATGACCATGAAGTCTTTATTTGCATGGGTTTACATTTCGTTCTGTGTAGCATGGAAAAATCGGAGAAACACTCCCATTCGGAATGCATTGGTTTACATTTCTTTCTTTGGAGCACAGTTATTTTTATTTATTTTCAGTTTTTGAGGAGGTGCTTCAAAGATGCTAATTTTTCTGCAATAATCCAAAATCAAATGGAAAAACCCGTTGGCTTTTTGTCAAGGGAACCCAGGGCGACGCTCACTTCCGGGTTGGCCAACATACGTCATCCCTCCACCACTATACTGTAATAACGCATGTTGAAGTTGAATGATAATGAATTAATTTATTCTTTATTCTGCCTTAGAATTTATTTATTTATTTATTTGGCAGCGAAATGCAGTGTGTGTGTGTGTGTGTGTGTGTGTGTGTGTGTGTGTGTGTGTGTGTGTGTGTATAACACGCTATTTTATGTTGAAATGCGACGTAATCCAGTGTTTTTGGCGACTGGGTTGGCTCTCAGATATACGTGTTTCTAACAAGATGATATCATTAAAAGTTACATAAAGTAACGGTTTAATAACACAAAAGCAGGAAACACGTGAGCTGCATTTCCCATTCAGATAATAAAGATTAATAAAGATCATACACATTCACTGACTGAAGATTATTCAAGGGAATAGTACATTTCTCGCTAGAAATGTCATTAGAAACACGTTTAATGGTGAATCTGTCCTAAAATATTGCATCTCCCATTCAGTTAATGCTGGGTTTTGCGTATCATATGCACGCGAAATGGACGTATCCGCCCTCCACAGTAGTTAATGCTGGGCTTTGCGTATCGTATGCACACGAAATGGTCATTTGGCGTATGTGCTGCACGCATTTTGAAAGTGTCAAACCGTGCGATCTGTGCGCATATTGGTGAGACTGGAAAAGCTGTCATATTCTTAGTTATCAGAATATCCTAAAAACGATCCAATAGGAAAGATGCTCACAGCGTCTATTAGAGACGTAGTGAGGCACCCCCCATTCCGTATGCAGAAGACGCCGAAGGGTACCTTTACCGTCACCGACCGACGGCAAAGGGTACCTTTCCCGTCAGTCACCGACGCTAAAGGGCCTTTGCCAACAGTCGGTATTTGACGTTCTCGGAGTGAGACTGTGTTGCAATAGCATGTCCACGTTTTCTGATTACAGTTTAATGCATTTTTCACAATTTACCAGCTCTCGTTTGGAAGGCTGAAAAGACAATTTGACTGGAACTTGCCAAAACGAAAAAATAACTTCAAAAATAAACGTCTTTTTTTTACAATTTATTTGTTTCCAGCATTCGTAGTGTTGATCAACAGAGAAATAATTTGTCCGCAAAGACGGTGACGTCGCTTAGCAACGGAAGACGCTGGGGTTGACGAGTCACCGGACTACTACCCATGCAAGTGAACGGAGTGTTCCACGGGCCACGGCATTGATGAGAAGACCCGTGTAATAAAGGCCTATAACGTTCCTGTTTATGGCATAGATTACTCCTCAGATTAGGCCAATAAACCAATGATAAAATAAAAATAAAAAAGCTCGATCAAAGGCCCGGCCCGAGGATAGTGGTGGGAAATATCGGCCAGACCCGGCCCGCGGGTCGGGTCTGGTCGGGCTCGGGTTCGGGCAGAGAATCCAAACGCTGACTGGAACTACTCAGCAGGTATCAGAATACGAGTATTCCCCCCAGGCCGTGGTGCAAACAATATTATTCAAGAGTTATAATCAAGCCCAACACATCAATATTAGTGACAACCCATTAAATACGATATGATTTCTAGATGTCATGGCAACGTCCGCTCGCGACACTGGACTTGCGAGGCGTCGACGCGGACTTTCATTCACATAACCAAAAACAAGACAGTAGATGGCTAGATAAAATAAACATCAAGACATACAGCGCACCTGCATTTAATATATCCGTGAATTGTCACAATTTCTCAGAATCAAAGGTGAAAGTAGAAACGGGTGGCCTAAAGCTGTCATATTGTTCACAGACAAGTTTAAGTAGAAATGGGTGGCCAAAAGCTGTCATATTGTTAGTTATCATCACAGACAATTTTAAACAATAAATGTTCTGTACGGAGCTCCTTAAGGGACATTAGGGAGAACGCTCCCGCACAGAACCTTAGTTTGGAAATCGTGCTGGTGACACGACAAATACTTCCAATTGAAATACATGGGTTTGAAATTTGTGCTTTAAAACACGAAAATTTTGAAAATACGTGATCCTGATCACGTTTCAATAGATTAAATAACGTGACAGTGTCACGACTTTTCGTGAGACCGGGTT
Source organism: Gadus macrocephalus (assembly GCF_031168955.1). Classification (NCBI taxonomy): domain Eukaryota; kingdom Metazoa; phylum Chordata; class Actinopteri; order Gadiformes; family Gadidae; genus Gadus; species Gadus macrocephalus. The sequence goes on from NC_082386.1 coordinate 3,125,540, forward strand.
GAATGATACCGTAATGCACCTGTTCTTTGTCTATGGATCTTTTGAATAAATGGATCAATACATGATGAATCACAATGATCGCAAGCAGAGGACCATGAGAGTTATTGAGCAGCAGATGAACCAGTCCAAAAATCGGACACGTTAACGGAGCACTGAACTAGGCCCTCTCGGATGCCATTTCTTTCACTACGACTCCTTTCAGCTGCACACCCCTCTTCCCCAGCAAAAAATAATTTGAGATAACGGCTAATAAAACGCTTGAGGTGGCGTTTTGAAAAGAAAAAACGTAATTTTTTTTAGGACATGGCATGAAGGTAATTATGAGCCTTTGATTGATATCCAGACATTTTTTGCGGGGACACATTCCTGTTCCCCACTTGTATTGGAGTGAACGGAGATATCTACTTCTGGGTCCCATGATTTGAGGGACCCGTCCACAGCCCGCTTAAACAGCTGCAATACCAGGCTTGGCCGCTGAGCACTGGTGGATTGCGGAAGTATGCAGTGTTCCTGGGGGCTTGGTAATTAGGCAACTTCAGACCAACCCTTTTTAGATTTGCGCCGGGTGCAAGAGTTATTTATGTGCCGGTAAAATAGCAACATCGCCATAGAACCGCCCTCAAAGCTACTTGCGCTTGACGCTTCTCACTTGCGTTTCAAGTGAGGCCCATAGCCTTCCTTCTAGTCACATCAAGCTTGGGTTTGTATATATATTTAGTATATGCTACCCGTGAACCTCCTAAGATGGCGCAATATCCCGCTATCTCGGGATGTTGGGCAATATCCCATGATTGAGATCTCAAACTCGGGATATTGTTTTCATCGCAAAATTTTTTTGTTTCAGAAACAAATAAATACCGGTAAAAAGTGTTATTTTGTTTATTTTTGTAGTGTTCACGTGTAGTAAAAAAGAAATCAACTCAGGCTCCGTGAATAGTGGGGAATAGCCCGCTCGACCTTCGGTCTTTGGGGCTATTCCCCACTATACAGAGCCATCTGCGAATAATTGTTTTAAACGTAATACACATACATACAGAAGCGGTCACTCACATGTGAATCGTAGAGAGGAGAGGGCATTGATCAAGGAACGTCTCAGCACACTTCATATGTGGCAAGAGATCAATGCAGGCCTGCACGCATATACACTGCTAAATGTGCACAGTCCTATGCATAAATACACACACACACACAAAAGATAACCAGGTAGCATGTGTGGTTCTGAATTGACAATAATTGTACAGTAAAGGACCATTGTCAGATGAGTAGCCATCATAAAAGGGTGAGCCAGACTGATGGATCGACCTATCGATCCACACAGGCAATTAGGAGGGAGAGAGTGAGATAAATAGCAATGAGAGAGAGAGAGAGAGAGAGAGAGAGAGAGAGAGAGAGAGAGAGAGAGAGAGAGAGAGAGAGAGAGAGAGAGAGAGAGAGAGAGAGAGAGAGAGAGAGAGAGAGAGAGAGAGAGAGAGAGAGAGAGAGAGAGAGAGAGAGAGAGAGATTTTGCGAGGTTGAGGGGATTGAGGACAGATTTCCCAGGGAAAAGCGATAGCCTGGCTCAGAGGTTGAGATGGAGTTAGAGGAGAAAATAAAGAGTGGGGTAATGATTCATGCTTTGTGTCCAAATTAAATAGAGATAAAGAGAGCAAAACAATGCAAGGGTTCATTGAAGAACATTGAAAAAAGCTCATACATAAAACATGGAATGCATAAGCAGTATAAAAAACAAACTTTCTGACATATTTTTTAAACAAACACACAAACAGACACACACAGACAAACACCTTTTAATACTTTTAATAATGATGACCTTTTTTAATAATGATGACCTTTTAATAATGATGACTCATTATATATGCTCTGAAATCGTTATCCTTTAGGTGCCATCTCCGGTCTTATGCGTTGGCCACTCGGATTTCAGATGCAGCTTTGATGCCAGGCTTCAGCAGAGCACAGTTTTACAGGAGGCCTCGGGCTCTGTACACCCTCACAATGTCTCTCTCTCCTGGGCCATCTCTCCAGGATATTTTTCTTGTCTTAGCACATCCCGCTCACATGTATTCGATTCATGTCCACTTTTCCCCTTCAGTTCTTTATATCCTTTGTTTTTCTGCCCTCTTCCTCATTCTCCCACCCTGCTTTACCGCCTTTGTATGCTTTCTTTCCATCCATAGCACCCCTCCCTCCCTCTGTCTCTCCCTCCCCCCCTCTCTCGCTCCCTCTACCTACCTCCCTCTCTCTCTCTCCCTTTCCCTCCCCCTCCCTCTCTTGCTCCCTCTACCTACCTCCCTCCTCCCTCTCTCTCTCTTTTCCTCCAGCCAATTCATTCTGCATTGCAGTATCTGTGTCAACCGTCAGCAGAAAGAGGCTGTCTGATCTGTGTGTTTGCATCAGAGAGTCTTTCTCTGTGTCTGTAGGTATGGTATGTACCTATTTGTACATGCAGATTTGTGTGCACATTTCACAGTTTGTCACAAGCTATTTGTATCCATGTGTGTGAAGTCTTGTGTTGCTGTGAAGGTCTCTGTGTGCACGCGTGTACGGGAACAAACACGTTAGTGCATGTGTGCGCGTATGCATGTGTGTGTCAGGAACTACTGCAGTCCTGCTAAGGCGCCAAACACTCTCTTAACCCCTCCTCTCATCTCCTCCCTTTCTGTTTTCTCTCTTTTCAATTTATTTCTTTAATTCTTTAACCTTTTAATCCTTTATCCTTCTATCTCTTTCAATAAGAACCTTTTTATTCTTTCCCTTACATGTCATGTGCTGTGCACCTGGATTTATCCGTTTCCCTATTTCTCGATCGCTCTCTATTTTTGTCTCTCGCTCACCCTTCACCCCCTGACTGTTCTGCTCCTCAGCTGCTCTTCTGATCCGCATCTGGTCTTCACCCATTCATCATCTTCGTCTTCTTGTGACTCAGAAGCAGTTTCACCCCAGTCAGCCTATTGCAGCACAATAAATCTTGCAAATAAAATATATATATTTAAAGACGCATCCTTCATATCTTTGAAAGGTTCTCCCGCTAGTTTGTCATTTGCCTAGTTTGCCGTCCAATTTTGTAAACCATTTTGATGCATATTTTGCTGTGGCGGCCTGGGAATAATGAAGAGATGAGAGGTTTTAAAGGCCCACTATGCAACTTCGGGCATTTCTTCGCTGTTTTCTTGGTTTTGGCACGCACATTTCTCTACACAGCGCCCCCTACAGCTTCGTAGTAGATATTTCACAACACTGTCGTAACAACTCGTTGACGACCCTTCCCCATGCACTTCTACGCGAGCCATGTGCATTTGTTTTCAAAGAAGCCGGCGAATGCGTGGAGCCATGTCCGAAGTAGATGTTCATAAAGTGTAGGCAAGGTTATAAATTTTTAAAATTGTGTATTTGTATTGCAATAAACATAAATCCATCCTTTTTTATAGTTGACGGGGAGAATTTATATCCTAGATTATAATTGTTATATCTTAGGTTGAACAGAACAATCAGTGTAAGAGGTTTGGCCAACATAATAATCTAAATAAACAAGAACCTGGATTCGGGGATTCAGTCTGTGTCTGGGGGACGAGACGGACGAACAGCAAAACACCCATGGAAACAAAGGTGTTTATATGGTTGCAACCATTGGCAAGCTAGAAACATACAGGGCTCACAACAAAACGGTTGAGAAAACAATTTTTACAGGGCTCACAACAAAATGGTTGAGCAAACACATCTGTACAGAGACTATCAACATCAAGAATACCACGAAGACAAAGTTCACCCAAGGGTACTTTCAATTTCAAAAGCAAGACGGCCGAGTCGGCGTCTGATTTGCAGTCTTCTTTTTCTTTCAGTTCACGCTATTCCAGAAAAGCTTGCCCAACGTTTACTCGTGTCTGGCCTCTCTTTCGGTCAGTCTCCCTTTTCTCTTCTTCTGTTCCTCCGACATTAGGTTTCTCTGTCTCTTTTTAGTCGGCTGATCTATGATGAATATAACAATCAAGTTACTTGTGTTTATATCGAGCCGGTTCCGTGTTTGGGGGTCTGTGCCGTAAAGCACCAACGCCCGGAGTTCAGAAAATTGAACTTTCAACGCTCCAACACGTGACGCTTAGCCACGATAGCCAATCAGCGTGGAGCTTGACCCGACGTCACTGACAGAGAGTAGTGACCCTTGCACAGAAGCATGCGGCCGACATCTTTCTTTATTCTGGGTGGGAATAGTAACATAGTTACGCCATTAAATGCGTTTATGGAAACATTTTTAGCGAGAAATGTGCATTTTTCTTTCATAATGTTCGCTCGGTGAATGTGAAGGATGTTTGGTTTGATAGTTATGACGAAGAGTGAACGCTCCGTTCACTTGCATGGACAGAGTCTCTGGTTGCTAAGCAACCTCAACGTCTTGGTGGACTATTTCTCTGCTGATCAACACTACGAATGCTGGAAACACACCAGACACACCATGCAAAGTTATTTAACCCGATTTTCGTTATTTACGAGTCCTTAGCCCAAGTGAAGGAGTTCAAGTACCTCGGGGTCTTGTTCGCGAGTGAGGGTACTATGGAGCGTGAGATTGGCCGGAGAATCGGAGCAGCGGGGGGCGGTATTGCGTTCGCTTTACCGCACCATTGTTACGAAAAGAGAGCTGAGCCGCAAGGCAAAGCTCTCGATCTACCGGTCGATCTTCGTTCCTATCCTCACCTATGGTCATGAGGGTTGGGTGATGGCCGAAAGGATGAGATCGCGGGTACAAGCGGCCGAGATGAGTTTTCTCAGAAGGGTGGCTGGCGTCTCGGGATAGGGTGAGAAGCTCAGTCATCCGTGAGGAACTCGGATTAGAGCCGCTGCTCCTTTACTTAGAAAGGATTCAGCTGAGGTGGTTCGGGCATCTGGCAAGGATGCCCACTGGGCGCCTCCATTGGGAGGTTTCAGGCACGTCCAGTGGGGAGGAGACCTCGGGGAAGACCCAGGACTAGGTGGATAGATTATATCTCAACACTGGCCTGGGAATGCCTCGGGATCCCCCCGTCAGAGCTGGTCAATGTGGCCCGGGAAAGGGAAGTCTGGAGCCCCCTGCTTGAGCTCCTCCCCCCGCGACCCGACCCCAGATAAACGGATGACGATGAGATGAGATCGTTATTTATATCCGAAATTATTTAATCTAACCCGATCTAAACTCTATCATGCACCCAAACACGCCGGCGTTTGGGTTTCCTACCTCGGACTCTAGCGCAGCCACAGGCGCGTTGGGCGCGTTGAATCATTTTTGTGACACACAATGATCAAGCGTCAGGTTAGGCGCGTTACTCGCGTTATCCAACGCGAGTAACGCGGTTGGTGTGGCCGTACCATTAGTCGATTGATGCATGATGATTGCAACAATTGCCTTGCAACTGGCTGTTTATATCTAGCCAGTGCCATGTTTGGGTGTGTGTCTGTGCCGTAAAGCATTTTCGAAACTACAATCTGACGACATTTTCGAGGATACTTCCGTTGCGTCACATCCGGATTGTCCCAGTCCGAACAGATCAAGTTGCATATGCGCTTTTTCACTGGAGAGGCGACATGGGTAAATGACACACCCACCAATCGACCCAGAAATGGATGCAGAACCATCAGCATAACTCTCAACCTGCATACTTAATGTAATTTTGGCTAAAAAAGTTGCATAGTGGGCCTTTAAGATGTGCGCATTACTTTTAATTTCTTGCTTTGGTTGGGTTATCGAGTTTGTGGACACTGCTCAAGACATGAGATACCAAGGTGGCTTCTGTGCAACAGCAGAATGGAAAGATAATGAAAGGTCCACAAAGTATCGTAAGTTGTGTTATCTATAATTCAAAGAAAGGGATAAATTGCCTTGAATATACTGTATAGAAAAGAAAAAACAGCAGAACTTCCATTACACTAAATGTTTTTGACAGACTGCATGTGTCTTTAACCAGAGGTATGGGGGGTAGTTCAATTAGTATAGACACATTCCCTGTGAGTACATTCTGTTTCAAAATGTTCCTCAGAAAGAGCCTGGGAATTTTTTCTTTTTGCGAAAAACCATGTGTCGTCTGTGCCTCCGTTCGTCCGTTACATCACGTGACGACACGGGTGCTCCGAACCATACAGGCCCGTCTTCCGTCCATCAGTAACTGCTGATCTCTCTGATCCTGGTTCACTCATTTGTCACATCACGCATCGACTACTGCAATGCCCTCCTCACCGGACTCCCCACCAAACTCATCAACAGACTGCAAATCATTCAGAACTCGGCCGCCCGGATCATCCCCCGCACCAAATCAGCTAACCACATTACGCCTGTTCTCATCCAACTTCACAGGCTCCCTGTACAATACAGGGAGCCTGTATTGTACAGGGCCTCCACAACAAAAACCTCCTCCTCACCTCCAAAGCTTTCAACAACCTAGCCCCCACTTACCTCTGCGACCTCCTTCACGAATACACTCCCTCCCGTTACCTCCGCTCAACCTCTGCTGGACTACTAACCATCCCCACATCACACCTCTGTACCATGGGTGCCCGATCCTTCAGCTGCTCAGCATCCAGGCTCTGGAACTTCCCCCACACATAAGACAGTGAGACACCATCATAACTCAAAACTCACCTGTTCAAACTGGCATACATTTTTTAATTGGACACTATGCACTTCATTTGTTTTTATCACAATGCCTTGTGTTTATCATGATGTTTTAGGTTTTATTTGAAAAGGGACGTATACAAAAACATAAATAAGTGTGAAACAGTCATCTGATGTATGCATCAGTGTTTATAGCCAAAGCTAATTCACAACACTTGTCCCTAGTAGGGCTTTTGGTCAAAAATAATACAGATTAACAATATTAAAAATAGGAAAATGGAAGTGAGATAAATTGAAAAGAAAATAAGTCATACATAGAGAGCACAGTATACAAACTAAACATGAGAGCAAGATTGTTACTGAATTAGCCACAATTGTGTGTTTCTTTTGAATGTGAAAAATGTATGGATACGTTTCAAGTGGTCTGGAAGTGAGTTCCATAACTTCTCTTTTATTGAAGTGAGTTCCATAACTTCTCTTTTATTGAAAAGGCAGTTTGAGCAAACGATGCTCTGCGGAAGGGGATACTACAATTGCCTTTTGATGTTGCTCGGGTGGTGGATGGTGTACCACTTTGTAGTCTTGTTATTGTCTTGCAAAGCAGTTGGGGAGTAGCGTTATTTAGGCATTTGTAGACCAATTTAACTAAGTGTAAGGAAATAAAGTTAGCAAAACTTAGGAGCTTATATTTGTTTAGAATTTGGCCTTGATGATAACTTATTCTCTTCTTGTCTAGGACTTTCAATGCTCGATAAGACACTCTATAGCCTTAATTGATGACTGGTGAGCCTGGGACCATGTGGTTGAGCCATAATATATATGTGAGAGAATCATCTAATTCATAAAAATAAAAGCACATGTAACCCAGTTGGGATTCGGGTTCTAATTATTCATAAGAATAAACAACATTATATTTTTTGACGTTTGTGTAATGGTTGCAAACTGTGTAAATGTTATTTGATGCATTGTAAATGTTGTATATATCCTTTGCATAATTGAACAATAGTTTAGTAATGTTATTAGTACTTATAGCCTGTATTGTGATATTGTGATATGGTGTATGTGATATGGTATCTGTGAAATGCACATGCATTTATATTTTGTTTTAAAATAAGTAAACGTTCAACTACTTACCTTTTTGTTGGCTGCTTACTAATTAGGGATGGGCACGAGTAGTTAATTCCAAACTCGAGTGATCGAAGGAATTCCTCGAGGATCAATCGAGTACTCGTTTAATCAAATCTATTTTTAGAATGCAACGCATCTGCAGCAGGAATAGGCCTGATGATGAACGGCAATATTACCAACCAAACATGTAATGCTTATTCTCCATCAAAACAGTCAGAGTTATCAGAGTAATCATTATTTATTTTTGCAAACGTTCAAAACACATTTTCCTTACAAAAATAAATAGGCTTCTCACAATTTAAATCACGTCGAACCAAGGCCTGTAACAGGTGAAAATAGCCGACACACTTGGTTGCTGCGGGTCGGCTTTCCCGAACTCACCGTTGTGTTTCAGGAGCATATGTTGCCGCATAGTACTTTCTGGTAGCTCGATTTCGCTTGGCATATTGTACATTTCACCTTATGATCTCCTATTTCTTTAAAGTATTTCAATTCTTCGCTGCGCTTTGCTTTAACCGCCATCTCTTAACTTTTTGAATTCTGGCGTGCCTGCACACGGCACGGAACGCGCCACACAGAAATGGATACATTTCATTTGCTTTGTGCCCACTGCATGCGTTAGTGACGCAGACAGAAAATGATACATTTGCTTCAGAAAAATTTGTTTGTGTGTGTATATGCAAACTCGAGTTTGCCTGTCCACCAACCGAGGTCATTCGTAACGAGGAGTACTCGAGTAATCGATTCCTCACGCCCATCCCTATTATTTACCTGTCGAAGTTCATCCCTAAACTCAGTGAAGTGGATGCGCCGCTGCGCCAGCTCCTAAAGAGATGCAGAGTTTACATGGCAGCCAGCTCAGCAACAGGCGTTTGACAAACTAAAAGAGCTGTGCACACATCCCCCAGTGCTCAAGTATTTTGATCCTGCACAGCCTGTTGTGATATTTGTGATGCCAGCAGCGGCGGACTAGGAGCAGTCCTGCTGCAAGAGGATCAGCCCATCGCTTTCTCCTCAAGGTCACGCACTGACGCAGAGACGCGCTATGTGCAAATTGTCCATACCTGCACTAAGTTCCACAACATATTTGGAACACATGTCACAGTGAAAATCCCTGTTGTCTACAACCATGCGGATTCAGAGAATGCGTCTTCGCTTGCAGTGGTATGATCTCACTGTAAAGTATAGAAAAGGAAAAGACATGGAGCTCCCGGACATACTGTCCAGAGCACAGCTATCGGAGAACACACCAGAGATGGATGGCTTAGAGTGCATCTCCATGCTGAACTTGCGATCAGAAATATACTGAACTACAAGTATGCGCAAAAGAAGAGCTCAGCTGTCTCCAACATATTATTCAGTGTGGCTGGCCAGAGCACAGGCGTGAGGTGCCTGTTCAGATTCAGCCATATTGGGACTCGAGAAGCCAACTCGGGTTGTCCGATGGACTCGTCTTCAAAGGACTCAGAATAGTAGTGCCCCCCACCATTAGTGAGCACATGCTGAGGCTCATACATCAATCACACCTGGGGATAGAGAAAAGCAAACAGCAAGCTCGTGAGGCCCTCTTTTGGCCAGGTATGAGTGCACAAATTGAAGAAGTAGTCAGAAACTGCAGTTTGTGTGCAGATTTTCAGAATAAACTGCCCAGACAACCACTCAAACAAACGGAAAAACCCAACATTCCCTTTGAGAAGGTAGCATCAGACCTCTTCGAATTTGAAGGGAAACAGTACATACTGCTTGTGGACTACTACTCAAAGTTCATTGAAGTGGACGGATTGAGAGACACACGCAGTCGCACCGTCATAGACACAATTAAGGCGCAGTTCGGCAGGCAAGGCATCCCTGCAACCATAAGGACCGACAATGGCCCACAGTACTCCTCAGAGGAGTTCAAACACTTTTGCAAGAGTTACAGCATCCAACACGTTAGGTCTTCCCCACAAACGCCACACCCAAACGGTGAAGCGGAGAGTGCCGTGCAAACTGTGAAGAGGCTCTGGCACAAAGCACCAGACAAACATCTTGCACTACTGGATTACAGGACTACTCCCCTTGAGTCAGTAGGCCTTTCACCAGCTCAACTGCTCATGGGAAGGAGGCCACGCAACAAGCTGCCTATGGCATGTGAGCTCCTTGCACAAATGGCCTATGACCCAATGAAAGTCAAGCGTCTGCTAGATCAGACACTTGAGAGAGCAATCAAAAGTACTATCATGACCGCAAGAGAGCAGGCAAAACTTGTGTCGCTCTCAAGCCTGGAGATGAGGTCAGCATGCAGCCTTATCCTGGTAGCCGCACATGGTCACCAGCGGTTGTTTTCAGACAGCACAGTGCTCTGCGATCCTATATTGTTGACAGTGGAAACAAGGAGTACCGCCGCAACAGTCAACATCTTCGCACAGGCACTCCAGCCGCCAACCGTCCACGCCACTGGATACGTAATGAGTTATGGACTGAGCCACCAGAGCAGACAGCTGAAAAGGGACTGACGGCTGAAAAGGAACAGCTGTCTCCAACCCCATCTGAACAGCCTCGCTCGCCTCCCAGAGAACCCTTGAGCCATGCTCAGGCCCGGGCAGGTGAACTGTACATCACCAGACGAGGCAGAGCTGTCAAGCCGCCCGACAGACTGACTTAATGAGTTGTGTGCATGAAGTTTGTTAGGGACAAGGTGTGGTAAAGACACCTATAGAAGTGAAGTGCTGGTAACCTCTCCTTCCCAGTTAGTTTGATCGAAAGTTAAAGTTAAAGTATTACGTGTTTGTAACTTTGTTTACTTAAAGGACAATTCCGGTATTTTGAACATTGAGCCCCCTTTCTGGTTCGTTTAGGATGAAATAGAGTGGGTGACACCGAAATTTGAACTATTAGTCCTTTCTCGGGTATTTGGCTCATTTTGAATCGCTCCTGCCTGCTTCACAATGGTTGTCTGTGTGCATACACAAACCTGTCAACCCAGCAACCCTAAACGTTACCGAGTGGTTAGTGGCATTCGTGAAGTTTAAAAAAAAAATATCGGCGCAATATATGGTTTCTGTCGTGTTTTATTGCACATTTATCGCCAGTTGATTTCAGTTGGAAGACTCATTACTGCACGATGATATTACTCCGCCGAACCGGAAAGGTGGGCTGTTTACGTTGGTTTGAAGTCTTGTACCGTGAGCACTTCGGATTAGGGAAAATCACATAGAAAATCACTGAAAATGGATTATGAAAGGTGGCTTCTGGAGGACGCACTCGATTTTGACGGCAGAGGATATCGTTTTGAACCAGAATTCACCCAAGAGGAGCTACGTGAGATGGAGGCTAGGGCTACGGAGGCGCCTGAAGCTCCGGCTGAAGCGGTCCCCCCACGGGTGGTGTGCCTGTGGGAAGTGCAGGCAGATGCCGACGGAAGTCGAAAGTAGGTGCTGCACGGAGTGGGACCTTGTGCCGAAGTTTATATGCGGTTGTGAGGTATCTGAAAAAATTGTTCAATTTAGCAACTAACACGGATGGAAAACATATATTGCGCCGATATATTTTTTTTAAACTTCAAGAATGCCACTAACCACTCGGTTACTTGCACATTTTTGAAAACGAACGTTTAGGGTTGCTGGGTTGACAGGTTTGTGTATGCACACAGACAACCATTGTGAAGCAGGCAGGAGCGATTCAAAATGAGCCAAATACCAAAAGAAAGGACTAATAGTTCAAATTTCGGTGTCACCCACTCTATTTCATCCTAAACAAACCAGAAAGAGGGCTCAATGTTCAAAATACCGGAATTGTCCTTTAAGTCACTGAACTGCAAATGGATGTCAAGGTTTATTTGACATGAAGTCAGGACATTTAAGCTGCCAGCAATGTTTCTGAGTTGTTCCGAGGTACATGGGCGTAGCGGACACGGGGGACATGTCCCCCGCGTCCGCTGTATCTGTGCGCTCTGTCCCCCGCACTTTTTAAAACCATTGCAACCATTCAATTCATTTTCAACAAGTGGAAACACGTTTTTCCGACCCGACTTTGAACGCACCATGAGCAGGCGGAGCCAGGTGGCAAACACCGCCAGTGTTGCCAACTTAGCGATTTTGTCGCTATATTTAGCTACTTTTCAGACCCCTTTGGCGACCTTTTTTCAAAACAGCGACAAGCGACAAATCGAGCTCCTTTTTCAGCTGTTATTGGTGACTTTTGGCGACTTTTTGAGGTGAAAGCACTATCGCTATTACCTCTTCACAATGAGCACCGGGTGCCTGCGCGGCCCCTCCCCCGTCTCAAAGCACTTACAGGCAGCCCAGTCCTCGTGCAGCAGTCCCTCCCAGCCAATAGTATCCAGCTGCAGCCCCGGAGAACAACACCCTGGCGTGACAGAACACCCTGGTGTGACGGAAGTACTGTGGCTGGACGGAAGTTACCTCCGATTATTTTCTAGAGAAAAATAAACGTATTTATCGCCGGAAGTTACCTCTGATTATTTTCTATAGACAAATATACGTATTTAAACGTATTTATCGCCGGAAGTTACCTCCGATTATTTTCTATAGACAAATATACGTATTTATCGCTTGAGGTTTTAGTAGCCTATTAGATATTCCCCGGGAGAAACAGACAATTTTCTGCTCCGGTGGCCAGTTTTGCAAAATTGTGTTGCTGCAGCATCACATTGGTGATTACGGATGACACTAAATTACACAAATTTTTCTAAAAGGGCGCAATATTATTATATTCAAATTTATCGAAAAGTAAATAAACTACGGCAAGACATTAACATAAATATTACCCAATATATTAAGCATATTGACAGTCACACTTACTTCCATGGTTCATCTTCGGTATCCGATTTGATTTTTAAATAAATCACTTCCGTCACGCCACAGTACTTCCTTTGCGCCTGGGTTGTTGTCACGCCAGGGTGTTGTTCTCCGGGGCTGAATAACGTTAAAAAAAAAACTTTTCTAAGCTATAAAAATGATTACTAACTTGTCTAAATATTTTTTTATTTCTTTGTCATGTTATTCAAGCGATAAATACGTTTATTTGTCTCTAGAAAATAATCGGAGGTAACTTCCGTCCAGCCACAGTACTTCCGTCACGCCAGGGTGTTCTGTCACGCCAGGGTGTTGTTCTCCGGGGCTGCAGCTGGACCCTACTCCTCCCAGCTGCTCTGTTAGCAGGAGCTAACAGGAGACGTTCACGCCTCGGCATCCGGGCTGCAAATTAATCCGCGTCCCGGCCAGCAAGCCGCCGCCGACTGATCCCGGACCCTGACGTACATTCAGGGCGGGAAAATGTAATATTTCTTTGTCTAAATAAAATAATAAATCGCTGTGTTACATTGACTCACACTGCCTCAGGCTCAGTCACTTACCCTCACCTCGTCCACTGTGTGTGTGTGTGTCTTTACCATGTCGCAGTCAAAACTTTACCAACAAAAATATAGGAAAGAGTGGGAAGCAAACACTGCTTTTAAGGGCTGGTTAAAGCCGTTTATTGGAGACGATAAACGAGCATACTGTAGCTATTGCAAGGTCGATTTCTGTGCCAAACTCAGTGATGTGAAGAAACACAGTTCAACCCAAAAGCATATTCAAAAGGTGAGGGGAAAAACGATCTGTCTAGTTACTGGACCAGATGAAATGAGACGGAGAGGTAATAAAGTCTGTCGGCACGAGGACCTTGGATTTATGGCAACGGTTATACAGAGTCATAAAGCGTGAGAAATCGAATATGTCTAAGTCCCTAATCAGCGCTGATGGTTCGTCCGGAGCTTCGCCTCCGTGGAAGGTCTGCTTCAGAAGAAGATCAAGAGTCCCTGTGTGATACAGTTTTATGCTGTATCCTCCTCTTGATGAGGTGTGTGCGTTTGAGATGTGTGTGGTTCTGTGTGTTTTTGCTGCACCTTGGCTCCCAGGCCCTGGATCTTCTCCTAACGGGGAGAGCTCCTCGTGTCTCCGGTGTGATAAATTAAAACGGGGGAGTGCCCCCCCGAAGTGTCTTGTGTGTGATAATTTAATGTGGCTCTCAGGCCCCTAGTATCTACATGTGTTCCTTCTAGTGGGGGAGAGCTTCGAGGTGTCTCCTGTGTGATAAATTAATGTGGCTCTCCCGTTCTTGAGGATGACTGGTGCATTGTCTGAGTGTCTACCATTTGCCTGGGAAATGGGGCCTTCGGCTCTGGCCTTGACCTGACTATATTATCATGTTTGTGTTATGTGTTCGTTGGGTTTAGAGCAAGAGTCGACTATATATTAATGTGCCTGCCATGTGATGTGCTCATCAGGTTATTTTTCCCAACATATCCCCCTCAAGTCGTCGCAAGACGACTTTTACTCATTAGGGGTACGAGGGATAGGACTCCAGCGCGGGACTACCATTATAACACCATTAGAAATAACAGAAAGAAGGCAAAATTATCATAAAAACAAACAACCATAAGCATGGGACTAAAACAACTCGCTGGACCGGGTGTATGGGGAACCACGTGGGAGAAACGCTACCCATGCTCCAGACATGGGTATGCCATACACACCCCACCTAGGGGGTGGCATCCACCCCGGCCTTACATCGCGAGCAGACAATACCAACAATACCGGCAGCAGATAACACACAAAAAACAACAACCAACAACAAAGCTGACCACACAACAAAACCAACTCCAAACCATAATAATAACAAAATGCAACAATAAAACAAACTCCAAACAATAACGATATAAACAAAAATGCAACAATCACACAAACACTACACAATAACAATCACAGGAAAGAAATGCAACCATGAAACGTGTCCCTAAATAATAATAATAATATCAGAAAGATATGAGGTACACAACGAATGGCAATCCCCCTCAACCCATCCCTAGATGACCACACACTAAGGATGTGAGGAGGAGTTAACTGGTCGTGTAACAATAAGCAATCACACGCATGGGGTATTCAGGGTAGGCCCGGGGCACGGGAACAACTAAGAAACCACGGAATAGTCCTGAGCGTCATCACGGGCAGGTGGACGCAAGGCGCCACCTGAGCATTAGACCCTTTTATTCAACTGCGCTCAGGACCTCATCTGATAAACGGGCAATCAAGGCCCCTGGAATCTCGCCCGTGTGTATCCCCGAGCTCCATCTAGTGGGACAGTGATATAAACAACAACATTTGCGTTCCCGGCGTCGGTTGCGTCGACGGGGGCATAGATATGGGAGCGGCTAAAAACAGTAATAATAATAATAATAATACATTTAATTTAGAGGCGCCTTTCAAGACACCCAAGGTCACCTTACAGAGCATATAGCAAAACAGAATAACACTCAAAAGAAGGGGGGGGACCTCACTAACCACCACCAATATGTAGCACCCACTTGGGTGATGCACGGCAACCAATCGGCGCCAGAACGCTCACTACACACCAGCTTGAGGTGGAGAGTTAGGGATGAGGTGGAGAGTGAGGAAATTCCCAGTAACATTCCGTCCCAGAAACATAGAAGACAGCGTGGGGAGACAGGACGGAGAGACTGTCAGGCGCTTGTTCAGGAAGAACCGTGCGGCCCGCATTATATAAGAAAGTTTCAAAGCTAAGACAAGAGGGAACGAGGGGGAAAAAAATTGTCAATACCCCAAACTATGCTCCTATAAGGGGGCACAGTGTAGGGATTAGCAAAAAAAAAACACCTCAACACATAAGCATCACATCAAAAACATCACAAACGCATATGGGAGGGGGGAAGGGAGTTGGGGAGGGGAGGTGTCACAGCTCAGACACCGGGAGGCGGACGCAGCCGACAGGCGCATCACATCACTCACGGCATACTGTGCTGCAACGGGGGAAGGGGAGGGGGGAGGGAGTCCAGTAGGCGGTGAGTCCAGGGGGTGTGTGTGTAATCAGTCTTGTGTGCGTGTGTGTGTGAGCTCAGGGACTCCATCTCCAATGGACCCAACAGTGTCTCTCCCGTCTGATAGCTGGTGACGAGGACACGACCGTCGCCGTGGAGACGACCTCGAAGAGTTCCGACCAGAGATAAAGTTCACAGGAGGTGGGGGGTGGACTTTGTGGGGGGAAGGGTGGCAGGGCATCCGTCTGCATAACAACCAGGGAGAGGAGAGATATCAGCCTTCCAAGGCCAAAGTGGGGGGGCTGAATGAAGATAACGATTGCTTTGGGTCTGGCC
Organism: Gadus macrocephalus; assembly: GCF_031168955.1. Lineage (NCBI taxonomy): Eukaryota > Metazoa > Chordata > Actinopteri > Gadiformes > Gadidae > Gadus > Gadus macrocephalus. The sequence goes on from NC_082386.1 coordinate 3,141,394, forward strand.
GACTCTGCAATTTTTGCCAACCTTAGAGTCTCTCTGGTACTCTCTGTAGTCTTCCATTTCCAGAATCCAAAAACCAAAAAGCCAGAATAGCCGAAAAATTCGTGGTCCGTTTAAACCCGGTCCAACTTCACCACAATGGTATCCAATTTGCGATTTAGTTCGCCCGACGCATGAGTCTGTGTGTCGGCCATCCGGCACAATCCAGCAATGTTGGATTGCAATCCAATAATGACGGGCAGCTTTTCAAAAGCCGGATATGCTGCCATCACCTTACTAACTTTGAGATAGAACAGGAACCCGCAACCTCCGAACAGCAGGAATCCTGCTATCATCATCCCAATTATGTAGACGTCTTCAACATCCTCGACGGAAAGTATGGCGAGACACAAGGGCCTCCACACCTTCCAGGAGTCCATCATGTATCCCGCTGCGAACGTTCCGTCAGGGCAGGCGGGCTCTCCTTGGCCCTGTTTTCTCGTCGAGAAAATTTGATCAATAGCGTTGAGAGACCAGCCGATCAAATCCATAATTTAGGTTTCGGGTAGAATGCAGAGAAGAGGCAGCACAGAACAGAGACAGAGACAGAGACAGAGACAGAGAGCAGGGGAGAGATAAGGGCCGGGAGCGGCAGAGGGAGCAGAGAGAGATGCGACCGCCTTCGTTGGATGCAGAGTAAGAATCGTGAAGCGTACAGAAGCGAATACAGCCAGGGGCGCCCTCAAGCCTTAAGGGAACGGGCCGCAGCCCCTGGTACCGGAACGCAGATCACTGGTCCGGGCGACGTGGGTGCATCAGGTGGGAGGGGGGTGGTGCCGTTGGCGGGGACGGGAATGGGGCAGCCCACCATGTTCTCCAGCCGGATCAGGTCGGGCCCCTCTGGTGGTCCCTCGTCCAAACTCTCCGGTGTATACTCGATCCCCAGGTAAGCTTGGATGGCACCTGCTGCACCTGTAGCGCCCATCGCTCATTGGGCTCTCCATCCATCCTGTGAAGGGGTCATTAATGCCGGAGCTCTCTGCCAACTCTAATCTGAGGGACTGTAACCCTGCCGAAATCTGATTGCATCATCCTTGGGTAGTTGGTCGGCTCCGGGCGTGTCTGCATCTGGCTCCTCCTCTGGCCCTGGAACTTTGTGTTTCTCTTGCTGGAATTACAAATTTATGTACAACAGTTAGATGTTCAAACATATTTTCCTTAATTCTATTTCTAATTACTCTAATGGAAGTCCCTTTTGGGACCCTTGAATGTTAGGTGAATGCATGGGTCGACCCTTAAGCATTACATAGATGCTTAAGGAAATGTGTCGTCGGGGTTAGATGTGTCGTTCTGTTAGTTTTCATGCGATAACTCATTAGTGTCAGTGGTAGTGCATCAATTCAATTTAGTGCTTGCACAAATGTTGTTAAATTCTTTTGTCTTGAGCGTCCCATTCACTCTTTCCACCATACCTTGTGGTTGAGGATTGGGGCGTAATCTAGTCTCTATTTGACATGCAAATGTTGAATCACTTGTTTGAGTGTTCTCTGAATAAACGTTTCGTCTTAGCTTATTTCTGACGGAATTCCAAACCTTGTCATGACTTCTCTAGTCCGAAACTTGATCACTGTAGCCGCACTTTGGTCTTTTGATGGGACTGCTTCTACCCATCTGTTGAACACAGTTTTTTTTGTTTTATATTTCACACTCATTTAGCTGGATGTCAATCATTGTTTGCAAGTATGGTGAAAAAAAACCTTGTTTTCTAATTATTATTATTTTTTTTTAATTCTCCTCAATACCTCCCCCCTTGCAATGGTCAAAACCATGTGCATTAAATGATAAGCAAATCTAAGAACGCCGTTGGTGCAACCAACGTCGAAACGTCTAACCTTAAGCATCAGCAAACTGAAACCAATCTTTTGGGAAGGGAAATCGAAACCAGTATGTCCAAAACCAAAGCCCAATATGGGTGGGTTTACCATCAGCCGCCTGAAACCACGCTGTTCCAAAGTCATGCACTAAACCGAAAAACGTACATGCCTTAGTGGCCTTCTATACCACAAAGGTAAAATAAAATAAAACGCGACATGCCCCGTTCCAAGACCACCTCTGCTGCCAGAGCTGACATATCTGACTCCTGTTCCTCCTCCACCCTACACCCCACCCGGCACTTCCCATGATTGTTGCAGCTCGTCACTTCATGATCAAGTGAGCCAGTGCCCACAGCGACTCTGCCAAGTAATCGTGACTGTGCCTGCCTTAGGTCGTCCCGGGTGTCAAGGTGGGATCTTACCCGTCGTTGGCTAACCAGCCTTCCATACTGGCTCGCTGCAGGATGCCGTACCTGGAATACAATCAACCCCCACCCATATGGTAGTATAGATCGCAAAGTGGAGGGATGGAGACAGTCTTCAGCCCCATCTGCCCTATGCAGCCAAGCGTGCGTAATGGATACACATCAGGGGGACTATAAAACAAAAGGTAATTTATCAGAGTTAAAATTATTAAAGTGTTGCAGCAGCAGTAGTGGCATTTGAAAGGTAAACCCACTACTTCCGAATCCAAATTGACAACATAGCATGTAGGACCCCTTCCCAGCAGATGTGGCTTCAATCCACCTGTCATCCTTGACCAAAGAGATACACCCCATATTTTAATAGGTGTAGTCCTACTTGTACAGTTTATCAAGATTACTTTATTTTATTTTATTATTATTCTCCTTCTTTATCATATCCATATTTATTCAATTATTCTTTCCTGTGTGAAAATAATATGAATCACTTAGTTAATAGCAACACCTTCTTTAGTCCAATTGCATTAGATTATCATCACTGTTGTCCTATTAAAGTATCAACGTTATTGTCCTTATAACCTCCTCATGAACTTTGATGTTCTTCATCCTGAATGATAACTGTGTCAGGATGTTCATCATCCTGAATAAAAAACAAAACTAAAACTAAACTTAAAGAAAAACAAATTAGCCATAATGTGAATATCCACTGCGTGTCTCCCTGTGATTCTCTCCCTCCTTCAGGAGAACACGCTCTCTCTCCCTCCTCAGTACGGGGTGCTGTTTGGTGCAAGACAACAGATAAGGATGTCTCCCTCCCACGTTGGGTGCGGCCATAACGCCTTGAAAGCGAGCGTGCTCTGGGGGCTGGGTGTGAGAGAAACCATGGGTAGTTCCTTTTCTCGGCCAGCAGAGGGGTTGTTCAGGTGAAACCTATGGACAGAGACTACAAAGAACTTCAAACATGGCAGACAGGGAACTACAAATTTATCAAAGCCTGAAAACTCAACAGAGCTCTACCTGCAGTCCTTGGATATGTGGTATTTTATGGCGTATGGCCACCACACGCTTTCAGTTGAACACACTCTATTTCCTTTCTCTGTACTGTGTGTTAGTGTGTCTCTCTGTACTGCCTGAATGGTGTAGGTCGACAAATGGGGGGGAAATGTGTTCTCTCTCTCTCTCACCCTTCCTCACTCCCCTTAGGGTCAAGCAGCAGCTAGGACCGTTAACAGATAAGCCTGGAATGCAACATCCTCAACTCCCCATCATGGAACAGGACCTAATAACTATCTCTCACACACAAAAAGATCCTTCTGTCCCTTCATTCACAAATAACTTTTCACTTTATTATATATAACTTAATACTGCTTGTAACGCCCATTGAAATACTCGAGGCTCCGGCTCCTTTTACTGATGGTTTAATCACACCATAGAACTACAATACAATACAGACATGAAATTAGTTTAACACACAAACAATTACCCAAGAGCATACAAATCCTTCACGGCAAACAAAAGGTAACAAAAACACAACACTAACCACTTTGCCTGCTTGTAGCCAATGGGGTTAACTTAAATCTTTCTTGTTGCCTGCTTGACACATAAAACCTTAGAACGTTTATAGAACGTGACTTGTTTGCAGCTGCGACACTAGCTTCTCGAAGCTTCCCGACAAAACCAACGAACAAGAAATAAAACGGATACATTTATGAGAAATAACACGAGTCCACCTTGAGGTCAAAGACCGAATTACATACAATACCCCACAGAGCAGGAAAACACTGCCTGCAGTTACACTCCCACCATCAGACAACGTATGATTTCTAACAAACTTAACATAGTGAACAGCGTCTTTCCCAAAACAAAACATTGTATAATCAGACAATGTGGTTACATCACTTTCGCAAATTAATTTAACTTTTACTCAGCTTCAAGCAAAAGTACCGTTTTATGTATGGACCTTTCCAAATAAAATGGTCTAGTTGTGTATGTGCCTTTACTGTCTCGTGTTGTGTCACTAAGCAGTAGTTTGAGCTTTCTGACTTTCCCATCAACTCCTGGGAAAACTTAGGTAACCTTTGCCATCTTCCACTGATTTCTGGATGTGGCATCATCTTGCAGCAGGACTATGTCATTCACTTTAGCATTTCTCCTGTCCTTCCATTTACTTCTCTGTTGCAGACTCAGCAAATACTCCTTTTCTCCACCTGTTCCAGAACTCATGTTGCCAGGATCCTGATCCCTTGGCTGTGCCTGGACGCCCTCAGCATAGAGGTCACGTGCCACCGGGCGATCCCCTTTGGGCTTGTTCTCCTTCTTGTCCTTGTCTCCATAACCACTTGGTCCTGCAACCTCGTCACCAGCAACAGAAACAACAGCGACATTCTCCTCGTCTTCCTGCTGACCGCCCTCCGTCTCCCCCTTCTTGTCTTTCTTCTTATCTTTCTTCTTATCCTTCTTCTTTTTATCCTTGTTGCTGTCAGATGAACTTGAACTGGAGTCCTTCTTCTGCTTCTTCTTCTTTTTCTTCTTGTCATCCTCTCTGTCAGATGGGTCCTTCTGTTCAAGGCCAGCATTGCTGTAGCCAATGATGCTCCAACCCAACGTAGACTTGAGCGCGTATGGCTGGTCCTCACTGCCACTAATGACGTCTCTGGGAAGAAGGGCTTGGGGGCAGTTATAGCCTATCAACAATCCTACTTCACAGTCAAGCTCCGAAGACATTTCATGCTCTAGATGTTCTAAGTGAGGCCATAACTTTGCAGTAGTACTTGTGGGTATATGAGATCTATTTGCTGGTATATAATCCCTGGCATAAATTGTTGGTAGTTTGATTATATTTTCAGAGTTAATGCCTCTTACTCGTAGACCGCTCACTCTTTGGCTGGATACGATCTTTGCGATTGATGTGATTGTTGACACTGTCAGTTTCACAGGCTCCTTCTTGACATTCAATGCCTCGGCTGTATCCTTTAATATGAAGGTGGTGTCACTCTGAGTGTCGAGCAAGGCATACACTAGAACTTCTTTGTCTGGTTCAGCTGATGTGGAGACATAAACTGAGACAACAGTAGATGTATGAGTGGTACCTTTCTCTTGAACGACTCTGTTGGAGGTAGCTTGCATTGACTCTTGGGTACGTGACAGTGTGGACCCTTTAATTTGAGCTTCCGTGGTTTCGTTAGATTGTCCACGTTCGGTTTCTCTTCTTTCTCCTTGGTTATACACCCATCGATCCTGATGCAAGCATGTAGGGTGGTTTCGTCCACATGAGTCACATATGCTTCTAGATGTACAGTCTTTGGAGTTGTGGCCAGTCTTAAGGCAGCCAAAACACAACTTCTCCAGTTGTACAAATTTAACCCTTTCTTCAATTGTCCTTTCCATCATTTTGAAACATGTATGGAGAGTATGACCTTGCCTCTTACAGAAAATGCACATGATGCTCGTCTTCTCACTTGAGCTAGTGGTGAAAGCCCTAGCACTGGGTTTCTGACTTTGTGGATATTCCCTTTCCTTTTGCTTTGCTTCTTGTGCTATTAGCTGTATTGCTGAAAAGGATGTGACTGGATTGCATGCAATTCGAGCCTCAAGGTTGAGAAACTGCATGAAGCAACTGAAATCAGGGAACAGTTTGTGTTCATCTTGGTACATAGTGACTTTTCTGTTCCAACTTGCACTTAACCAATCAGGTAATTTGGCAGCTATTTTTTGGTTTTCCACACAGTCGTTAAGAGCTTGTAAACCTTGAACATAAGGCATTGCTGATTCAACACTGCTTAGAAAATCCGCAAACTCACGAAGATCTTCGCTGTCCTTGTGACCAATTTTATGCCATGCGTGTATCTTGTCGCGGTATGCCTTACCAATTACAAACTGATTGCCGTATCTGTCCTCAAGTTTGTCCCAGGCGGTTTTGTAAGCCGTTTCTGTTGCTACTAGGAAATGTCCTTCAATAGCTCTTTTGGCTGGGCCACCAACGTACTTGCGCAAAAAGAAGAGTTTTTCTTGAGTTGGCAGGTTCTTACGATCAATCAGAGTACAGAATGAAAGCTTCCAATCATTATACTTGAGAGGATCTCCTACGAAGACAGCCGGTTCTGGGATTGGGATACGATTGGCTGTAATCGCTTCAGCGAGTGTTCTCACAAGATCATTGGAGGCTTCATGAGAGGTGGTGAATGTGGGTGAGTGAGTAGTGGGAACCTTGGTAAATGGGACTTGTTGAATGGTAAGAGGTTGATTGGGGATGGCTTGCTGAACCATTGGAGATTGAGGGAAACTGGCTGGTTGAGGTGTGTATTTGGATGTGAACATTGAGGGATGTGGGGGAGAGGTCTTAGTGATGGCAGCTAGGTGTGGATGATAAGATGGATCAGGTATGGTTTGCTGAGCAGGGCTAGCTTGGGGAGGCGGTGCTTGTTGAGCAGGATAGAAGGGGTTGCTTACAGGGTTGAGCGTGGATGGTTGGTAGAGGGAAACTGGAACCTTTAGTGAGGATGGATAGATGTCTTGACTCTGTTCAGTCAAAATGGCTGACTGGTGCGCTACCTCGTCATAATGATCTTCTGAGAAAATATTCAGCCTGGCTTGTGCTGCATTGTGCTTTTTTATTTCCTCCAACCGTTCCACTTCTCGCCTTTTCTTTTCCAGCTCCGTTTTTCTAGCAGCGCTTTCTGAAATAAACCAAGTTCGTTTTCCAGCATTCTCCGCTTCAATTTCCTTTTCTTCAGCTTCTCTTTTAGCCGTTAACATTTGTTCCTCCACCTCAAGTTTCCGAATCTCTTCTTCTCGTTGATGTTGTTCTTTCATTATTTTGAGAACTTCTTGTGTAGCTGCAACTTCGGCCGCTGCTTGTAGTTTATTGTACCGTGACAGACTGGAAGAGGCGTTTGACTTACAGCTGGGTTTAAGCGAGCTTGCACTGGATACTGTGTTGTCAAACACTGACTCAGCTTCAGGCCAGGGTACCGTACAACTTCTGAATCTTCATTACCACTGAGGTATTGTTGAGCCCTTTTATTTGCAGTCACAGTGAGTGCATTACATGTGTCATTTATTCTCCGGATTTCAGGTTCAGGAGTTGCAATATCTCTTATTTTGAGGTAAGTTTCGTCAATCTGATCTTGGATAGAGTTGATTGTGCTTGCAACATCCTCAATCAGATCCACAGCATCATTTTCCCTAATGGTTCGTCTTAAGCCATTAATGTGATATTTCCACTTTCCATATAGCTTCACAAAATGTGCGTTCAGTTCACACAACCTTTCATCCAGCTGAGCCTTTCCTTTTTCAGTTAGCGTTCGTGGACGTTCGCTTCTTCTCATGTCTGGAGGCTGTTGTGTGATATATGCACCAACCTGGGATTGTGCGTCTTGTGCTGTCGCTTCAGCTTGCTCACCCGAGTCAGCTTGAGCTGGGGTATGTTCACCATCTTCTTGTGGGTCTCCATGCTTGGCTTCTTTAGTTGCCTGTGTAGCACTTACGCTTGTTTGTGACATGTTAAATGTTTATGAATGTGTTGACATTTAAATGAAATGTACTTCTCAAATGCGCTGATATGAAATAAAATCTAAATGAAACCCAAAATAAATGTTTCACTTTCTAAATGCACAATATAGGCAATATACTGTATAAGGCCTTTGGGATTGCCCTAGCTTAAACTTGTTTAACTACACATCAAGGCAACACACTGCTGTAAAACCTGTTTAGAATGGCAATGTAAGGCAAATAATAATTGCGATGAAATCTTAGGTAGTCTTAATATGAAAAACCCACTTGTATGATATCACATGCAATAATACGATTTTAAACTTAAAACACACTTAATTCACTTCAAAACACTGCATTTACTTAGTCACTTTGATTCTTAAAACCAACCGCAAATTAAATATCCACTGTTACTTTAAGGCAGCACACAAATGAAATGTCCACAATGCAGCTTAAATGGCAGATTACTTGTGCTACTTTCAAGATGCGATCTTCAGCATTCTTGCTTATTTAGCCTTTAACGTCTTCTCCTTGTGATTCAAGCGCGACAGTTCTTATTGCGGTACCTCCTTCTAGCAGTGTGCGGTGACGTCGTCTTCTGTCCGCGCGCAGCTCCGTGTTAAGGCCATCTGCGCGCAGCTCCGTGTTACGTCCATCTTGGAGTCTTCACGATGTAGTGTAGTGTTCTACTGTAACGCCCATTGAAATACTCGAGGCTCCGGCTCCTTTTACTGATGGTTTAATCACACCATAGAACTACAATACAATACAGACATGAAATTAGTTTAACACACAAACAATTACCCAAGAGCATAAAACATGAAACAACCGTTCATTGTTAGAAAAACACGCACTCTATCGCTACCTCCAACTGTCTAGAGGGAAAATGGTCCCTCTCGATCGTCCTCCGACTTTAGCTCTCCTTGCTATCTCTCCTTGCTATCTCTCTCGCTCCCTCTCACACAAACACACACACACACACACACACACACACACACACACACACACCTAAACAGACCTTTCTCATTCTGTCTCCTCCAAACGCACACACAGAAACATCACCTCTTGCGTACACGCGCACAGAGACGCACACAGCCTTTCTCACTCTGTCTCCTCTAAACGCACACACAGAGACATATCAACAGACTTCTCTCATTCTGTCTCCCGCAGACGCACACACAGAAACATATCAACGGACCTCTCGTTCTGTCTCCCGCAGACGCACACACAGAAACATATCAACAGACCTCTCGTTCTGTCTCTCGCAGACGCACACACCGAAACATATCGACAGACTTTTCATTCTGTCTCCCGCAGACGCACACACAGAAACATATCAACGGACCTCTCGTTCTGTCTCTCGCAGACGCACACACAGAAACATATCGACAGACTTCTCATTCTGTCCCTCGCAGACGCACACACAGAATTGCTCACAGCCTTTCTCTCTCTTTCACTCGCGCATACACACACTGTCTCTCTGTGTGTCACTCATGCCCCAGGCATACTGTTTCCTCTGCAAAGGGACTCTAACCCTGATAAAGGACTCTATCCTTCTTACCACATAGAATTATTTAATACACATTCATTACATGGCCATCGGTAGTCTTGTATCACTATGACCGATTCTTATAGGCCCTAGGGTCTCGAGGGTATTTTCTTCACCATGCAACAAGCCTAGTTTTTTTTTTCTCCTCTTTCCCTCTGGGTTCCACCCGCGGCCCAGGCACCCCTCTGGGTTCCACTCTTGGCCCAGGCATTCATTACTCGGCCATCGGTAGTCTTGTATCACTATGACCGATTCTTATAGGCCCTAGGGTCTCGAGGGTATTTCCTTCACCATGCAACGAGCCTAGTTTCTTCTCTTTCCCTCTGGGTTCCACCCGCGGCCCAGGCATCCCTCTGGGTTCCACTCTTGGCCCAGGCATTTATTACTCGGCCATCGGTAGTCTTGTATCACTATGACCGATTCTTATAGGCCCTAGGGTCTCGAGGGTATTTCCTTCACCATGCAACGAGCCAAGTTTCTTCTCTTTCCCTCTGGGTTCCACCCGCGGCCCAGGCATCCCTCTGGGTTCCACTCTTGGCCCAGGCATTTATTACTCGGCCATCGGTAGTCTTGTATCACTATGACCGATTCTTATAGGCCCTATGGTCTCGAGGGTATTCTTTCACCATGCAACGAGCCGATATTCGATGTGTCACGCGTTCAGGGTCAATCGGGTTTATGGGGAAATGCTGGGATGCAGCTCTATTCGTCCCCACGAGATATCCCGTAGCGAACCGCTCTCACAGTCTCACCTCCTAATGTGTTTCCTATATAACTATGCAGAGTTTGGATTTCATCAACAGGTTCTGCCTACCTTTTGTTGGGCCCGAGGTGAGACTGCAGGAATCGGTCTGGTGCTCCGGGGTCCCGAGGTCGTGCCGCTCTCCGTCTCTCGTTTCCCAGTTGCGGTTCAATTTCAGAAAAAATATCACGTCGGGGTCACCAAATTGAGGGGAAAAACGATCTGTCTAGTTACTGGACCAGATGAAATGAGACGGAGAGGTAATAAAGTCTGTCGGCACGAGGACCTTGGATTTATTAAGTAAAGTGGCAACGGTTATACAGAGTCATAAAGCGTGAGAAATCGAATATGTCTAAGTCCCTAATCAGCGCTGATGGTTCGTCCGGAGCTTCGCCTCCGTGGAAGGTCTGCTTCAGAAGAAGATCAAGAGTCCCTGTGTGATACAGTTTTATGCTGTATCCTCCTCTTGATGAGGTGTGTGCGTTTGAGATGTGTGTGGTTCTGTGTGTTTTTGCTGCACCTTGGCTCCCAGGCCCTGGATCTTCTCCTAACGGGGAGAGCTCCTCGTGTCTCCGGTGTGATAAATTAAAACGGGGGAGTGCCCCCCCGAAGTGTCTTGTGTGTGATAATTTAATGTGGCTCTCAGGCCCCTAGTATCTGCATGTGTTCCTTCTAGTGGGGGAGAGCTTCGAGGTGTCTCCTGTGTGATAAATTAATGTGGCTCTCCCGTTCTTGAGGATGACTGGTGCATTGTCTGAGTGTCTACCATTTGCCTGGGAAATGGGGCCTTCGGCTCTGGCCTTGACCTGACTATATTATCATGTTTGTGTTATGTGTTCGTTGGGTTTAGAGCAAGAGTCGACTATATATTAATGTGCCTGCCATGTGATGTGCTCATCAGGTTATTTTTTCCCAACAAAGGCAAAGCCTTAAAGTTCAGCTCAAACAACGCTGCCCATTTATGGTAAGCAAAATTGGGACTAAGCAAAAAAAGATAATTGTGTTTTTTTTTATACTTCCAGTTATGCAAATTAGGTGATGACGTCATCTAGCGACTTCTTGCGACTTTTAGGAGAGCCAATAGCTACTTTCCTTCCTGAAGAGTTGGCAACACTGAACACCGCTATCTGTTGTGATTTCAATCAGAGACGTTGATTCAGATCTGTTTCAAGCATGTACAGCAAAACAGCAGCCAAAAGGCAAAAAACGTTACCTTGTTTTTTCCAAACAAACCGTGTAAGTTGAGTAATGCTGTTGAATGTTGTTTACCTAAATGATGACTGACTAATAGATGTCAATATATCAAGTTAAGCTAGTTAACAATTGTTAACTTAAATTGTACTCTTAAGAGTTGTTTTACTGCAAAATACCTTTTTACTTATATTATTCTAAAGTAACAATACTCCTACTTGACTACAAGTTTTGGCTACCCTACCATCTAGGAATAAACCCACTCCTCGCATTTCTGCACAGAACTTGTGCTCACGGTTGTTTTGCACATATTTTTTAATCTTCATACAATAGAAAGAGCAGGATCAGGGAGGAGACAGTGGACCAGAGTCCAGCAGCAGCATGAATGAACAGGGAGGGTCTTCACAGAAGGTGAGGAGAAATTATAACCAATGTCCTTAGAACGTCTCTTGTTATAACTGGCTGAGAGAAATAAATGCTATGCTATATTGATAGCATAAAAGGGACTTTGAGGTTAAACTCTACAACAATTTCACTACTACTACTGTATTCCTAATTCTATTTCAAAATGTTGCTTTCCACATATTTTCTAATCTTTATTGCCACAAAAGAAAGAGCAGGGTGAGAGAGGAGATGGTGGACCAGAGGCCAGCAAGGATGATCATGCAGGGTCACAGGTGAGAAGAGAATATAAAGCTGAGAAAAAATATCGATAGCATAAAAGTGACTTTGCGATTATTTCCACAGCTATGTCACCACTACTATTCTTAATACTATTTAGAAGTTTGGATTTGCACATTTATTATCTATATCATTTCAGGAGAAATTATAACTGGCTAAGGAAATGTCTGTAGGATAAGAGTGACCAAGATTAGTTTAGTTTATATTTCATTTCAAAGAGACTTTTTGTCTATCATTTATTTGCTGATATTATTTGACTACTGCACTATTTGTGTTTTAAAGGAAGCAGGTATAGGTCATACCATTTGTCTTAGTCTTGATTCATTTTGCACATCTGTGCTGTCATAGTTGAGGACAGCAAATGTAAAATAGCTACATCTTCATGTCGATATGTTTATTGTTTTCACTTGTCACTTCTTGCCATTAAATTCAATTTTGTGGCTTATTACCCTGTCACTTCCACTCCATTTTGATGCTGATAATTTGAAACAGGAATGGAAGAACTTTTCGTGTTCAGTGTTGTCATTTGTCACTTAATTATCTGTCTACTTACCCTGTAGAGGCTCAAGGGTCATTCTGTGTCAACTCAACCAGAGTTTGGCAGCTTTAGATTTTAACTTCAGATTTTGATAGTACATCATTTTAAAGAACTAAGTTCGGACCCCTGGTGCTGTGCTGTTTGTGGTTATGTAGCCACTAAGGAGAGGTGCAACTGAATGCGAGAGGATGATAAATCACTCAATAGACATCTGAACTATTTGTCCCACTCACTTCTGAAATGATGGCTACATACAGGTACATGCCTTTTCTTTGATGAGAAGGGAGATGTAATGTATTGAGTTTGATTTACTCCCATGGCAACGGTCTGTTCTGTCCCAATGCATACATGTAGTGCCGCATGTACATATGCGCAGTTCAATAAAGCTACAGTTGGCTCCAAGGCTAAAGCGTATATGTTGACCGGAATATCTTACAATTAACCCCTGTGCCGTTCGTCTCCGACTTCCCCCCTCCCCCCGTTCCGCATCCACCTACACCCAGGGTCATCAACAACCACCCGGCGTGGACAGTCCATCGCCTTCTGGAGGTACAGCGCCATGGCTGGGGTCACCAGTACCTCGCCGTCTGGGAGGGGTACGGTCCTGAGGAGCGCTCCTGGGTTCCCCGGAGTGGAATCCTCTGGATGCCTCACCCGTCTGGTGTTGGGCGTCCGCTGAGAGGCGTCCGTCACTCTGCCTACCTGTCGCCGAACCCCTGTCTGCCTGACTACCCACCTGTTGCCGAACCCTTGCCCGCCTGACTGCCTGCCTGTCGCCGAGTCAGGCAGGTGGGTAAGACTTTTCATCCTCACTCTCATCACCATGGAGCGTCACAAATGTTGTGCGTCACACAAAGCCGACTCTTTTGCCTCAGGAGGCTGAGGTCCTTTAACATCTGCCGGACGATGCTGAGGATGTTTTATGAGTCTGTTGTAGCCAGTGCAATCTTCTTCGCTGTCACATGCTGGGGCAGTGGGATGAGGGTTGCAGACACCAACAGACTTGAAAGACTGATTAGGAGGGCCAGTGATGTTGTGGGGGAGGAACTGGACACCCTGACGACCGTGGCAGAGAGGAGGATGCTGTCCAGGCTTCAGTCCATCTTGGACAATGTCTCACACCCTCTCTACGACACACTGGCCCTGCAGAGGAGCACCTTCAGCAGGAGATTCCTCTCACCCAGATGCACCACAGAGCGCCACAGGAAATCTTTCCTGCCTGTGGCCATTAAACTTTACAACGCCTCCCTTAGAATGTCAGACACCGTCCCTCTCTGTAATCTCTGACCTCAAACAAGGACTATAATTCTTGCACCTTTTGCACAATACTGTACAATTCTTTTTGTACAGTGCTGTCTTTTGTGTATGTATGTGTATGTATATATATATATATATATATATATATATATGTGTATGTATATATGTATGTATGTGTGTACATGTATATATATATGTATGTATATATGGTGTTGTATATATATTTATATTGTCCTTAAATTTGTTATTTGTATATTTTGTTTTTCTTAGGTTGTATCTTTTATCTTTTGTGTATGTATGTGTATTTATGTTGTATGTATATGTATATATATATATATGTATATTTATGTGTATGTATATATATGGATATGGATAGATATGTTATATTTTATATTACATTTTATTCTTAATATTTATTTATTTATTTGTGTATGTATATCTGGAGTTCGTGACAAAAATAATTTCCCTCTGGGATTATTAAAGTATTTATCTATCTATCTATATTATTTATTCAGTGTTGTTGCTACTTTTGCCAACTAATTAATGTATTACTGAAATGGGGGGTGGGGGGGGGGTTCATTTCGGAACACAATGTTGCACATCATAGAGCATCAATTCTCCATTGTTATAACCCCAAAAAGGTACCACTAAAATTGAAAAAAGGTGGAAACGTCTAAGGATTTGTGTTGTGGACGACAAACCCAATCCAGTTATCTGATCCAGTGCCCACCACGTCTCATCCATTCCCCCGCTGAGCCGCTTCCTCTGTGACGCCCCTCCAACAATAAATACATGTCGTCCTCTACAAGGAGTTGATTGCTCTACCACCAACAGCAACAACAACAACAACAACAACCGATAACAACACAATTCTGAGCTTCACAGGGATTCTTGTCAATAGAAAGCTTGTAGTAATTCTCAACATGGAGTGTAAATTTAAACCTGCACATGAGTGTGTGTGTGTTTTTCACTGCTAAGAAGACTTTTTGCCTGAATTAAAGAATTACTCTTTGTAGAATGTTTTTCTTTTGTTCTTGATCACTAAATATTTTACCTCACAGCAGCACCCCAACCAAGGTATGACAATACCTTCAATATTTTCAGACCCTTTGGCAATTTGTTCCATTTTCAAAGACAGTTTATTTTTGTATCCATCCATCTTGCCCATCCAGCTATCTTTCTCTGCTGAAGTGGTTTTCCCCAGAAATCTCACAGATTAAATATTGATGACCGAAATACTGTATATATATTTCTGTTCTTCACGTTTTGGTCCAAGACAGAACTGAAAGAGAAACAGCCCAGTACTTGGTGATGCTTCATCACTCCACCAGCCTACGATGGTTGAAGCCAGAAGAAAAGGTAACATGAAATACATGGATGCCTAGACCTATGCTTTATTTTAAAAAAAGGAGTCTGCATCTTAGTGAAGTTTCAAAACTGGGAAATTAGCATCCACCAAAAGCGGTGGGGTTGTTATTTGGGTGGGGTAATTTGTGGGTCAAAGAGTTGGATAATTTGTATCGGATCCACCCGCCACTGTGGCAGGAAGGATTGTTAAACCAGATGGTTGACTATTATCCCACGGCCAATACAGGGCAGATTGACCCATAGGCCAAGTGTGTAGAAACAGCTCGCAATGTTATCTTTCATCCATAATATCAATACGTTACCTCAATACACAACCTAGACAAATCCTGTACCTTGTTTCAAAATCAATGGCTTTGATGTGCTTTTAACATAAATAAATAAGTATGAATGCAAACGTATTGCAGATGTGCTCTTACCTTTATGAAATCAAATCTGCAGTACTTTTATAAACCATTGCAATCTTGAGTCATTTCAGTCAATGGGTCTGTACGGATTCTGTTTTTTGTTTAGGCAATTTCCTTGCCTAACGAGATGTCACGGAAATACTTGGAGGAAAGGTTACTCGAATTCTAAAAATGCTTAGGAACGGTCCCTTGATGCAACCTTTAACCCACCTTTAGCATGGCTTACTCCTGACCAACCTTTACGAAAGGAAAGGGGATATTTGTAACCCATAATCCTTTACGGCGGCGATATTTAAAGCAACAGGCCACCGACGAAGTTTACAGACTATGCAAAGACGCATGAGAGATGTGGTAAAGCAGAAGAAGAAGGATGACAAGAAAATCGACAAGATCCGAGTTAACCAAACATTATGGAGAAGAGGCGAACAATCCAAATAACTCATAATGGAGACCAACATCATAATTGTTATTTTCATAGCACATAATTGACACCATAAGAAAATAAAATGCCAACTTCACATTTAAGAAACACTACTGGGGGCAGTTGATTTCAACACTAACAAAAGTTTAGTCTCTTTGAAAATCAAGTGGCCGACCTAAGTGATTCGCACTGTTGGCGACAACCTGAGTTAAATCAATACGACAAGATCGAAAGAGCGCATGTTGTAGTCCATCTTCAGAGAGTTTTTGGTTTCATGTTAGGGACGCTAGAGGTCAGCAATACACGCCATCGCACAATGACGCTGCTAAGGAAAAGTGGAGTCTAATTCATTTTGAATAGTGCTGTCTTTTCCTATGGTCGAAAGGAAGCACCTTTCCATCTTGCATTGACCCAATGACGTTATCCACAAAAGTCCTTAAAGAGGGCATAAAGGATCAGGAGATTTGAACCTCCAAATTGGGCGATATCTTTCCATCCAGACCTTTTAGCTGATTAAATGGGTGGAGTCTATTGACCCTTGCAACATAGCCAATCGGGTAACCAATTACCGTACACTCTCATTAGGCAGAGAGAGTTGATGAAGCTATGTTTCTGACTTTGAGGAAATAAAAAGCAGAACAGTGAGGTAGGGGATTCGGACTACAGTCCAACAATCTTGAGACTTTCCAAGATTGTGTTCATGAGCCTTGATATGCATATTAATAAACTTTGTCAAATTTTCTTGTCACAAAATATACCGATATTTTTTATGTGAGTAGTGGATATGTAGCTGACTAGAATCGATAAGCTTCACATATTAAATGAAAAAAGGTTTGTGGACTGGAAAGATGCAGAAGAGACGCAGGGCCGATCTGTCAAGGTTTATTCACTGTAATACACTGATAGTGCAGTCCAGACAATTTGTGTAATTATGCAAAGTTTGGATCTTTTTCGTTCATTGAAATGACCTTATTATCATTTGCGCACAGAAATAATGTGTGTAATTTAAGGTATTCTAATGTGCTTGCGCATATACTGGGTGATAGACGGTAACACCGTGAATACGTAGGGGGCTACGTTTATAGGAGTTTCTAAGCAGACAAGTAGACAAAAAGTTCACGATATAGCCAACATTCTCAGTTTCATAATCAATCACCATAATAAGGTTTATTTTTGCACATGAAGAATCAATGTGTCTGAGGATATACGTTAGTTTAGTTTATCGGTATAGTTGACAGGGACCATGTACAGAACAGGTTCTACACCAGAGTTAGCTGAAAAACGAATTTGCATTCATGGTCCCTGGGAACACGCATTTAAACACCACATAGAAAAAGGGACTCTTTAAAGTGATGAGCAAGCGCAAAATCATGAACCTTATAAGCCGTCTTCACACAAGTCCTGCCCATTTTTGCTGCATTTGTATATCACGATATTCGACCCTGAGGGTGATTCGCACCTGATGCTTTATATGTGGATATCGATGTTGTTCAGACATCAGTAGAATCAACGGGAAGTTTAGGTGGGTAGGCTTGCAAGGGGCGGGATATGACGTAGGATCTAAGTTCGCAAGAGGCGGGATAAGTGCGGCCCCTGTCACTGTAGTTTGTTTTGGTTTGACCACAGACAGCATGAAGGCAGAAGGGGCAGAACTCATCGCAATCATCTTAAATGTTGCTGCAACGATGAATCATATATTCCATTGCATCCAAAACATCCGAAGCATCCATCGATGAAAGATTGGAGCATGATTTAGAGACAAATAGAAGAAACGACGTAGAAGAAAGAATGAAGTTGATTTCTGTGTTTAACAGAGAAAACACAGAAAGGATGGGAGTGGAAGGACGGGGACCTATAGGGCCAATTGCTCTGTCAGTTAGCATTGCTGTGCTTTAAAACCGTACTCCTTAAAACTGAGGTTTTGGAGTTTAACACGAAGCTAAGCACGAGGTTGAACTTCATTGCTATGTAACGACTCGTACAGGATCATATCTCACGTCAAAGATCTCACATAAACAAAGATCTCACGTCTTTGTTTGTTGATGTCGGTTGGCGCTATATTTGAATTTAACGCTTTTTACATGATAAAATAAACAACATGCCGTTGCGTTGTCGCCGTGAGAAATTGGCTCTTCACTTCTTTTATCGCAATTTTTGTCTATAGACAGAACGTCTCACCTAGAAGAGTTTGTCGAAGGCGGGGCCGTTAAAGCAGTCGGAAGGGGGGAGGGGGGATATCAATATCGCAAGACATTGCGGGATGCTCAAGGAGGGTGAGTAATATTTAAAAATAAATAAAGTTTAGCAAAAAAATGTAGTCCATAGACATTTCTTATTCCGCGTGCACACTGCACACGTCTGTCGATGGATCTCATTGACTTTGCATGGGGTGCTCTTGAAATGCATTGTGGGTCATTTCGTCGGCTCCGTTGCCTGCATCGAAAAGTTTCGAAATGTTCAACATTTCAGGCAGAGACGGACCTGTCGGCCAATCAGATCGCGTTGAGCAAATATACTCAAATATACTACTGTGACACAACTTGGACTCTGTCCAATGAAATTGCCTTTTTGATGCAACCCAGGAAAATACATGGATGTGTCAAAAAGCTGGCCGGCAGCGGGGGATTTAAAAGTGCTACGTGAAGCAACACTCCTTGCGACTATGGAAACCATTTGCAATAAGCAGCAAGAAGCAGGAATAAGACGGCTTTGTTAGCGGGACGCGATTTGATTGGCTGCAGGCTGCGTCTACAAAGAATACTCCCCTATATGTCAGACACGTGTACAGTGTGAACGCGGCATTAGCTGGGAGAGTGTGTCGACGGGGGGGCTGTTATCTTGATCCTGCCATTGTCTTGTAACTTATGCGTCCCCGCGCATGTGCGAATGAGTGTGCGTGCGGTGTGAGTATTGTTTAGTAAGAATCACAGGATTCACATGGGGGAGTTTATACAAATACGTTTGGGGTAAAACAAAGACTAGAAAATCGGATAACACTGCCAAACTTGGCACAAGTTTGGCATCATGATGACAAGACAAACCTGACATCATGATGAATAGTTTCACAGTGCAGACTGGAGCTGCGTAGGCTGTGGATTTCCAAAATGTGGCAGTGCTGGATTGAAAACACAGATGGCTAAATAACAATGCATTTTTAAAGGGCCCAGTGAACAGGTGAGTTTAAATTCAATCTTTTCAATCTCTCTCTCTGTGAGTGTTAACAATTGCTGAAATAGTCAAAAACGCTTCAGTTGAATGAAATTCAAATTGAAAGAAATTCAAGTCAGAATGCAAATTGGTTAGACATGGTAAAATTGTGAATGAAAATATATCTGGCTGTAAATTTCCACTATTAAATCATGTCCACGGCAAAGAATGAGAGGAACGAGGAGCTTAATCCTTCATTCAAGATGACTACTTAGATCATCTTACATTGCAACATCAGTAGGAATGCCTTGCTTTAGTGATGGAAAAGAGGGTCATCACATTAGAACTATTCCAGAAGAAACTTCAACATCTAGGTGTTCCATCTTTAGATGTTGAATTTTCAAAACAAGACACACCAAGGCATTTCTAGAGCAGACAAACCCACATGAAAAAATTTGGAAAGGTCAATATGTAATGCAAAAAAGCCTTAGAAAAACTAAACAAAGCTGTTACCTATACAGCTTTGTATATACATATGTTACAGGGTAAGTAGTGAGCTAATCACTATAAAACTGGATCAACCTACAGGGACACACGTGAGGATGGCGTAGTTTCGACATTTGATGTGTGTGACAACAGAGTCGAAGAGGAAGAGGAAAATGGACTGAGGCTAGCCTAAAGAAAGAAAGACCACTAGCTGCAATAATGGATCCCAGTCAGACAAGAGTTCAGCTTTAAACATCCAAATAGAAACCAAATAAGCTTGAGCTACGGTGTGGAAAAGGTCAGACAAACAAAGTGTGATTGTGGAGGATATTGTTTCTGATGAAGGGATCAGATACAGCCCTGTACCTGTGGTGACACCCCCAACTAGACTCAGCGTCAAAATTCTCAAATCCCAGGTGCGCTGTCACTCACTGCTGCTGAGGGGGCGTTAATGCTGATATAGAGCAAGAGGCTGTGGGCGTGTCATAAACTAGTAAATGGAGGGAATGGTTTTGGCAATGGGGATGGAGGCCAGCTCATGGTTACCATAACAATCTAAAAATATTGGAGTAATGACTTAATTCGTTAAATTCCCACCCTCCTAGATTTTAATACCGGTATTTGTAAGCCTGGAGCCAAAAACAAGAGGCAGTTTTTCAAGAAACCCTTCTCAGGGCAGAGGGGAAAAACTGGCTGCTCAGTTTGGCTCTACCTTGGGAGGATTACATTGAGGGAATGGGTTTGAGTACGTAAACATAGACTGATGGAAAATGGATAATCGTTTTTTTGAGAGAACATATTCACATTTTGCCTCAATGGTCAAATAAAATAATTGGTGATAAAATAATTTGCAATACATGCCTGATGGTTTACTATGATGTGTTTTGAGCTTTGGTAAACCGTCCAAAAACAATCCTAAGTAGGCTTTTCAAATAGGGAATCTATATTGCATTGCTAGGTAATTGTTTATGATCTGTCTTGGCTGCGTTAAAGATACACACAAGACTATTTATCAATCATTTATATACATTTCTGAGGATAACACCAGCCGGGTTAACCGGACATAGATAACACAGCTACCTATGGCAAACACGTAAGTTATGACCATAACTATGGATCTATGAGACCGAACGATGACCGTCACCACAGTCTTACTACGAATGATGCCATTCAGCTACTTGTCGCGAGACCCTTATATCAAAATTGTCACCTGTGACTGATTGGAGGCAGGTCCTGTCGCATAAAGCGGATGCAAGGACATGGCTCTTTCTCCTTGCCTGGAACGCTTCGGTTTGTTCCTAGCGACAAAGGAGGTTGACGGTCATCGTTCGGTCTCATAGATCCATAGTTATGGTCATAACTTACGATCTATTTCGACCTCTATCTGACCGTCACCACGGTCTCACTACGGATGACTAGTACCAGAAGTGTCGCGAGGAACCGAGGATCCCCCTTCACTAGTCTGTTTAGCAGCCTTCATGAGAACAGTGGCGCCGACCGCGGTGGAAGTCACATTGACTCTATAAAACCTGGCGAAAGTACATGGAATACTCCAGGATGCTGCCGTACAAATGTCAGCAAGAGAAACCCCTTTCAAAGCTGCCCATGAGGTAGCCATGCTTCGTGTGGAGTGAGCCACCAGGCCCTCAGGAACTAGGAAACCCCTCCTGGCATAAGCTTGGGCAATAGTGTCCACTAACCAGTGGGACACACTCTGTTTCGAGACTGGGTGAGCCAACTGCCTAGCTCCATAGCATACAAAAAGCTGAGTGTAGTGTGTACGATCCACATAGGCCCTCAAAGCCCTGAATGGGCATAATGTGTGAAGAGCTACCCCTGCCTGACAGGCTGGCTCAGGGTGAAATGCCTCCAGCTCAATAGCCCTATTAATTTACTGAGGGCTTAGCACTTTGGGGAGGAAGAATGGATTCGGCCAAAGCGTCACCACTGCCTCTTCAGGCTTCCACCTCATGCACTCAGTACTCACAGATAGGGCTGGGCGATATGACGATATATATCGTGTGATGATATAAAAATGTCTATCGTTTCATATTATGCTCCATCGTTTATATCGTCTCGTCGCAAATCACACTCTTTACGGTAATATTTTAAGTCATTTGGACGACGCTTTACATTCTTCCACGCGGCACATGAAGGCAACAGAAACAAATATGGAGGAGAGTGAAGATGACAATTCTGAACAGGAGAAGGACTCCGACAACCAGCCAAGACAAAGTGAGCTTGTACCTAAAAGAGGGGCTACTTCTATCGCATGGACGTGGTTTGGGTTTGAAAAGTCGGACACGGACCAGAAAAACGTACTTTGTAAAGTATGCCGCAAACCGGTCCCCTCACCAGACTCAAACACCACCAACCTATTTTACCACCTACGAATGAATCACGACAAACAGTACGGAGAGAGTCTACGGATGAAATCCACAAAAGGACAGTCGTCGAGTGCTCAAATCGTACTTGTTATATTCTATATATTTATATTGTGAGCCTTATTTTGCGGCATTGGTTTAAACTTGAAAGTGTTCCATGATTACGTTTCGTATTTTATATACCAATATTTATGTTAGGCCTGTATTCATTTTTGTTTGCCGCTACAATACAAAGTTTTATTGTTAAAGACTATTGGTATGGTTGGTTTTAATATTTTTGAAAAACAACCAAAAAAGTGTTTTCTATTTACCTTTTTCTATTTATACATTCATATTTTATATTTTGTTGCATGTGTAACCTGCGTTGTGTTTTGTTTTCCTTCAAGCATGGACTCGGACGCTCAGCATTGAGTGCAGCGGTTTTATTGCCTGCACAATGGGTCAGCAACATAAAGGACAGGTTTAGAGCATTTCCTGGTCCGCCTGCAGCAGTTACCGTCTTTTCTGCTCTATAATTTATTATATATATTTAAAACAGCTAAACAGCGCGCATAAACAGGTGATCCCTCCCCTCATGTGGCGACCAGCGGTATTGCATGTAAAAATGGCGGGACCGGCTAGATTTTGATTGCTAGATTTTGAATGCTAGTATTCATAAGAACCTTCTCCATCATACCAATCATCCTCTCCAGAGCAGAGTGATCAGCTGATGGCGACTGTGGTGTTGGCTGAGCGCTACACAGGGGAGCTAGGCTACTCTCCACCTCCATCCTGTTCACAGCCACGTTCTTCTCCCCAACAGCCCCATCTTTCCCTACCCCTGCTGCTTTGATGACCTTCTCTGAGTGGTACTCATCCAAAACTTCTTGCACTTCTGCAGCCGACCACTTGTCGATGGTCTTAGAACGAAAAGTGAGCAATAGACCTGAATCTGGGCAGTTCCTAATGAACATACGTGTGACCTCAATGGACAAGCTGTCTTGCTGTTTACCCTGTTCCAGGAGACACTCGGCAGCAATATCAGCAGCACAGTTAAGGCGAAGCCAGTAGTCAAAGGGATCTTCCCGTGGTTCAGGGAAGGTCGTGTAGAAGTCTTGCAGAGGCAGTGGTGAAAACTGCTTGCAACTGAAATGCTTCCATAAAAGGCTATAGATAGAAGCTGGACTATGTCTGATGTCAACGCCACTTGATTTAATGCCCACTTTGACTACATCCTTTGCCTTGCCCCTTAAATGGATGAAAATCTCTTCACCCTGCTCTCCAATAGATAGACCTCCCTTCTTTATGAAAGTTTGCATTAGCTCAATCCACTCTTCAAGAGTAACTGAGTCTGAATCCTCACCTCTGAAAGTAGGGGGATCTCTCACCTTCCTCTGACTCATTACATGTAGCTGAGTTGATGACACAGAGTCCTGAGCTGGAGCGTAGCTACCACTGTGTACACTTGGAGTAGACAAAGCCGCCGCCGGACTAGACCTACTCAAGTGTGTGAGAATGCTGTCTGCTAGTTGTTGACCTATGTGTTGCACAATGCCACTCATCTGGCCTACAAGGTCCTCTGTAGTTAAAAGAGTGGAAGTGCAGGGAAACTATTTTGTTCTGTGTGAGCAGCATGTGGTGTGTCACTAACAACAGGACGTGGAGACCTCGCTGCCATCCCTACAGTAGTACCCACAGACGCACTAAGCTGAGGGAAAGGGATAGGCAACCCCAACACACCTCTACCCCGACC
The DNA here is from genome assembly GCF_031168955.1 of Gadus macrocephalus. Taxonomy (NCBI): domain Eukaryota; kingdom Metazoa; phylum Chordata; class Actinopteri; order Gadiformes; family Gadidae; genus Gadus; species Gadus macrocephalus. The sequence continues at coordinate 3,165,056 of NC_082386.1, forward strand.
CACACTAACAGGAGTCAGAAAGCCTTGAGCTCCAGTAACCCGTGAGCCAGCCATGACAATGGAAAAGACGGAGAGAAGAAAAAAAAATAGTAATAAAAAAAAAAAATACAAAATGTCGATGTGCACTAAAACAGTCACATTAATATCCACTCATAACATTTCATATATTCTACAGTTCCCCAAATATAACACAATACCCAAGTGTTCTCAGTTGATCTCCAGTGTGGGAATGGTAACAGGCCCTCCGGTAAGGGTTGTTGGTCAGCGACCAATCAGTTGAATCCGGTTCACGGCACCACTGTAACCTGCGTTGTGTTTTGTTTTCCTTCAAGCATGGACTCGGACGCTCAGCATTGAGTGCAGCGGTTTTATTGCCTGCACAATGGGTCAGCAACATAAAGGACAGGTTTAGAGCATTTCCTGGTCCGCCTGCAGCAGTTACCGTCTTTTCTGCTCTATAATTTATTATATATATTTAAAACAGCTAAACAGCGTGCATAAACAGGTGATCCCTCCCCTCATGTGGCGACCAGCGGTATTGCATGTAAAAATGGCGGGACCGGCTAGATTTTGAATGCTAGCATTGAATGCTAGCAACGCCACAAGTGGGATTATAAACATACATTTAACTAAAACAACCTATCGGTTACCTGCACAATGGGTCAGCAACATAAAGGACAGGTTTAGAGCATTTCCTGGTCCGCCTAGACAAAATACATACAATATTACAAATGCAAACGAAAATCAAAACTCAAATAAAAGAAACAATACAATGCCAAATATATGAAGAGTGTATTAAACAACCGTCTACACTAGATAAGTGACAATGATATTGATGAATTACTGAATCAATGAATTACTTTAATAAAATTTTCATGCGGACACGTTTTATGCTCAACCTACCTGCAGCAGTTACCGTCTTTTCTGCTGCAGGATATCCGGAATACAACATTAACAACATATCAAAATAAAAGTCTTGACCCAATGATACAGGATTTAACTATACACATACTCATTTTATTTGTTCCGTTACACATGCATAATTTGCACAAAGGTTCTAAATAAAAGGAGAAAAATAATCATGAGTAAGTTATCTTACTCATGTACATAATTCAATATGTAATACGAAATAGGCCTTTCCATGTGGTCAATTTATCGAAACTATTTATTCATTGAATCTACAGAAAATGTGCTATATCGTGATAATATCGTTATCGAGATATGAATGACCTATATCGTGATATGATATATTGGTCATATCGCCCAGCCCTACTCAAAGAGAGTGCGTGCAGCTCTTGGTAGAGCACAAGGCCAGTAAAAACACTGTCTTCTGTGTTAAAAACTTAAGATCAGCTTGCCCCAACGGCTCGTATGGGGCTGTGGTCAAAGACCTCAATACCAATGGAAGGTCCCAAGATGGGGCCCTCGAACACCTGCTTGGACGTAGACGGTTTGCACCTTTTAAAAATTGTGACACTGTACGGTGTTTCCCGATAGACAGGCCCCCGACCAAATCATGGAATGCAGAGATCGCGGCTGCATAAACCCTTAAGGTGCTGGCTGCCCTCCTAGTGTCCAAAAGAGACTGGAGGAAATGGAGTACCACTCCCACTGGGCAGGTGTTTGGGTCAAGACCCTTGTCATCACACCACAAAGAGAATAACCTCCATCACTGCTGGTAATTTGCCCGAGTGGAGGGTGCTCTAGCATTACTTATGGTCTCCAACACAGCCTCACTCAACCTTTGAGGCAGGAGCTGAGGAGGGGCCAGGCCCACAGCTGCAGGATAGCTGGCCTGGGAAGCCAAATTCGACCCCCCACTTGCGAGAGAAGGTCTGCCCTGACTGGCAGAGGCCAGGGTTGGCCGTGAACAAGGCGCAGGAGGGCCGGAAACCAATGTCTCGCTGGCCAGCGTGGAGCCACTAACAGCACTCTGTAGGAGCCCTGGCATATTCTCTCCAGTACCAGTGGAATCAAGGGTATTGGAGGGAAAGCGTACAACATTCCTCCCGGCCACTCGTGAGACAGTGCATCCAGCCCCAGCGGGCCACAAGGATAGCTCAGGGAGAACCACATTTGGCAGTGGGTCGTCTCCCTCGATGCAAAGAGATCCACCTGGGCTACGCCAAAGCGTGCCCACAAATTTGCGACCACCTCTGCATGCAGCCTCCACTCCCCCGGAGGGGGTCCTGACCTGGAGAGGAGATTCGCTGCTTGGTTCAGCGCACCAGGAATATTAACTGCTCTTAATGAGGTCAGCCGAGTCCCTGGGCGGTCTTGAGGCAACGCCGAGATCTTGTGCCCCCCTGGTGATTGACATAATAGACGGCTGAGCGATTGTCCATACGTACTAGCACATGCTTGCCCTGTATAAAGGGAAGAAGTGCTCTCAGGCCAAGGTGTATTGCTCTGAGCTCCAGGACATTGATGTGTTCTTTATCCCACGGGCGTTCCCACCGGCCTCTCACCATCCGACCCTCCCAGAGTGCTCCCCAGCCGGTCTGGGAGGCATCTGTGGACACTAGCGTCCACCTGGAAGGTACCCTGCCCAGAGGGACTCCCTGTGTCAACCAGCTGATGATCCGCCAGGGTAGCAAGGCTTGCAAACATAACTGGGTCACCCTGAGCTTTCTGTGCCTGTGCCTCCGTGGGTGAAGGCTGAAAGCATTCAGCCAACACTGCAATGGACGGGCCCTTAGAAGGCCCAGTGGACCCACCATTGCCGCAGCAGACATCAACCCCAACATCCTCTGAAAGCAAAGTTGCTCTACACGCCTGTTCTGGCGAAAAGCACGGAGGGTTGCCTGGATCCTAGCTACTCTTTGAGGGGTGAGAGATGCCATCATTGTGAGAGAGTTCAGGCAGAGTCCCAAAAAGGACGTTTCCTGCCTTGGATTCAGGTCGCTCTTTTTCGAATTGACCTGGAAGCCGAGAGACTGAATGTGGGACAGTACTGACTCTGTATCCTCCACAACCTGCTGGCGGGATGGGGCACATATGAGCCAGTCGTCGAGGTAGGGCATAATCCTTAAACCCCTCCTCTGAAGGGGTGCCAAGGCAGCCGCCACTACCCTGGTGAACATCCTCGGGGACAGGGAGAGGCCGAACGGAAGGACCTGAAATGTACAGGCTTGTCCCTGAAAGGCGAAACGGAGGAACAGCTGATGTTCCTGACAAATTGGGACGTGGAAGTCGCATCTTTTAAATCGATCTTAGTGAACCACTCGCCCGGCTATATTGACTCTAGGATGTGCCTTTTCTGGAGCATTTTGAATGTCAGGGTTTTCAAGTGCGCGTTCAAGCGGCGCAGGTCTAAAATGGGGCGTAGCCCACCGTCCTTTTTGGGGACCAGGAAATATATTGAATAAAAGCCAGCTTGCTGTACACTGGTGCCTACTCTTGTTATGGCGCCTTTCTGCAGTAGTGTCGCCACTTCTTCTGCTAAAATGTTTGCCTGGACTGGGTCCTTGACTGTGGTCGGATGGAACCCCGAAAAGGGTGGAGGCCGCCGCCGAAACTGGAGTCGGTAACCCCTTAACATTGTATCCAACACCCAAGGGTCTGAAGTCACCCTCTCCCAGCCATCCAGGCGTAGCTGCGTGTGAACCTCTGCAGCTGATCCCCGTATCCTACTTACGGCCCCCCGAGTCCTTGGACCCCTGGGGGGGCGCCTGCGTTGGGCTGTCCTATTTGCCCCCGACTGGGGTAGACGTTCCCCCAGATAGTGCCCCTGCCGGGCAGGACTTTCCCGGCTGAAACCCTGGCGTCACCAGACACATGTATGTGTTTGCTGACTACTTGCCGTTCCAGTTCAGGGTGGATGAAATTACCTCTTTACACCCTCGCGAGCACCGCTCCTGAGCTTTAACGAGCACAGACTGTGAGTCGGGATGGAAAACCTCGGCTGGCAGTACCGGCATATTTATGAGCTCTGCCCTCACACCTTCAGGGAGGGCAGTCTGGGCCAGCCAGATCTGCCTGCGAGCTAGGATCGCCGATGACATGGCAGAGCCCACGTCACGCGTCATCTGGGCAAGGGCAGACAAGGCCGTATCCATAAGGTCCTTGGTGTCCTGATCACCTGCACCGACAGTCTTCCTTATAGCAGCTAAAATAACCGCCAATGCATTTCCGGACCGAGCAGCACGAGCAGACGCATTATAGGCCTTACAAACAAGGCGATCAGTCCTGTCTCACTCCCTCCGAGGGCTGTGTGGGTCTGCAGTCAACCTCTGTGGTCCAGCGGAAGTCAGAGCAGCCATCTCCCTTTCTACAGGTGGCACATCCCCAACCCGGTCTCTGGTGGGTATGACGCCTTAGCCAGCTTCCTGCAACCTGCGTTAAACTGACAAGGTTTGCTCGGAGCATCCCAGGTTTTTCTCAGCAGAAATCATCTGCTGCAGGGAGGGACACCGTGGGCCGGGGCTGGGCAATACCGGCCCAGACCCCATCGATTGGGCTAGCACCCTGCACCGGGATTGTGAGTCCCACGATTTTCGCAGCAGTAAGAACTTTCTCCGCTAGATCCACTGTACCGGCGACATCTGTGCCATCCCCTCCTGATGTTGAATTCCCTGGGTAGGAGGTAGCACTACTGCGCCCACCCTCAGGGTTCCCCTGGTCTTGCCCAACCCCCAGGAGGGAGCCTTGAGCATAAAATGAAATGGCGTCAGGATGCCTTTGCTCCTGAAAAGAAGGCAGGTGATCAAGTGAGGCCTCCGCTGAGCCGACGGCCTCGGCCTGCCGAGGGTGGGTTTCGAAGCTGTTCATCCTGTCTGTCAGGCCACGAACAGCTGCCAGAAGTTGGGTGTACATGCTCCCCTCCTCTACAGAATCCTGCACGGGCGAACTTGGAGGGAGCGCGGGGGAGTCGACAGCATCTGCGGTTCTCCTCCTCTTGTGCTTATGAGGAGACTTATGGGACGACCTGTGCTTCCTTCCCGAGGACATACCCTCTGGTTCAGAGGACTGCCCTCCATGAGTGGAAGAGGAGTCCGTCTGTGACACCAGAGGCTGCCTGCAGGCCAGCCCTACGAGCCCTCTCCTCGAGAGGCAAGTCGAGTGCGGCGGGGCATGGGTTCTTGACATCTCCCAGGAGATGAGCACTGCCTAAACACCCTGGGCACTCCCAGTGGCCATCACGTGAGTACATGGCCGCGCCGCAAAAGATGGCCACATGGGATGCCATCTCGGCAATCAGGACACACACGCCTCAATAGGCCGTAAGAGTGTACAACAATAGCAGCCCCAACAACTCTTTACCCTGCCCACTGCGAACAATAGCCAATGACCCAAGGCAATTGCTGCCGAGCTAGGTGGAGCAGACACCACACTGAACAACGCCGTTTGTGTACTGGCCCAGCCTGCTGCGAACAGCTGCCAAGGGAACAGTAAATGTAGCTTTACTGCGCACAGTAAGCGTATCCACCACCTTTTGTACGGCCTGCTGCGTACAGTGGCCAACGGACTAAGAAAGCTGTTTTATTTATTTATTTATTATTTTATATCGATAGAAAAGTAGGCTCTGCCAACTAAATTGTATACATACAATAATAATAAGGCTTATGGGTTTTATCGTATACTCTCATTCCTGTTGCGTGAAGCGGCCGGAGAGCCGTCTCCACGCACTTGGAAAACGTTTGTGGGGCTAGAGAATAGCCGAACGGGAGACATTCTGAGTAATGCTCTGAAAGCGGTTGTGAAGCCTCTTGTTTTGAGGCGGCTGTCATGGAAACAAGCCACGCTTGAGCCCCTGCCGCCGCTGCAAGGGGAGGAGTCCTCCACGCAGCCCATGGGGGGCTCTGCCCGAAAGGGCTGGGTGTGTGTGTCATTAGCAGAGGCATGCCCTGCCTGCTCAGCTTGTGACAAGAGTGTAGCTTCCTCCTCGCGTTGGGACGCGAGGAGGAATAACACTGTGACTGGGCAGCAGACTGCTGACACTGTGAACGAGCTGCGTGTCATTCGTAGACAGAGAGCTCGTTTTAGCGACCGTCTCACCACGTGTCATGCCAGGCATGACGTGGTGAGGGGAAAGTAATGTAGGGCTGGCTCGATCAATAATACAAATTGTATTGACGGCCTGCCTATATGTGGGGGGGGATGCGTGTGAAACAGTTATGGCCGGGCCGGTAGGCTCCGGCGTTAACTGTGTGGGGAGAAAACAGCCGTCTTTAGTAAATAGGTGTTTCTCGCTGTCACACGTTTCTCCCTCGCCCCGTAATAGCCGGCGCTCGTGGGGCGGGACATCGCTCCATGAGCCCGCTGCTCTGGGCCTTCGCTGACCACTCGCCGCAGCCTGCGATGGAGGCGGGCGGGGCTGGTAAGCCTGGGGGCCAGGAGGAGGAGCTGCCGGCGGCGCCGCAACAGTGACTGCCGGGGGCCTATGGCGGCGACGGGGGTTTGGAGCGGAGCGCTGACGCCCGGGTGGAGGCGGAGGGCGGGAGACGTGTCTCCGGAATTTCTCTGCCTCCTCGGAAGCGGCCTGCATGTCATCCACCATAGATGACAGACGGGGCCCGAACAGCACGTCCGGGCTGATGGGGCACTCCAGTAACTGCCGCCTCATCGGCTCATGGATGCCCGGGGTCTACTGCAGCCACAGGTTCCTCTGTATGAGGTGATGCCATGCCGCCGTCCGGGCCGCTGCCACCGCGCCGGTGGAGCAGAGGCAGAGGATGACACCGGCGGTTTTCACCACGTCGACTGCCTGTTCGGCCAGACGATGAGGGTCAACCGCCATGGTGGAGCTGTTATGCGTCAGCAGGGCGATGTTATTCATAACAGCCTCTTGCTGCATCATACACGACGCGCTCTGTCTGTAAGCTTGGCCGTCAGCTGGTCTTTGGGAGTGCGGCAGCGGTCGCTGAGCCCCGGCTTCACTCCAAAGACAGCACACAGAGCGGGATCCAGCGGCGGTACCGCCCTGTAGACCCGGTCTGTCAGACCCTCCGTCTTCGTGACCTGGATGAATGTTTTCACCGGGGCACCGAGCCTCCCGTGCTCCGCCGCAGCCCGACTGAAGTACGGGCTGATGGCGGGAAACATCGGCCAGATCGGGTCGAGACAGGCGGGGCGTGTCGCGGCCTCGGGCCCCCAGACGCCACGGAGCTGGTCCGGGCGTTGGGGGTCCTGAGGCCCACCGCAAGGCCAAGGTTTGCGGCTGCCCTGGTGATAATGCCCGGTAGCTCTGCTACCAAAGCTCCAACCACTGGAAGTGAGGTGGCGGCAGAGACGGGCAATGCTGCTGCCCCGGGCCTCTCCGTTCGGAGAGGTGAAGCCGGGGGAGACGCCCCCTCCTCGTCGCGGTCGGAGTCGTCTGACTCCGAGCTCACAAGGAGAGAGAGGGCGTCGTCGAGCGGGACAGTAAAGTCGTCAGCCCATTCAGCAATGGCGGCGGCAGTGTCGGCTCCGCGCTGTCTGGGCAGCGCAGCATAATGCCGATACAGGCAGGGCGGCGAGAGCGCCAAGACGGCATGTTCATGCCCAAGGCAGCCCTCGCACACCTCATGGCCGCCACACGGCAAGATGTAACCCGCGTTACATGTCTTGCAGATGCCGTTCGCGTTGAGTCCATAATATCTATTTATTTACTTCAGTATGCTACAGGATCGTCCTGAAGAAAATGGGAGCAGAACGTCCGCCGGTGCCCGCTTATATCTGCGGACTGCGGACGGTGTTGAGGCCCACGCTGTTTGTGGGCGGGGATTACACATTTTTCAGTGCTACGGCTCGCGCCGAGGGATAACCCAATAGCGATAGCCTTAAAAGGCGAAGCCTATACGACATAGAACTAGAATCAATATGTTCAGGGGTTGTTCGTAATATTGTGGTCATATAACATGGCATGAATGTAACAGAAAATGTAATAATGGCCATAGGGTCATAAACAAGTGCATATGGATATGTACGATAACTGGGGGCAAATATGTCATTAAAGTTATTTCTTAAACAGAATATAGCCTACCACGATTAAGGTTCCTGAAAACCCCCAAATTAACTTGAAAAACACAGACTAACAACTAAACATCACGTACAATCACTGAATGAAGATCATGACAATAAAAAGCACATTTCTTACTAGTTAGTTATATAAAATGCATTTTATTGACAAAACAATGTTGATATTGCATTTGCATCAAAAGATTGTCATCCGTGTTTGGTTTTCAGCGATAGCAGCATTCATAGCAACCTTGATATCCAAGTGAGGTGGACGCAGACCCATTGAAAAGAATAGGCCAGAAAATGGCATGTCACATTTTTATAGCAGTTACTGTAAAACTACTGCATTTACCACTATGGCCAATGTTTTTATACTAAATTTTGGTGTGAGACTGGGTTGAAGGGACGTGGTTAGCTTAATTCCTTGAGGAGGTCTGATTCAAAAATCTGAAAAATAAGATTGTTGTTTTGACGTATCCATAACAAGAGGGTACACTGCGCAGTGCGCACCCCTCTCCCAATTGAAGAAAGTCTGAGAAACTCACCCATTCATAATGCAAAGGTTTACATTTCGTTATGTGCAGCACGAGAAATGCCGGACAATCATGCTCTGGCACCCGATTCAATAGATACATTTTCGCCTATAACGGTCTTTAAAGGTTATTTCGAATAAAACCAAAGAAAACCACTATTGCAATCTATATATGGCACCAAATAAACAGCTGTTCAATAGATGACAGTATGGCCCATTCCCGTTTCTTTGCTCACTGTCTCAACCCTAACCCTCATTGCTCATGCTCATTGCTACCCCTCATTGCTACCCCTAATCGACCCTACCAAATGGGACAACCCTACCCTGTGACGTCATCATGGCCTCCCCGTGCCCCCTAGCAGATAACCAGACCCCTGCAATGTTACAAGAGACAGACTGGCTGCCATTGTCTCGGGCAACGAGCAAGACCCATTGTAAAGATGTTTAACCTGAAATGGTATTTATATTTTGTAATTGGCATGTTTAAATAAAGTGTTGGAAAAAAAGAGTAAAAATAATAATACTATTTGTCCCTCGTAATATACCTTTATTTTGAATGTCACTTAGCTACATGTTAAAGGTGTGTGAGTGCACCCTTAGATAATAATCGGTTAAGAACAAGAACACTTTAGAAGAAACACTTTATTTAAATAAACACTGAACCACACATCTAAAAATACACACACGCACACCTAAAAATACACACACACACACACACACACACACACCCTCTCTCAGCTTTTGAGAGAATGGTGGAGAATCACATCTTCTCCACCATTCCGCCAACTTTGCCTCGCTCTCCTCATGCCTCGCCTGCTCCCTGGCACTCTCCTCTTGGAAGGGGTGTCTGGGGTGGTGGAAGAGGTGCCTGGGGTGGAGGAGCATGAGGGAGAGGTGGGGGGGCTGGTGGCAGTGGACTCAACGATGTCCTGAAAGAAAACGAATAAGAAGGAATTAGGAATTATATGCCAGAACTGGGTGATATGGCCATATGTTACGTACAATATATAATAGCTATGTACACAATATAGTACTGCCAAAAATTACATTGATTAACCATGTAATATTACTAATATAATATAATATATTAGTATATAGAATATTACTTATAGAATGTTACTAATATAATATAATATATTAGTATAAAGCTTATTTTTAACCTGGAGTCACTAGAACATGGAAGATCTGGATATCATACGACATGATATCCAGCCTGGTCTTGCAGCCCGGCCGTCGGACCCCCGCGGGCCGCCCGACCCCGGCTCCCGGCCGGGCCGCAGAGCACGATCACGGGCTGCACCCCGGCCGAGAACCGGGGCCGGGCGGCCCGCGAAAGTCCGACAGCCGGGCCGCAGAGTGGGCCGCCCGACCCCGGTTCTCGGCCGGGCCGCAGAGCACGATCACGGGCTGCAGCCCGGCCGAGAACCGGGGTCGGGCGGCCCGCGAAAGTCTGACGGCCGGGCCGCAGAGCACGATCACGGGCTGCAGCCCAGCCGAGAACCGGGGTCGGGCGGCCCGCGAAAGTCGGCCGGGGACTTTCGAGATCTTCCGCGAAAGTCGGCCACAGACTTTCGCGATCTTCCGAGAGTCCTTGGCCGGGCTTCGAAGCCCGCGGCCGGGCTGCAGAGTATAATTAATAAAATAATTACTAGTTAATTACAGAGAAAATACTTACATTTGTGTTTTTCCAATCCTGTCGCATCTTTTCGTCCTCCATCTTGTCTAGGATATTTCTGGATTTTCCGTTTTCTCGCAAGGTATTGTGGGAGCAAGTCAGAACTGAATCGCTTTGAGGGTGCCCATCGAAAATCTCAATTTTGAGGGGATGTTAGCCCTCCCCCTTACCCCTTAAAGCTACCTTAAAGTGGTATTGGGACATTGCTCCACGGTGCGTGCACGCGCAACAGCGAGGGCTAGGGCTGAGATTTTCTTTAGAGCAAAGGAATGGGAAAGGGCCGAAATGTGAGAGAAAATGAAGGGTGAGTCTAGCAATGTCCAATTAATCAGAAGGACACTATGGGACACTATCTTGCACCCAGCGCAATTTACTTTCTACACTGACGCATGTATCATCGATAGTTTGCACCCAGCGTAAAGCAGATTTTCCCCCACAGCAAACTCACGTCACTACACTTGCGCCCTGAGAGGCGTGTCGGCGAAAAGCAGAGGCTTGTTCTGGCGCAAAATGATACATGGTGCTATTTTACTGATCTAAAAAAGCAATTGCGCGACTGATCGTAAAATACCTAGTCTAAGTGCACTAGCGGATAGTGCTGTTTTTGTTGCTATTTTGACGTACCATGGCAGGTCAGAACTGCAACGTAAGCTTACACACCAGTAGGCTATAAACAGCACAAACGATTAGCCTAATTGAAATATTGTGATGATGTGGATTGTGGAAAGATATTTTTTGTGCTCTTTCAAATTTTAAGTTATTAAGGTTTTATTTTTTTTCACTCAGCACCCCAATAATGTCCGAATCGGTCCAAATCGGTCTCATTCCTTTGTGCTTCGTTTGTGCACGTTTGTGCACGACAAATGAACGACAAATGAACATTTGTGCTCATACCACCTTTGAGATATTAAACATAACATTTTGTAAACAAATCACGTCACTCAACTTCCGAAGCTGGCGCCCCAAAGGTGAAACAAATATATAAAACTTCTTCTGATCGTTTGTGCTCGACGCATGAATATTCCTGCTTTTATTGTTTAACAAGTGACGCAGTTGGTCACGCGGCGTAGTTGTGCTGCAGAAGACAACCGCGGGAAGATCTGAAGGCTTCGACCCAAACGTCTCCTGTGCTTTTTGTTGCACTGACAGACTTCAGTTCTCTTCCATAGAATGTCTCCAGTTCTCTTTACATGTGTTCATTGTTCATTCTCTTCAGATATTCCCTCCGTTGTCTTCTGCAGCACAACTACGCCGCGTGACCAACTGCGTCACATGTTAAAAAATACGAAGCCTTTAGTCTAGAACTTGAGAAGTTTGAAAGCACAAACGTTTATTCTTCATGCGCAAATGGATGAGACCAATTTGGACATTCTGGTTGAGTGAAAAAATGAAACCTTATTACTTAAAAAAATAAAAGAGCAGGAATATTCATGCGTCGAGCACAAACGATCAGAAGAAGTTTTATATATGTTTTTCACCTTTGGGGCGCCAGCTTCGGAAGTTGAGTGACGTGATTTGTTTACAAAATGTTATGTTTAATATCTCAAAGGTGGTATGAGCACAAATGTTCATTTGTCGTTCATTTGTCGTGCACAAACGTGCACAAACGAAGCACAAAGGAATGAGACCGATTTGGACCGATTCGGACATTATTGGGGTGCTGAGTGTAAAAAATGAAACCTTAATAACTTACAATTTGAAAGAGCACAAATGTTCATTTGTCGTGCACAAACGTGCACAAACGATGCACAAATGATTGAGACACATTTGAACCGATTCGGACAATATTGGGGTGCTGAGTGACGTCATATGTTTACAAAATGTAATGTTTGATATCTCAAAAACGGTATGAGCACAAATTTTCATTTGTCGTGCACAAACGTGCACAAACGAAGCACAAACGATCTGAAATAGTTTTACATGTTTTTTTTACACATGGGGTGCCAACTTCACGCAGGTCGAGTTAGTGTGTGTTTAAACACACGCAAACTAAACACGTGACGCATAATACAGTCCATGGCAATATATATTAACGGGGGGACACATGCGTATTATGAACACAAGTCGATAACGATTATGTATACAGTACTGGTAAGAAACTATGTTTGTTAATGTATTGCCTCAAATAATTTAATAGACCCACAGTTGCGGCACAGGACCGCATATAGTATATGTGTTAAGTTCTCTTTACCAAAATTTACATGACGACTCAGTGTTTCTGAAGTTGTAGAAGAAAACACTATTCCATGTGTGAATTAGCCCTATTATGTGGCCATGAACTGAGCCGTTTAAAGTGTGAAATTCATGTGGTCATGCATCTGTCTCAGCGGAGACTGAAAACGCGCTGCCAAATATCAACTCCTCAGTTTCAAATGCGCTCATGGCACTTAAAGGGGATGGGAGACGGCACTCTCATTGGTTTGTTGTACGTTATGCCCAAAACACACTAACCCATTTCAGATTTTTGTCGGGCGCAAGAGTCATTTATCCGCCGGTATAGTAGTGTAACCTGCGATGTGTTTTTCTTCCTTCAATCATGGACTCGGACGCTCAGCATTGGGTGCAGCGGTTTTATTGCCTGCACAATGGGTCAGCAAACATAAAGGACAGGTTTTAAGCATTTCCTGGTCCGCCTGCAGCAGATGCTGTCTTTTCTGCTCTATAATGTGTTATATAACACAAACAAACAATATATATTTACAAATAAGAAAACGGAGTCACGCTAAACAGCGCGCATAAACAGGTGAACGCTCCACTCATGTGGCAACCAGCGGTATTGCATGTCAACCCAGTCGCCAAGAAAAAACGTCAGTTTCCATGAACACTGGATACGTAGCATTTCAACGTAAAAAATAGCGTGTTATACCTACAATATCCACGTGTGCCGCTGTGGAGGCGGGTTTCGGGGTTTGGGTTTCACGGCTTTCGCGGCAAATTGTGGACACGATTGTTTAGGGGGGGGGGTGGGAGACTGTTGATGACCGGGAAGGGGGGGCCCTTCCTGCCCGAGACTTGGCGCGGTCAGACCCCAAGGGCAGGCCCCCCCTTCCTGCCCTCGGGGTCCGACCGGGCCAAGTTTCGGTGCGGGGGTCCCAGTTAGGCCCTAGAAGATGGTATTCAAATTTCAGGGCGGTAGGACCTTCCTATCTCAAAAACTTTTTTTCCACCACATTCTGAACCATTAGGTCTCGCAGGCAACACTTCTGAAGGGGCTTTGTCCAAATGACAGTCCATTTGGGAAAACTTTTTTTCTCTATGGGCTAGAACTACAAATCTTGCATATGTCGTTCTCGGGGCCCCGGGAAATGTGTGTCAACATTTTAGCATCCCTAGCTATCTCGAAAAGGCTGGAAAAGGGGCGTTACCTCCAACGGTACAGTCAATGTACATAAGACAGAGGTTAGTTTCTAGGCCCCATTTTTTGCGGGATGGAGGTGTACATTTGTGGCTTAATGTGTGTAGACACCGCTGGCCTGTGGCCACGTCTTTGAAGTCTGGGGTCAAAAGGTCAAAAGGAGCCGGCACCACGCCGCTTATGAGATAACAAAAAGTGAATCTGTATTTCTGTCATTACATTTTGTCATTATTGAAGAGAGGCCTGATTCTCAGATATGCATATTGGACTGTTAGGGTATAGGTCTGGGAAGAACTTCAGGCCAAAATCTTGCAAGCGAGCCGCTGGGTGCAGGTGCAACGAGATGGAGCACTTGCTGAGCCTGGACTTTCATAATCTTCGCTCTGTGAATGTAAAGGATGTTTGGTCGGATGTTACGACGAAGAATCATAATGTGAATGGGAATATTCTATAAATCTCTTGATATCATCTTTCGTCTCAACACTTCTGCTGCAGCCACTTAAAGTCTCACTCCGAGAACCTTAAAATATGAATCAATCCATTAGAAGTATGAAAATATCTTCCCGGTGGTGCAGCAGAGCAAACAAGGTGTCCTTTGACATCTACGTTTCGAGACGATTGCAACAGTGCCACACATGATCATATTTGAATATGTTTCGGGGTAGTAATTAGCTGTCGATTTTGGAGGCCTTTATCAATAATGACCAGCTATAGATTTGCTTCCCGATGGAGATTTTCGACAAATTACATGTTAATTAGCATCTACACGTTAAGCTGAGTCCAATGAGATCAAGCTCGGCCTCTTGCTACACCGACATCATGTCCTAGAACTAGGTGTACCATGTAAAATACATGTTACCATTAGCTAGAGTGTCGTTCTTGGTGTCATTGGACTCAGCTCAACGTGTAGATGCTAAATAACATGTCATTTGTGACAAATCTTTATCGGGATGCAAATCAATAGCTGCTCAGTATTGATTAAGGCCTCCAATTTCGACAGCTAATTACTACCATTAAACATGTTCGAATATGCTCATGTGTGGCACCGTTGCAATCGCCTGGAAGCGTAGATGTTGAAGGATACCTTGTTTGTCCTCTTACGCCACCGGAAAGATATTTACATGCTTCTGATTGACTAATGAATTGATTCAGCTATTCCCCCAGAAGTCTGGGGTCAAAAGGTCAAAAGGAGACGGCACCACGCCGGGGTGGATCCAGATCTCGGGCAACAGCGCAGGGTTGCCAGGTCCTGCAAAAAACGTGCCCCCCACATACCGTTCAAAATCCACCCAAAATGTCCTAGAAGCATCCCAAAAAAAATGATATTATTGGCCATTTTGGCCAACGTTTTGAAAGTAATAATATTTGAGGGAATATTTTTTTGTTGTGGTTTTAGCAGCGAAATGCACCGTGTGCGTGTGTGTGTGTGTGTGTGTGTGTGTGTGTGTGTGTGTGTGTGTGTGTGTGTGTGCGTGCGTGCGTGTGCGTGTGCTTGTGTGTGTGTGTGTGTGTGTGTGTGTGTCTGTGCATGTGCGTGCGTGTGTGTGTGTGTATAACACGCTATTTTATGTTTGAAATGCGACGTAATCCAGTGTTCACGAAACGTAAACTGTCAACGTAGGTATGATTTTGGCGACTGGGTTGGCTCTCAGATATACGTGTTTCTAACAAGATGATATCATTCAAAGTTACATAAAGTAACAGTTTAATAACACAAACGCAGGAAGCACGTGAGCTGCTAGTTTAGCGAAAGCAACCTGACGTCGTTGAAACATGCGAGCGAGCCGATCAACTCCTAATAACTATAAAACTAAAGATCAGACACAATCACTGACTGAAGATTATGCAATTAAAAAGTATATTTCTCGCTAGAAATGTTATTAGAAACACGTTTAACGGTGAATCGGTCCTAAAATATTGCATTTCCCATTCAGATAATAAAGATTAATAAAGATCATACACATTCACTGACTGAAGATTATGTAAGGAAAATGTACATTTCTCGCTAGAAATGTAATTAGAAACGCGTTTAATGGTGTATCTGTCCTAAAATATTGCATTTCCCATTCAGATAATAAAGATTAATATAAGCTACGCCGTGTTCCGGAGCCGCGGGGGATTCTGGGAATTGGGGTTCTTAGTTGACAAATGGGGCTTTTGTTAACTTGTTTTGTTGTTAGGATTAAGTGGGGTTAATGGGTTCGGGATGTTATGTGGTTGTGTGTTGTTCTATTAACATTGTTCGTGTGTTCATTATTGTCGACACCGTCACCGAGAGTGACGTGACCATCGTTTCGCG
Source organism: Gadus macrocephalus (assembly GCF_031168955.1). Taxonomy (NCBI): domain Eukaryota; kingdom Metazoa; phylum Chordata; class Actinopteri; order Gadiformes; family Gadidae; genus Gadus; species Gadus macrocephalus. The sequence goes on from NC_082386.1 coordinate 3,180,855, forward strand.
CAGCTGTTCCGTGTTGAAGTCTCGTTCAATAAAAACCAACTCTCGTTGTCGAGCGTTCAATAAAAACCAACTCTCGTTGTCGAGCGTGCCCCCCCCCCCCCCCCTACAAACGTGTCTCCCCCCCCCCTCAACAAACGTGTCCCCCCCCCCCCCCCCCCCCCCCCCCCCCCTTCAACTAACGTGTGTCCCCCCCCTACAATCGTGTGTCGTCGTCCCCCCTCAACAAACGTGTCTCTCCCCCCCCCCCCCCTCCCCGGTCATCAACAGTCTCCCCCCCCCCCCCCCCCTAAACAATCGTGTCCACAATTTGCCGCGAAAGCCGTGAAACCCAAACCCCGAAACCCGCCTCCACAGCGGCACACGTGGATATTGTAGGTATAACACGCTATTTTTTACGTTGAAATGCTACGTATCCAGTGTTCATGGAAACGTACACCACTGACGTTTTTTCTTGGCGACTGGGTTGTGCATGTACAACACAAAAATGGCGGGACCGACTAGACATTCTAGATTGTGAATGCTAGCAACGCCACAAGTGGGATTATAAACATACATAAAACTAAAACAATGTATCGGTTACCTGCACAATGGGTCAGCAAACATAAAGGACAGGTTTTAAGCATTTCCTGGTCCGCCTAGACAAAATAAATACAATATTGCAAACGAAAATCAAAACTCAAATAAAATAAACAATACAATGCCAAATATCAGAAGAGTTTATTAAACAACCGTCTAGAGATAAGTGACAATGATAAAATTACTTTAATAAATGTTTCATGCGGACACGTTTCATGCTCAACCTACCTGCAGCAGATGCTGTCTTTTCTGCTGCAGGATATCCGGAGTGCAACATTAGCAACATATCCAAATAAAAGTCTTGATCCAATGATACAGGATTTAACTATTTACATACTCATTTTATTTGCTCCGTTACAGTAGCAACAGCGCCTCTCACTTGCGTTTCAGACCATTCAATTAGGGCCCTATAACTTAACAACCATCCGTGATGATGACACAGCAACAACACCTCTTTTTCATAATTTAATTAATTATTTGGTTTGCCACCTTGTCTTGAAAATGAATCCCTCTTATGTTCAAGAGTAAGGATTCTCAGGCCCCATGTGATCTAATCTAAAAGTGTGCCCTTGAGGTACTTTGAAACTGTAGAAGTGACTTCTTCCGTCCGTGTGACTGGTTCATAATAATGTTTAAATGGCTCTCGGGTTAAAGAAATTGATCTTGATAAAACCCAGACGACCTGAAGCCTTTGTTTTGTGTCTCAGTGACACAAAATGTCACGCAATCGAGGAACCTAATTTGATAGGTTGAGACAGACCGTTTTTTTTTTTTTTATTCTCCAAAGGAAATGCATCGGCATGCCAATCCATCTGTGCCGAGTGTAACTAGCTACATGAACGCAATGAGAGAGAGAGAGAGAGAGAGAGAGAGAGAGAGAGAGAGAGAGAGAGAGAGAGAGAGAGAGAGAGAGAGAGAGAGAGAGACCGACCATTGTAAATTCTCCTCAGAGCAAAATAAGTACCTTCCCTGAACGAGAGAGGAGAATGGAGAGGCAGGCAGCGTGAAGGGCAACATGGCCAGACGCTTTAGGTAAATATGAATATTCATTTAATTAACACTTAACTATGTTGATCCCTCGCTGCTGTCACCTTCTTGTCTTCCACACACACACACACACACACACACACACACACACACACACACACACACACACACACACACACACACACACGCACACGCACACGCACGCGCACACACACAGACACATCCTCTGGCACCTTTCTCTTCAGTATTACTTGTGTATCCGTGTCTTGTTTAGGGATGGTGGTTATTTTGCTCAGAGGAGGCATTACAATGGATCCCAAAACCATTTTCTCCTATCAATTATTCAGATGTGACCAGACCTCATTATGCATGTAAATATTCCCTGCTCACTGAGTCGTACTCTGAGTCTTTGGCTGTGTATTTGTGTGTGCATGCCTGTGTGTGTGCTTGGGGAGGGTGAGTGTCACAATGTTTAGTTTTTCAGACTGAATGTGTCACCCACCTGTTTTGCACAATGTTAACAGGCAATCAGTGCAAGTGCTTGTATGAATCCTCCGCTATAAATACTCCCAGTCACATGTTTTCTTTAGGGATATGTGTTTGCATGTGTGAAAATGTATGCATGCATATGTGTGTGTCTGAATCTGTGTTGGATTTAATATGTGGTCCCTCGGCAGGGTTGCAATAATATTACATAAAAATGCAATATTACTATACAATAAACTTATGTGGTGCTATTGTTTTTATGTAATGTGTTATGATACATAGGTCCTGCAGGAGGATTCATCTCCAGTCTGGTTCCACAGAGCCAGGCCATCATTAAGATTCACAGCCTTGATCTCACTCTTTCAAGCCACCATACTCCGACTCAACCCATTGCTCCCACGACTGTAAGACTTTGTAACTGTGTGTCCAGCAGATAAAGTGGGAACAGATAGGCCTAAAACAGGCATGTTTTATTTCATTAAAAATGATTGGAAACACTTACACATAATACTTTAACATATATACAATTAGAGAGAGAATCACATGATATTAAAATAAACAACTAGATATACTGAAGAGATTTGGATCTGATGTGGCCAAGCCTGATGAACAAGTTGACTCTTCATGTAGTCCTCTGTTTAACTCCTGTCTGAGAGATCAGGGTGCGGTTTCCAAGTCCATTGCCCAAAATAGACCATAGTATGGAACAGTGTTGTTTTTGGCAGGCATTTTAGATTTAGTTTTAGTCTTAGTCTTTTTGACGAAATGCTTCTTAGTTTTAGTCCCATTTTAGTCATTTCTATCTTTGAAAGTTTTAGTCTTGTTTTAGTCTGACGAAAACTCAAAAGGTTTTAGTCTAGTTTTAGTCAGACGAAAACTCGTCCACCAGCCTCTCTCTGTAGTGTATGAGTGTGTGTGTGCCGTGTGCGTGCAGGCGCAGCTGCGCGCGAGCACACGAGCCAGTGTTGCGGGGGGGTGGGTGGAAGGGTCTCACGTGACGCGTTTTATCCAATCAGGTTGCTTGGATGCTCCCATTGAAACCCATTCTATTCTACGTGAACCACCTACATGTAAGCCGCTAGAAGCAGTTAAAATTGGAGCGGACTAGAGCGGACTGGAGCGGAGTCAAATCCCCGCTCCGGCCTTTGAATTTAAAACCGCTCTGCGCTCCAACCCGCTCCAACGTATTTCTTCCGCTCCGCTCCACCACCCGCTCCACGCTCCGCTCCGCTCACATGCTCTCACTAACAATTTAGTCTCGTCTAGTTCTCGTCTGACGAAAATGTCTAAATTTTTCGTCACATTTTAGTCTTTATATGGCTTTGGTGACGTTCGTCTTAGTCTCGTTTTCGTCATGGAAAAAAGGGGTCTGACGACGTCATTTTCGTTTTCGTCTTGCCTGACGAAAACAACACTGGTATGGAAGCATATATGTAGCAAAATTCAAATGGCAATGCAATTTGCAATTCAATAAGTAATTACGTTATGCAATTGACAATGCATTATGCAATTTCATAATGTAATTTGTAAATACGTTATTCAAAGTGTATTTTAACATGCAAAGTGACAATGCAATCCTCAATTAAGCTTTTCAATTTGTATAAAGGAACTCAAAGAATTTGACAAAATGTTATTCTATTTGTATTGTTATAACTTTTGCAAATTTAATTGAGGATTGCATTGTCACTTTGCATGTTAAAATACACTTTGAATAACGTATTTACAAATTACATTATAAAATTGCATAATGAATTGTCAAATGCATAATGTAATTCCAAATTGCATTGCCATTTGAATTTTGCTACATATCTGCTTCCATACCATAGAGTCAAGATGTTCAATCCTTAATTTGCGGGGCTCCTGCAGGATAACAACCAATGCCACCCTGCTTCATTCTCGACTCTCTTCTATTGGCGCGTTTCCACCGGAGGGTGCGGGTTGGTTCATTCCACAAAGGTGGGGCACGGGTCGCGTTTCCACCGCGAAAAAACGTGATCTGGACTGAGCCGTATTGAGCCGTACTCGTCTCGCCAACCCGGTATCACGCGATTGCGTGCTCATGCGCACGAACGTTAATCTATTGAAGCGCGTTCCAGAGCACCATAGTCCGACTTTTTGCGCGCTACACAGAATGAAATGTAAACCAATGCATTCTGAATGGGAGTGTTCTCAGACAATTAACGTGCTCCACAAAACGGTACGAGAGAGAGAGAGAAAGAGAGAGAGGGAGGGACAGAGAGAGAGAGCGAGAGAGAGGCTTCAGAAAGGGTGTTCTCAGATAGTACAGTGCACCCTAGTTATGTTTATGCCAAAACCACAAATGCTATATATATAGGCTATATAATTAGGCTATAATTATATTATTTAGCGTGTAATGAGACAATCTATAGCCAAATTGTCGAAGATGCCCGAGAATCTCTGGAGATATCAGCATGGGAAATCGGCGCATCAGACCCATGAACCTATAAAGAAAGACGTCATCTCAAGCGGGAGGGAACGTTTGCGGTGCTGGTTTGTGTCACGTAAGTACACGGCTCTCATGTCTCATGCATTCGGCGTGAGACACACGCAATTCAACCCATGCACACGCTCGAACCTGGTCTCGACGCTCTCTGCGAGCCAGAGAGAGCGTGATAAGAGCTGGAGACGGACGGAATGCACACGGAACGTTGTCCTTTTGTTCCTTGACTTTGTGTTTGTTAACCCGAAGGTGGAAATAAACGGGAGTTCGCTCCATTTCCACAAAGAACTGTGTCCTGACACCGCTGATCCCGTTACACTGGAGCCCAATGTGGGGCGGAGTCAATTATGGATCGATTGTCGTTGGCCAGTGTCCTCGGACACCTGGCACAAACCGCGGAGCGTCAGACCCAGCTGCAGCAGGCCCAGAACAAGGTCCTGATAGAGCTGGCCTGCTCCTTGGCCACCGACCGGGAGGCCATGTGGGAGCTGCTCGGCTCCGCCGATCCCGCGGCAGCCCTGCAGCGGGACAGGCCCACCCCGGGGCCGAGGGCGAGATGGGGGGGGGGGGTCCCAGTCAGGAGCAGGCACATAGTGCACCTTCCAACCCCATCCCGCAGACGTGCACTCAGACGACAGGGGAGGCGTGTTGGCGGTGCGGACGGCCGGGCCACCTTCGGCGGGACTGTCCGTTGATGGAGGTGGGCCAGGTCGTCCGCATCACCGGTGCCCCGGTTCTTACCCACGGTCCCAGCGAGGCGTACCGTACCGTATCCCGGTGAGGATACAGCGGGGTACGTACCAGGCGCTGTTGGATTCGGGGTGTATGCAGACCATGATCCATCAGCGCCTGGTGCGATCCGAGGCATTGATAGAGGCATCAAGCGTTTCGGTGAGATGTATACACGGGGATGTTCACACGTATCCCTTGGTCCCTATCGAAATTCGTTATGGGGGGAAAACGCATAGAGTCAAGGAACAAAAGGACAACGTTCTGTGTGCATTCCGTCCGTCTCCAGCTCTTATGACGCTCTCTCTGGCTCGCAGAGAGCGTCTTCCCTCTCTCTCTCTCATCCCCTGACTGAAAGACAAGCAGGCACATAAATACACACTTCCTGATTGGGTCAGATTGCACCTGTCAGCAATCAGACCCCATCACCCCAGCAGACCCGGTGCTCCATACTCCCCCTGCAGGCCAGACGCCGCCCCACCTCCACACACGTTATTTAATCTATTGAAACGTGATCAGGGACACGTAGGCCTCCTCATCATCCTCATCGTCATCCACTTATCCGGGGTCGGGTCGCGGGGGGAGCAGCTCAAGCAGGGGGCCCCAGACTTCCCTTTCCCGGGCCACATTGACCAGCTCTGACGGGGGGATCCCGAGGCGTTCCCAGGCCAGTGTTGAGATATAATCTCTCCACCTAGTCCTGGGTCTTCCCCGAGGTCTCCTCCCCACTGGACGTGCCTGAAACACCTCCCAAGGAAGGCGCCCAGTGGGCATCCTTACCAGATGCCCGAACCACCTCAGCTGACTCCTTTCTAAGTAAAGGAGCAGCGGCTCTAATCCGAGTTCCTCACGGATGGCTGAGCTTCTCACCCTATCCCTAAGGGAGACGCCAGCCACCCTTCTGAGAAAACTCATCTCGGCCGCTTGTACCCGCGATCTCGTCCTTTCGGTCATCACCCAGCCCTCATGACCATAGGTGAGGATAGGAACGAAGATCGACCGGTAGATCGAGAGCTTTGCCTTGCGGCTCAGCTCTCTTTTCGTTACAACGGTGCGGTAAAGCGAACGCAATACCGCCCCCGCTGCTCCGATTCTCCGGCCAATCTCACGCTCCATAGTACCCTCACTCGCGAACAAGACCCCGAGGTACTTGAACTCCTTCACTTGGGCTAAGGACTCATTTCCTACCCGGAGTAAGCAATCCACCGGTTTCCTGCTAAGAGTCATGGCCTCAGATTTAGCGGTGCTGATCCTCATCCCAGCCGATTCACACTCGGCCGCCAGCCGATCAAGTGAGTGCTGAAGGTCACAGGCCGATGATCCAATGAGGACCACATCATCTGCAAAAAGCAGTGACGAGATCCTCAGACCACCGAACTGCAACCCCTCCCCACCATGACTACGCCTCGATATCCTGTCCATGTATATCACAAACAGGATTGGTGACAAGGCGCAGCCCTGGCGGAGACCAGCACCCACTGAGAACGAAACTGACTGGCTGCCGAGAACACGAACACAGCTCTCGCTTTGGGAGTACAAAGATTGGATGGCCCTGAGGATAGACCCCCTTACCCCATACTCCCGCAGCACCTCCCACAGTTTCTCCCGGGGGACCCGGTCATACGCCTTCTCCAGATCCACAAAACACATGTAGACCGGATGGGCATACTCCCAGGCCCCCTCCAGGATCCTTGCGAGAGTGAAGAGCTGGTCCGTAGTTCCACGTCCGGGGCGAAAACCGCATTGTTCCTCTTCAATCTGAGGTTCGACGATCGGCCGAACCCTCCTTTCCAGCACCTTGGAGTAGACTTTACCAGGGAGGCTGAGAAGTGTGATACCCCGGTAATTGGCACACACTCTCTGGTCCCCCTTTTTGAACAGGGGAACCACCACCCCGGTTTGCCACTCCTTTGGCACTGTACCCGACTCCCACGCGATGTTGAATAGGCGTGTCAACCATGACAGCCCCTCAACACCCAGAGCCTTTAGCATTTCTGGCTGGATCTCATCAATCCCTGGGGCTTTGCCACTGCGGAGATGTTTGACTACCTCAGTGACCTCCACCAGGGAAATTGACGACGAAACACCATCAACCTCGAGCTCTGCCTCCAACATAGAGGGCGTGTTATTCGGATTCAGGAGTTCCTCAAAGTGTTCCTTCCAACGTCCGACGACCTCCTCAGTTGAGGTCAACAGAGTCCCATCCTTACTGTACACAGCTTGGATGGTTCCCCGTTTCCCCCTCCTGAGGTGCCGGATAGTCTTCCAGAAACACTTTGGTGCCGACCGAAAGTCCTTCTCCATGGCCTCTCCGAACTTCTCCCACACCCGCTGCTTAGCCTCCGACACGGCAGCCGCTGCAGCCCTTCGAGCCTGTCGGTACCCTGCAACCGAGTCAGGAGTCCTCCAGGATATCATATCCCGGAAGGCCTCCTTCTTCAGTCGGACGGCTTCCCTGACCACCGTAGTCCACCACGGTGTCCGAGGGTTACCGCCCCTTGAGGAGCCTAAGACCCTGAGGCCACAGCTAGCCACCGCAGCTTCAGCAATGGAGGCTTTGAACACCGCCCACTCCGGCTCAATGCCCCCAACCTCCACAGGAATGCCAGAAAAGCTCCGCCGGAGGTGTGAGTTGAAGATACCTAGGACGGGGGCCTCCTCCAGACGTTCCCAGTTCACCCGCACTACTCGTTTGGGCTTACCAGGTCTATCCGGAAATTTCCCCCATTCCCTGATCCAACTCACAACCAGATGGTGGTCGGTTGACAGTTCCGCCCCTCTCTTTACCCGAGTGTCCAAAACATGCGGCCTCAGATCAGATGACACGATCACGAAATCGATCATCGATCTTCGGCCTAGGGTACTCTGGTACCAGGTACACTTATGAGCACCCTTATGTTCGAACATGGTGTTTGTTATGGATAATCCATGACTAGCACAGAAGTCCAATAACAAACGACCGCTCGGGTTTAGATCAGGGAGGCCGTTCCTCCCCACCACGCCTCTCCAGGTGTCTCCATCGTTGCCCACGTGGGCGTTGAAGTCTCCCAGCAGAACTACGGAGTCCCCTACTGGAGCCCCATACAGGACTCCATTCAGGGTCTCCAAGAAGGCCGAGTACTCTGAGCTGCTGTTTGGTGCATACGCACAAACAACAGTCAGAGTTTTCCCCCCTACAACCCTTAGGCGCAGGGAGGCGACCCTCTCGTCTACCGGGGTAAACTCCAACACCGCGGCGCTCAGCCGGGGATTTATGAGTATCCCCACACCCGCCCGGCGCCTCACGCCCTTGGCAACTCCGGAGAAGAATAGAGTCCAACCCTTATCCAGGAGTACGGTACCAGAGCTGAGACTGTGCGTGGAGGTAAGCCCCACCAGATCTAACTGATAGCGCTCCACCTCCCTCACAAGCTCCGGTTCCTTTCCCCACAGCGAGGTGACGTTCCACGTCCCCAGAGCCAGCTTCTGCCGCCCGGGTCTGGTCCGTCGAGACCCCTGACCTTCGCTGCCACCCATGTGGCTGCGCACCCGACCCCAACGGGTCTTCCCACAGGTGGTGGGCCCATGGGATGAAGAGAGGGGGGGTGCCACGTAGTTTGTTCGGGCTGTGCCCGACCGGGCTCCGTGGCAAACCCGGCCACCAGGCGCTCGCCATCGAGCCCTCCGTCTGGGCCTGGCTCCAGACGGGGGCCCCGGGCTTCCTCCGGGCCGGGTCACATCTCCTCTTTTTTCGTTCTTCATTGGAGTTTTGTGAACCATTCTTAGTCTGGCCCCTCACCTGAGACCACTCTGCCATGAGAGACCCTACCAGGAGCACAAGGCTCCAGACAACACAGCTCTCAGGTTCACAGGGACACGCAAACCTCTCCACCACAATAAGGTGACGGTTCCAGGAGAATCGTATTCACGTAGGCCTATTTTCTAAATTTTGTATTTCAATTGGAAGTAGGCTATTTGTCGTGTCACTAAGCACGACTTCCAAACCTAGGTTCTGTCCGGGAGCGTTCTCCCTAATGTCCCTTATGGAGCTCCGTACAGATCATTCATTGTTAAATTGTCTGTGATAAATAACAAATGACAGCTTTTGGCCACCCGTTTCTACTTAAAATTGTCTGTGATAACTAACAATATGACAGCTTTTGGCCACCCATTTCTACTTTCACCTTTGATACTGAGAAATTGTGACAATACACGGATATATTAAATGCAGGTGCGCTGCTCTGTTGGCAAACCGCGAAGGAAAAAAGGGTAGCTGCTTCAGCTGTTCTTTTTAGAATTGTATGTCTTGATGTTTATTTTATCTAGCCATCTATTCTCTTGTTTTTGGCTATGTGAATGAACGTCTGCGTCGATGCCTCGCAAGTCTAGTGTCGCGAGCGGACGTTGCCATGACATCTAGAAATCATACCGTATTTAATGGGTTATCATTAATATTGATGTGTAGGGGTTGATTATAACTCGTGAATAATATTGTTTAGACCACGGTCTGGGGGAATACTCGTATTCTGATTGGCTGCAGTGCATGCATTAACTCCTGATATAGCCCTACAGACACCTGCTAAGTAGTTCCAGTCAGTGTTTAGATTCTCTGCCCGAGCCCGAGCCCGACGCGGGCCGGGTCGGGCCGATATTTCCCACCACTATACTCGGGCCGGGTCTTTGATCGAGCGTTTTAATTTTTATTTTACCATTGGTTTATTGGCCTAATCTGAGGAGAAATCTATGCCATAAACAGAAATATTATAGGCCTTTATTACACAGGTCTTCTCAATGCCGTGGAACGCTCCGTTCACTTGCATTGGTAGTAGTCCGGTGACTTGTCTAACCCAGCGTCTTCCGTTGCTAAGCGACGTCACCATCTTTGCGGACAAATTATTTCTCTGCTGATCAACACTACGAATGGCCAGAAGACTTGTATCCCCCCCCCCCCCCTTAAATAAATACTATGGCAGAATTATTATTATTATTATTCTCATTCAATTTGAACATGTGTTTTTACAGTAGAGTGGTGGAGGGATGACGTATGTTGGCCAACCCGTAAGTGAGCGTTGCCCTGGATTCCCTCGACAAAAAGCCAACGGGTTTTGCCATTGGATGTTGGATTATTGCAGAAACATTTGCGTCTTTGAAGCACCTACTCAAAAACTGAAAATAAATAAAAATAACCGTGCTCCAAAGAATGAAATGTAAACCAGTGCATTCTGAATGGGAGTGTTTCTCCGATTTTTCCATGCTACACAGAACGAAATGTAAACCCATGCAAATAAAGACTTCATGGTCATAATAATTTAAATATCATTAATCTCCTGAGTGTGTAGGGTGGTATTCTATTTTTTTCAAGGGGGCTGCATCCAGTCACTTGACCGTTATGGTTGCTATGGTGGTTGCTATCGACCGCCCCCTCTAATCCTTACATGGCTCTAAAAACCACGCGGCAAAGGAGCTGCCGTCAATTGTGTTGTTTTTGTCGTAAACTAGGGTCCGATGGTTATAAAATAGACAGATATTCCAAGGTATCCTTAAAAGGCACGTTGGATGTTTTTATTTTCTGCCGTTTAGACTTCGTATATCACCTATTTTTGTCAGCAAAACACCAAGCTCATTGATTTAACGAGGCAGGGTTATTTGAAACAATTAATTAAATATGTGTGAGAGGTCAGTCCTCCTTCTGAGTTTGCTTCCTATTTATGTCTAGTGTACACCCCTACTGTCCACAAGCACCCCCCCCCCCCCCCCCCCCCATATGGATTTGGAGAATTGTTGCCACGTCCCAGTGGTGTTGGTGTCATATATATGAAAGAGGGCATTCAATTATACTACAATGATCAATTAGAAGGCCGAAGCCCTAAAGGAAGTGATGCAATAGGTCAGGATTGGCCAACCTGCGGCTCACGAGCCACATGCGGCTCTTTGCCTAGTTTCGTGCGGCTCTTCAGTTCACATAAAATTTTGTGTTAAATTCTTTTTCTTTTTTTTTCTTTATATATATATATTTTTTTATCATAATTTTTTTTTGTATGTGTGTGCATGTTCGCAAACGTTTTAATTGATGACGCAAAATAACGTTCACAAACGTTTGGTGTGGATGCAACATAAAACGGCCTGCTAAGCTTGGATGAGCTCCTTCCCATGAGTAAACAATGTGCGTCAAGTAGGCTACGCTCCAAAAATGGCAGGTAAAAAATGCACAGCAAAAAGAAAATATGAAGAGGAACACAGGACGTTTTTGACAGAGTGGGAGAGTTTTTTTTTTTTTGTTGAACGTAATGGGAAGCCATTCTGCCTTATATGCCAGGAGTCGTTAGCGCAATTCAAGGCTTCAAATCTTCAGCGCCACTTCAGCTCACTCCATTCTAACGTCGACCAGGAATTTCGGAAAGGGACTGAACTTCGCAAGCACAAGTTAATCGCTTTGAAAAGGCAGGGAGAAAAGCAGACACAGATGTTCCAAAAATCTACGACACACTCAGAGACCCTAACGCTGGCATCTTATCAACTGGCTTGGAACATTGCATGAGCTAAAAAGCCATACAATGAAGGAGTTTGTAAAAAAATGCCTGTGACGTTGTTAAAATCTTGTCTCCTGAAAACAGCAAACTAATACACACTGTTAAATGCAGAATATCGGACATTAACACGGCTATTGAATCGCAGTTGCACTCCGATCTTCAAGAATGTGAATATTTGAGTGTCGCATTGGACGAGTCTTGCGACATTCAGGACAAGCCACAGTTGGCAATATTTGCACGGTCGGTATCAAGTGAGTGTCATATCAGAGAAGAACTCCTTGACATTGTACCATTGAAGGACCGAACCCGTGGAATAGATGTAAACGAAGCGATGATGGCTGCATTTGCGAAAGCAAGTCTCCCGATACCAAAACTGACTGCAATGGCCACGGATGGAGCACCTGCCATGATCGGCTCTTTGAAAGGGCTTGTGGGGCTGTGGAAAGCTGACCACACATTTCCAGAGTTTTGGAATTTCCATTGTATAATCCACAGGGAGCAACTCGTCTCTAAATCAGTGAATTAAGACAACGTCATGAAGCCCGTGATGGAAATCTACATCCGCACACATGCGCTTAACCACAGGCAATTCAAGAATCTCATCGCTGAGCTGGACCAAGGGCTTCCAGGTGACCTGCCGCTGCACTGCACTGTGAGGTGGCTGTCAAAAGGCAAGGTACTTTCTCGCTTCTTTGAGCTTTTGGATGCCGTGAAACTGTTCATGGAAGAGAAGGACAAGGACTATCCCGAGCTCTCGGACCCCAAGTGGATTATGGATCTGGCCTTTTTGGTCGACATGCTGTGTCACTTGGACAGACTGAACCTGACCCTGCAGGGTAAGTTACACATGCTGCCTGACCTGGTGAAAAGTGTGTTTGCATTTGTCAACAAACTGAAGCTGTTCAAGACGCATTGTGAGGGACCGGCGTGGTCGCCCCACGTATCTGGGATACGGCCAACTGGATATTGCGAGTGTGGGCAAAAATGAGGGCAACGGACAGAGGACTAAGAAAAAAGTGAAGTTTTAATGTCTCCAAAACATTCACACAAAAATATAGCAACGTTCCAAACGAAAAGGAGATGACTGCATCGGTCAGCAAACAAAACTAAGATACATAACATAGGATATCATAACCTTTCGTACTGGCCTCACGTCAAGCCAGCACCACTTTCAGCCCCAAACACCAAATGAAAAGGCCCTTAAATAGGGAAATGGTAATTGGACCAATCACGGCCATATGGGCCAGACCATTAACTGGGGAAACATTTACCTAAAGCTAACAATCCAACATAACTGAACAGAAAGTACATTGTGTGAATACTAAATAAACATGATACTAAACAAACAATCACCAAATACATATATACCCACACCCTGTGCAGAACCTAAAGATATTTACAAAACAGCTGTTTCTATCAACACCCCCCTGGGCTATTCCCTGATACTTGGATCCTAAGCTCCCTTAGCATACTGCCCCCTACCGGGACGGAAGACCAATTCTATACCAGCCCAATCTAATATATACACACAATATAATAATAATAATAATAATTCCTCTAATGCGGGACAGTGAGAAGGGGGAGGATTTCACCTTCTCACATTTCCCACCACCTCCGGAGTTTCGCCAACCGGATGGCGAGACAAAAAGTCTGCTACTGTATTCTGCCTTCCCGCTCGGTACTGCACCGTGAAACGAAATGGCTGCAGTGCCAAGAACCAGCGGGTGATGCGAGCATTGGAGTCCTTCATGCTCCCCAACCACCGCAAGGCGCGGTGATCAGTCTCCAGTGTAAAGTCTCTACCCAGCAGGTAGTATTTCAAAGTGTCTAGTGCCCACTTGACAGCTAGGCACTCTAGCTCGACTGCCGCATACCTGGTCTCCCTGGGGAACAACTTGCGGCTTACATAAGCTACAGGCTTCATGTTGTCCCCCTCCCCTTGAAGCAGTACTGCCCCAAGACCAACACCAGATGCGTCGGTCTGGACAGTGAAGTGCTGTTCGAAGTCCGGGCTCTGGAGCACAGGATCCTTGCAGAGCGCCCCCTTTAAGTCCAGGAACGCCCGCTCCTGCTCCTCCCCCCACTGTATCTTGGCGAAGCCTGACTTCCTGGTCAGGTCAGTCAAGGGAGCTGCTCGTCGGGCGAAGTCTGGCACAAAACGGCGATACCAGCCCACCAGACCCAGGAACGACCTCACGTCCTTCTGAGTCTTGGGGCGCTGGCATTCCTGTACCGCCTGGACCTTGTCCTTTTGTGGCCGAATCACACCCCGGCCTAGAATATGGCCAAGGTACTTCACCTCCTCCTTGGCTATCGCACACTTGAGGGGGTGGATGGTCAGCCCCGCCTGCTGGATGCGCTGCAGCACGTCATCAAGGTGCCGCAGATGGTCTTCCCAGGTGACGCTGTACACCACAATGTCGTCCAGGTAGGCTGCCGCAAAGCCGTCTGTGCCCGCCAAGACGATATCCATCAGTCGCTGGAAACTGGCTGGTGCCCCCTGCAGGCCAAAGGGCATTACCAGAAACTGGAAAAGCCCCTGTGGGGTCCGAAAGGCTGAGCAATGCCTGGCCTCCTTGGCCAAGGGCACCTGCCAGTAGCCCTTGCATAAATCCAGGGTAGTGATGTAGGACGCTTTTCCCAGGCGCTCAATCAAGTCCTCGAGCCGGGGCATTGGGTAAGCGTCAAAGTGTGATTGGGCATTCACCTGACGGAAGTCAATACAAAAGCGCATAGTGCCATCCTTCTTGGGCACTAGCACCACCGGGTTACTCCACTCACTGGAGGACCTCTCAATCACCCCCAAAGCCAGCATCTCCTCCACCTCGGCTTTGAGGCACGGCAGGAGACGCTCAGGAACCCGGTACATCCGTTTGCGCACAGGGGTAGTGTCTTTGAGAGGAATGGAGTGTTCCACAATGGTTGTGAACCCCGGCCTTTCTTGGAAAAGGCCAGGAGGCAGAATCCCCGCTAGCTCCTTCTGCTGGCGGGAGGTCAGGTGAGACAGGTCCAGGGGGGAGGACTGCTGGCTGATGGGGAAAAACTGCTCTGGACACTCCTCCTCTTCCTCCGCCACAGCCTGCACCCTGAGCTGCAGTTCCGGTGGCCTCTCATGCCACTCCTTCAGAAGGTTGACATGAAAGGTCCGCCTGGGTTTCCGTCTGCCAGGGAGGTCAATCTCGTAGGCCACCGGACCCATTTTCCGCACCACCTCGTAAGGCCCTTGCCACTTAGCAAGCAGCTTGTTCTCTGAGGTGGGCAGGAGAAGCAGAACTTTCTGGCCCGGTTGGAGGACCCTCTTCCTGGCAGACTTGTCGTACCAGGTCTTTTGTTGTGACTGGGCTTGCTCCATGTTGGACCGCACTAGCTCAGTCATCTCCTCCATCTTGTTCCTCATTTCGAGGACATGAGCTACCAGGCTCTGGGTCATGGGCGTCTCAGGTCCCGCCCATGCCTCTCTCAGCACATCCAACGGGCCCCTCACCTGTCGGCCATAGAGCAGTTCAAACGGTGAGAAGCCAGTGGAGGCCTGGGGAACCTCCCGGTAGGCAAAGAGCAAGTAGGGCAGCCAGTGGTCCCAGTCCTTCCCATTGACTGCCACAAACTTCCTCAACATGCCCTTTAACGTTTGATTATAGCGCTCCACAAGGCCATCTGTCTGAGGGTGGTAAGGAGTGGTCCGAATGCCCTTAATGCCTAACAATCTGTACACCTGCTTTAAGGTCTTTGAAAGGAATGCAGTGCCCTGGTCAGTGAGGACCTCCTGGGGAATTCCTACCCTCGAAAAAAGTTGCAACAGGGCCTGTGCTATTGGACGGGCTGAAATCCTGCGCAGCGGGAAGGCCTCGGGGTAGCGGGTAGCATAGTCGCAGATAACTAATATATACCTGTAGCCTGTTTTGGTCCTTTCCAGGGGTCCAACAAGGTCCATTGCTATGCGGGCAAAGGGAACCTCTATTATAGGGAGTGACTGTAGTGGGTAAGGGCTAGTTCTCCTATTGCTAGTTACCTGGCACTCGGGACAGGTTTTGCAATACTGCTGCACATCGATATAGAGCCCTGGCCAATAAAACCTGGCTGCAATCCTTTCATAGCTCTTGGCATTACTCAAGTGACCTGACCAAGGTATTTTATGACCCATAGCTAACACCCGTTCTCTGAGCTGTTTAGGCACAACCAGCTGCTCTGCCCTGCCCTCTCCTGGCTGATGGTACAACAGCCCTTCTCTTACCCGGTAGCTCTCTCCCGACAAAGCTGGAGGTACATCTGTGGAGGTCTCACCCACTTCCTTGACCTTGTCATAAGCTTTTAGCAAACTCGCATCCTCTCTCTGTAACTGCTCAAAATTTACGGAGATATCACCCCAATCTGCATCTGGTTCTGCAAGTGGTAACTCAGCATTTCTCTCCACCGTGCCCACTAGCCTATCCCGCCTGACCTGCATGCGGGTCTTTTTACCCCTCACTCTGGCAGGAGGAGCGATTTCTCCTTCTGCAAAAGGCATGTCCCTTAGGGTAGCTAGCTCAGCAGGCTCCTCTGTCTCTTCTCCAGGAGCCCCTGCTCGGCTTTCGGACCGGGTGACCACCACATTAACTGGCTTGCTGGCCTGCACCAGCTCTGGCAGAACCAGTATATCCTGGCCTATGACGACTGCATGGCTCAGCCTCTCTACCACACCAACAATCATCTGGTACGCCTGCCCTCTGACCTCCAGATAGACTTCAGCTGTGGGGTACTCATGTTCATCCCCATTAACACATAGAATCCTGAGGTTCCTACCCTGCACAAAATCCCTTGCCTTCACTAGGTGGGGCTGCACTAGTGTCTGGGTACTTCCGGTGTCTAACAGGGCAGTGGCTTCCTTCCCATTAACTAGGACAGTGGTAGTCTGCAGTCTTCCCCCAAAACCTGTATCACCCTCCCCTGATCTCGGGATACAGCTATGGCCAGAGAGTCTAGGCTTCAATTTGGGACAATCCGGCTTAATATGACCCTCCTCACGGCAATAGAAGCAGACCACCGGTCCTCCGGGCTTCTGCCCTTGCACTACTCTAGGCTTGTCATACCTATACGACTTCTGGGCAGGCACTTTATTGGGCTCATTAGTCTTTGGACCACTCGCATGACCAAAACCCCCAGACCTACTTTGGGCTGCTGGAATAGAGTAGGACTCCTGTCGGTAACTCTTCTGGCCTCGCCGCGCCGCCATGAAGTTCTCCACCAGCTCTGCTGCGCCCTGGCCACTCTGGGGTTGGTGCTCTTTCACCCAGATTCGGATGTCTGGAGCCAGGGTCCGGAGAAACTGCTCCAGGATGAGCACCTCTGCCACTTCTTCGACTGATTTATCCGCCGGCCTGATCCACTTTTCAAAGAGATCCCTAAGGCGGGTGTACAGCTCTCGGGGGGACTCCCCAGGTTTGACGTCCGGTTCGCGGAACCTCCTCCGGTAAACCTCCTCATTGATTGAATACTTGTGAAGGATGGCCTCCTTCACTCGGTTATAGTCCGTGGCATGATCCATATTCATTGCCACATAGGCGCTGCGTGCTTTTCCGGTGAGGTAGGGCACTAGAAAGACTGCCCAATCCTCTCTTGGCCAACGATAAGCCATTGCTAACCTCTCGAATGTTATGAGGTACTGCTCAATGTCGTCATCCTCTTCCAGCCTGGGAACGGCCGCCCTGGGCCAGGTCACGGGCGCTGCTGGTGCAGGTGCTGGTGCAGGTGCTGGTGCAGGTGCTGGTGCATGTGCCAATGCCGGAGCTGGTGCCGGATCCGGTGCAGATGAAGGCCTCCGGTCAGCCTCGACGTCCTCCCTGAGCTGGTTCAGCTGCATCTGGACACTCCTCCAGCGCTGCTCCTGCTTGGACGCCTCCCGCTCCAAGAGCCTACGCACTGCGGTAAGGTCCGACTCCTCAGGCGGGTCTCCGCCGGATGCCTGGTCCTCACCATGGCCGTCTTCCTCCTCCATCTCCAGTAGAACCCCTCTGGACAGCCTCTGCTCCATTCGTCGCCAGACTCGGCCTCGTCCTCGCTGTCCACCGAGTCCTCGTCTTCCCCCTCGTCTCTCCAGTTTCTCAGATGGCGTTGAAAAAAAATATCCCACCACTGCCACCAAATGTGAGGGACCGGCGTGGTCGCCCCACGTATCTGGGATACGGCCAACTGGATATTGCGAGTGTGGGCAAAAATGAGGGCAACGGACAGAGGACTAAGAAAAAAGTGAAGTTTTAATGTCTCCAAAACATTCACACAAAAATATAGCAACGTTCCAAACGAAAAGGAGATGACTGCATCGGTCAGCAAACAAAACTAAGATACATAACATAGGATATCATAACCTTTCGTACTGGCCTCACGTCAAGCCAGCACCACTTTCAGCCCCAAACACCAAATGAAAAGGCCCTTAAATAGGGAAATGGTAATTGGACCAATCACGGCCATATGGGCCAGACCATTAACTGGGGAAACATTTACCTAAAGCTAACAATCCAACATAACTGAACAGAAAGTACATTGTGTGAATACTAAATAAACATGATACTAAACAAACAATCACCAAATACATATATACCCACACCCTGTGCAGAACCTAAAGATATTTACAAAACAGCTGTTTCTATCAACACCCCCCTGGGCTATTCCCTGATACTTGGATCCTAAGCTCCCTTAGCATACTGCCCCCTACCGGGACGGAAGACCAATTCTATACCAGCCCAATCTAATATATACACACAATATAATAATAATAATAATAATTCCTCTAATGCGGGACAGTGAGAAGGGGGAGGATTTCACCTTCTCACACGCATATTCAAAGGGGAGATTTAGCACATTTTCCCGCTCTGCTAAAAGCCAACGGGCAAGACACCTGCTGTGCCGCCCTGAAAGAGCAAAAAGCCAGATATGCAACACTGGTTGAAACCTGCACGAGAGCTTTGTGACCCGGTTCTGTGATCTACAACTGAAAAGGCCACAGATTACGTTCCTTGTCGACCCGTTCAATGCAGAGACAGACTGTTTGAAAGCCCCACTAGTCACAGATGAGGCTGCGGCCGAGTTGGAGACGATCGATCTTTGTGAGGTGGACCAACTTAAACCTGCTTTAAGGGAAGGGACCATTGAGTTCTGGAAAAGTGTGCCAATGGAAAAATATCCCAATGTCAAACGGGCTGCGCTCAAGATAATGTCAATGTTTGGGTCAACATACGTCTGCGAGTACAGTAAATCTGGCTGAGCAGAGATCTTTGTCTGTGTCTGTGTCTGTGTCTGTGTGTGTGTGTGTGTGTGTGTGTGTGTGTGTGTGTGTGTGTGTGTGTGTGTGTGTGTGTGTGTGTGTGTGTGTGCGTGCGTGTGTGTGTGTATTAGGAAGGGATGGGGGGATGTTCATGTGTACCCGTGTGTATGATGTGGCTCTTTGCAGTAACACAGTAAAAAATGTGGCTCTTAGTCTCTGACTGGTTGGCCACCCCTGCAATAGGTGAATATCTGTGCTGCCAAGTTCATACAAGTTATTAACCTGTGCATCCTCAGTAAAATTTGAGTGTCAAGAACTTCCTGAAAGTTTAAACATTGTATCAATTGGAAAAAATACGTTACCAAGGCATTAATGTAGCCTACTGCTGAAAAGCGTCTGGTGTATCGCAAAATGCAGTGTTTTGATTTTGCGTGGTGTGTTCATTCTATTCTTATGCGCATTGCATGGCATGCTGGTTACTAGACCGCTCAGCATTCACTTGCTCTGCAGAGAAGGGCGGAGGACTCGGGACTCAGTTCTTAGGATGTCGTTCATTCAGAAATAACTAATCTTCTTGAGGTGGATTGTTCCTTTGTGCATGCGCAAATCGAAGATAAAAAGAAAGAGTTGAACGATCCACAGGCAGATATAGATCGTAATTACCATATCATATAAATATGTGTGCCATATTCAGTAGTTGAGCATAAACTGAGTGATGTACGGTAACACAGTCAAGAAATTTTCATAATCAATCACAATAATTAGGTTTATTTTGGTACATAGTTCCAGTTTAGGGCACTACACTGAACTGACTGAAGAGCTGAATCAGTTTTATGCACGGTTCGACAGGGACAACAATGGTCAGCTGCCTCTGCCCCTACCCTCTGACGATGCTGCACCCACTCTGACCCCCCACGAGGTCAGACTCTGCCTGAAAAACATCAACCCCAGAAAAGCAGCAGGACCAGATGGTGTGGCAGGCCGCGTACTAAAGAATTGCGGTGACCAGCTGACAGAGGTATTTACAGACATTTTCAACCGCTCTCTAGCCCTTTCACATGTCCCCCCATGTTTCAAAGCATCAACCATTATACCTGTGCCAAAAAAGACTGCAGTCAAGTGCCTGAACGACTATAGGCCAGTGGCTCTCACCCCCATACCTGCTAAATGCTTTGAAAGGCTGGTCATGAAACACATAAGAGGCATCACACCAGCTTCCTTTGATCAACACCAATTTGCCTACAAAGCGAACAGATCTACAGAGGATGCAGTAGCCCTGCTGCTTAACACTGCACTGGAGCACCTGGAGTTAAAGAACACTTACATCCGTATTCTCTTTATAGATTACAGTTCTGCATTCAATACGATCCTTCCAGGCAAACTCATCTCCAAACTTCAAGACTTAAACCTCAATGCTTCACTGTGTAACTGGGTATTGGACTTCCTGACCAATCGCACACAGAGTGTACAACTGGGGAAGCATCACTCTTCAAATCTGACCATCAGCACTGGCGCCCCACAAGGTTGCGTGCTCAGCCCACTTTTATACACCCTCTACACCCATGACTGTGCTCCCTCTTGCCCATCCAACTACATCTTCCAATTTGCAGATGATACAACAGTGCTTGGCCTCATCTCCAATAACGATGAGGCTGCCTACAGGCAAGAAGTGGGAAACCTGGCAGTCTGGTGTTCTGAGCACAACCTCAGTCTCAACATTAGGAAAACCAAAGAGATGATCATTGACTTCCGGAAGTCTTCCCAGCATAATCACCATCTCCCACTCTACATCAACGGTGAAGAGGTTGAGCGTGTCACCTCTCTAAAGTTTCTGGGTCTGACACTGACGGAGGAGTTGTCCTGGGTCAAAAACACAGCTTCCGTTTTGGGGAAGGCCCAGCAACGCCTCTTTTACCTCCGGAAGTTGAGGAAAGAACACCTTCCTCAGAGGCTGCTGTTTAACTTCTACCGCTGCGCTATAGAGAGTGTGCTTACATACTGCCTGAATGTATGGTCCTACAGCTGTACAAAGGCGGAGCAGGCAGCCATCCAGAGGCTGATTAAAACAGCGGGAAGGATCATTGGAGTAGAGCTGCCCGACATCTTGTCCATCTCCTCCTCCCGTTGCCTGCAGCGCTCTAAACGCATCCTCACAGACCCTTCTCATCCTGCCCATCATCTGTTCCTGTTACTCCCGTCAGGGAAAAGGTTCAGATCAAAAAAGGCACGCACCTCCAGGATGGCAAAGAGCTTCTATCCCTGTGCAATAAGGCTCCTCAACAGCTTGACCACCCCACTCCCCACCCCCCTTCATCTCCCCCCGCCCCCGGCCCAGCCCTCCCTGCCCCCCATGGACTGCACTCTAAGACTTGATGCACCTTAATATGGAGATATGGCGATATATTGCTTTTATTATTTGTATTATTATTTTATGTATGATATTTATGAATCTATTTATTAATTGTTATTTATTATTATTTAGCTGTGTAAGTCTGGTTGCCTCTACTGTCTCGTTGTCTTTATGGCAATGACGAATAAAGTACTTTGAACTTTGAACTTGTACACAGACACTTCATCACGCAAAGTGATGCGCGTGAAAAGAAACAAGAACGAATGAGCAAAGTTAACGTTCCACTCGCAGATACAAACCGTAGGTACCGGATCGCACTATAGATTCATTATTTTTGACTGAATCTTTCATGAATCACAGATCACTAGTACGCTTCTGTCACCAACTGGCAAAAGGGTGTGTTATGTCTCTGCATACCGACGTGGAACTTCGCGGATCTTCACAAACGTGCTCAAAAGAGAACTGTGATTTGAGCTTAATGAGATTTCCTTGTACACCTAACCATGCCTGGAAGCCAGGACTATGTGTTTTCCCTCAATACATTCCTTTTCCGATGGGATGTGGGGAGTTGCCAGCAATTCTGAGTGCTGGTGTCAGGTATTGTTGACAAATCTAGGGCTGTGTAGCCCTGTGAGACTGAAACAATCATAAAGAGTCAAATACACTTTGCTGCAAGTCAAGTTTGTCCCCTGGCCGGCTTTCGTCAAGGCAACAGTAACACATACACACTATTAATGTTCTTAACTAGGGTTAATTTATGTTCTAAGAATCTTTTACTGATGGTTTTCATGTTAACTAAGGTATTAATGTATTCATTACTTAATAAATCTACTATTAAATAATGTAGGCTATAGATTAATACCTTAGTTAGCATGAACACTATTGCCTCATTTATATAAATAAAATTGATAAACATCAACACCATTTGTCAATTATTCTTACACCATTAGGTTACTGTTAATTTAATTGGTATTTAATGCATATTAATGCATGGATTCATTATAATGAATGTTTGCTTATTATAACCTTATTGCAAAGTGTCTTTCTTTCTGCCAACTTGCCTGCGCCCTTGTTGTTTACAACATTAACCATGTTGGTATTCTTTCGGTCTCCAGACTGAGCCTATTGACTCCTTGGGGTAAATGAGATTCCCTCTTTGTAGTGGTTGGTAAAGCAGTTGAAGCCCGACAGGCCGATTGATCAAAGCAATCGTGACCATCTATTCCCTTTGCCTTGTTGCTACACAATAGTGTAGCATCTACATAATAGATGATACACACAAGTGTCCTGTCCATGTTGATCGACTGGGTTTTTTAAAACCAAAAGGCCATATTAAGATTATCAGCTTCTCTGTTCCTGTTCAATTCTTGATCTCTCTTCTGTACAAAGATGTAATGATCTTTTTAAAAGTTCAAGTGAAAATATTCATATTTGAAAATGCTCTACATAAGGATGTCTTTCTGATAGCATGACTACAGGCCCAGTGGACATGGATAATGGATTACAATAATAATACAAAGCTCTTTAATGAAACTCGCAGAAGCTATCGTGGATATCAACCAGGCGCACAACCTCATTGATTCATGGCAGAATTTCCTGACGAAAAGAAAAGTAGGCTCTCCAGATGTTAGGGTTGCAGGGTTCAGTCCGTTTGTTTCACCTGGCAAAAAAAGGGGGAGAAACTGTTGGGGCCATTGAGCAAAACGCCTCACAGGGCACAAACTGTATATATACTGCTGTAGGAATGTGTGTGTGTGTGTGTGTGTGTGTGTGTGTGTGTGTGTGTGTGTGTGTGTGTGTGTGTGCGTGCGTGCGGGTGTGTGTTTCCTTATGATGGCTCGAAAGGCCGTGCATAAATGCAGTGCATTGAATATTTATAATGGGAAGTAAGGGAAAATCATCCATAGGCAATGTAAATTATACATGAGCTGTAAAACCCCTGTATTGGACGAAGGGGAGTATGAATAGATATTACATTTAAAAAGATAAACCCTTTCTCAGGTGAGGAAATGGGATTTATGCAAATCCACCAGCGACTTAAACCACTGAGACCTAGAAGAGTCAGAAATTCCAGGTCAACTTTTCTTTCACACCAAAAGAACGCTTGATGACGTCACATCCGTAAAGACTTGTTTTCTAATCTCAGATCATATCATTATGCTAATAGGTTTTCTTATCAATACACATGTGCCTACACGTGACCTACTTCATTAATAGAGACAAGCACATACAAGTTAATTGCGTGGTGAGAATGTCATGCCCTTTCGATTTGAAATGAGTTTGCCTTTGAAACTCTGTGTCTTAACTACATTGTAAACTCTATTGGGCCCTATCTTGCATCCGGCGCAATTGACTTAATCACTGGCGCATGTGTCGTTGCTGGTTTGCAACTGGCGCAGAGTGTTCTTTTCCCTCCTGCGCCACACGTCAGTAAATTAGGGAATGATCTTGCGCCCCAAGGGACGGTACGGCGAAAGGAGGAGGCGTGTTCTGGCGCAAACGTTCCCTGGTGTTATTTTGCAGTTTCAGAAACCTCTTGCCCCACAAACCAGGAAATACCTGGTTTAAAGTCAGTGGCGCGTTGTTCAGATGGTATTTTAACTGTGCGTTCACACCAAATGCGAAATCTTTCACCCGTTCGCGTTGTCGCCGAAGTTTTGTCGCGCCACACATCATAATCTGTCGCTGTGCAAGTTTTGTCGAATTTGTCCTGCCACAACAAGATAACCACCATTGCATGTCTTTACCTTTTGTGGAAGAGGGAGAGACGTCGGAGGACCCAACGAAGTATATTCATAATATTGTAATGACCACGGAAGAGGTAGTGAATGAAGTATTGAATAGACAGAGATTTATTAGATAGGCCTACCTAATAAACCGTTGGAACAGCAAACACATATTTTCTTGACACAGACATCGTGTGCATGCCCATAACTTTTAGGATTGATGAGTATTTTAACGTGAGAAAACATTGTTTACCGCGAGTGAGTGTTAAAAATAATGAATGAAGTGTGTGTATGTGTAAAATAATTAATGAATGCGGGCACGCATGAGTGCGTCTATCTGTTTAAACGCACGCAAACTAAACACATAACGTATAATACAGTCCATTGCATGCCAGTTCGAATGAACGAGTCTTTAGGACGAACAAACCGAACCGGTTTGTTTCTCTCGTTCGTCTCGTTCACCATTCGATTTACCGGATACTCGACTGAATGAACGAACAAGTTTCCGGTAGCACTAACTCCACTGAGTCTGACTGACTCAGCTGAGAACCGTGCAATGGCGTGCATTCCATTATGCGATTTACCGCTACCGGAAACCAGGCTGAACGGACAAACGATTCGCGAACGATTCCTCCCAGTTCAGTCGAGTTTCCGGTAGCACTGAGTCTGACTGACTCGGCTGAGAACCGTGCAATGGCGTGCCTTCCATGATGCGATTCACTGCTACCGGAAACTAGGCTGATTCGTGAACGACTCCTCCACCGAGTTTCCGGTGAATCGATTCACCGGAAACTCGACTGAACTAGGAGGAGTCGTTCGCGAATCGTTTATTCGTTCAGCCTGGTTTCCGGTAACGGTAAAGCGCATCAGTCAGACTCAGTGGAGTTAGTGCTACCGGAAACTCGACTGAACGAACGAACGAACTGTAATGATATGTATGTTCTGTATATATGCTATATGTTATGACCACTAGGTGGCAGTGTTGATTACTAGATCAGATGGAGCTAGACTTGAGAACGACAGAACAAGTGTAACGGGAGAACCATGAAGGCTGGTAAAATAAAGACACCTACTTAGAAATATCCAAAGTTGTTTATTTATGATTACATAACTTTACATGGTACCAGGAATGGATTCTATAAAGCCACCATGGACTCTAAAACTTACCGGGAAACTCGACGCTCGAACTGGAAGACTTTTAAACCGCAGTTTGAGCTGTACCTCGCAGCTATCGGTGTGTCGGAGACGTCTAACAAGAGAAAAATAGCACTGTTGCTAACTGTTGCAGGGACCGAAGCAATAGAGGTTTCACTTTGTGTTTCACATTGTCTTGCTAAGAAGAATGAGACCTACGAAAGGTACGTTTTTAGATCACGACTGCAACGTGAAGGAGAGGCGTTCGACAGCTTCCTCACGGACCTGAAGCTAAAAGCTAGCACCTGTAATTTCAATGTATTGACGGACTCATTGATTCGTGATCAAATTGTGTTCGGGGTCTGTGACAAGAAATTCGGGGAAAAGCTGTTGGGTGAGGCTGACCTGAACCTAGAGAAGGCAGTGAAAATATGGCAGGCGAGGGAGTTAGTTAGGCAGCATGCTGAAACGTTTGATGTTGCTGACAAAGGACTAGCTCAGCAACCCGCTCAAATGCATGGTGACGTAGACGCAATTTCTTTCAAAGGAAAGTGGCGCGGGAAGGACCAAGATAGAGACACTAGGCGCAAAGAAGGAACAGAGAGGAGCAGTGACAAAGAATTCAGAGACAAGGAATTTACCTGCAAAAGATGTGGAGGTCAGCACATGCCAGACAGTGCCCAGCATTCGGAAAAACCTGCTCCAGGTGTCATGGACAAAATCACTATGCTAGAATTTGTCTTTCAAGGGAGAAGGAACGAAAAGTCCATGTAGCGAATGAAACAGATGACAGTTATTCGCAGAGTGATCCAGAGTTTGTGTACATGGTTACTGAGGGGGGCAGTGAAATAGAGGAGACTGGACAACCAGTCAATGCAGATGAGACTGTGCGGCCAGTCAATGCAGTGCAAACAGATAAATGGGTGGCATCTCTGTTAGTCCCTCAGACTAGACACAGGGTCAAAAGCCAACCTGATCAGTTTAAAGGACATTAAAGCACTTAAAGAGAAGCCAAAAATACAGAAACGCACTGTCCCACTGAAAACATATATTGGACAGCCAATTGAAACCAAGGGGGTGTGCCGGCTTAAAATGCATGTGAAAGGCAAGACACAAAACCTCATGTTTGTAGTGGTTCCTGATGACCACAAATCGTTGCTCGGACACAGAGCATGTGAGGCAACCCGGTCTCACGAAAAGACGTGACACTGTCACGTTATTTAATCTATTGAAACGTGTTCAGGATCACGTATTTTCAAATTTTTCGTGTTTACAAGCACAAATTCCAAACCCATGTATTTCAATTGGAAGTATTTGTCGTGTCACCAGCACGACTTCCAAACTAAGGTTCTGTGCGGGAGCGTTCTCCCTAATGTCCCTTAAGGAGCTCCGTACAGTACATTTATTGTTAAAAATTGTGAACGATATGACAGCTTTAGGCCACCCGTTTCTACTTTCACCTTTGATTCTGAGAAATTGTGACAATTCACGGATATAGGCTATTAAATGCAGGTGCGCTGCTCAGGCAAACCGCGAAAGAAAAAAGGGTAGCTGCTTAATCTGATCTTTTTAGAATTGTATGTCTTGATGTTTTGATCTAACCATAGATCTATTGTCTTGTTTTTGGCTATGTGAATGGAAGTCCGCGTCGATGCCTCGCAAGTCCAGTGTCGCGAGCGGACGTGACATCTAGAAGTCATACCGTATAATAATGGGTTATCACTATCCTCGGGCCGGGCCTTTGATCGAGCGTTTTTACTTTTATTTTATCATTATCATAAATTAGCCTAATCTGAGGAGAAATCTATGCCATAAACAGAAATATTATGGGTCTTTATTACACGGGTCTTCTCAATGCCGTGGAACGCTCCGTTCACTTGCATGGGTCCGGGGATATCTCGGGATTGGTTTCTTTATTAATCGAATGGGAAATGCAATAGGCCTATTTTAGGACCGAATCACCGTTGAACTTGTTTCTAATAACATTTCTAGCGAGAAATATACTTTTTACTTGCATAATCTTTAGTCAGTGATTACGTCTGATCTTTAGTTTTATAGTTATTAGGAAGATTTTATCGGCTTGCTCGCATGTTTCAATGACGTCAGGTTGCTAAGGACGCTGCTTTCGCTAAACTAGCACACACACACACACACACACACACACACACACACACACACACACACACACACACACACACACACACACACACACACACACAATGCATTTCGCTGCAGATATTCCCTCAATTATTATTACTTTCAAAACGTTGGCCAAGGTTGAATATCCTTTTTATTTGGGCTGCTTCTAGGACATTTTGGGTGGATTTTGAACGGTATGTGGGCGGGACGTTTTTTGCAGGACCTGGCAACCCTGCGCTGTTGCCCGGGGTGCTGAAATGCTCCGGAACAGATCTGGATCCACTATGGCCAAAAGACTTGTATGCCCCCCCCCCCCCCCCCCTTAAATAAATTCTATGGCAGAATAAAGAATAAATTCATGCATTATCATTCAACTTGAACATGTGTTTTTACAGTATAGCGTGGTGGAGGGCTGACGTATGTTGCCCAACCCGGAAGTGAGCGTCGCCCTGGTTTCCCTTGACAAAAAGCCAACGGGTTTTTCCATTGGATTTTGGATTATTGCAGAAAAATTAGCATCTTTGAAGCACCTCCTCAAAAACTGAAAATAAATAAATAAATAAAAAATATCTGTGCTCCAAAGAACGAAATGTAAACCAATGCATTCTGAATAATAATAATAATAATACATTTAATTTAGAGGCACCTTCAAGACACCCAAGGTCACTTTACAGAGCATATAGTCATCATTCAAAACTATGTAAAACAGACTAGGAATAAAAGAAAAACAGAGGTTAAACATGAAGAATAATAATAATTAATAACACTCAAAGACGCCTACAGTGAAGGGGGGACCTCACTAACCACCACCAATGAGTAGCACCCACTTGGGTGATGAATGGGAGTGTTTCTCCGATTTTTCCATGCTACACAGAACGAAATGTAAACCATGCAAATAAAGACTTCATGTTCATAATCATTTAAATATCATTAATCTCCTGAGTGTGTCGAGTGGTATTCTATTTTTTTCAACGGGGCTGCATCCAGTCACTTGACCGCCCCCTCTAATCCTTACATGGTTCTAAAAACCACGCGGCAAAGGAGCTGCCGTCCATTGTGTTGTTTTTGTCGTAAACTAGGGTCAGATGGTTAAAAAATAGACAGATATTCCAAGGTATCCTTAAAAGGCAGCTTGGATGTTTTTATTTTGTGCAGTTTAGACTTCTTCTATAACCTATTTTTTAAAGCAAAACACCAAGCTCATTGATTTAACGAGGCAGGGTTATTTGAAACAATTTATTGAATAAATATTTATGAGAGGTCATTCCTTCTCCTGAGTTTGCTTCCTATTTATGTCTAGTGTACACCCCTACTGTCAGCAAGCATCACCCCCCCCCCCCCTCCCCATATGGATTTGGAGAATTGCTGCCACGTCCCGGTGGTGGAGGTATCATATATATGAAAGAGGGCATTCAATTATACTACAATGATCAATTAGGAGGCCGAAGCCCTAAAGGAAGTGATGCAATAGGTGACTGAGTCGACAACATTTAAGTAAGCCTTGGGGTCTCTTATATATCAAAGGGGGTCTCAAAGGACGCATATACGCTTCAACCTGTGGCTTACAGGAAATGACTCAGCAAGTGCTCCATCTTGTTGCACCCACCCAGCGGCTCGCTTGCAAGATTTTGGCCTGAAGTTCTTCCCAGACCTACACCGTAGCCATCCAACCTGCATATCGGAGAATCAGGCCTCTCTTTAATAATGACAAAAAGTTATGAGAGGAATACACATGAACTTTTGTTGTCTCATAAGCGGCGTGGTGTCGGCTGCTTTTGACCTTTTGACCCCAGACTTCTGAGGGAATAGCTGAATCAATTCATTAGTCAATCAGAAGTATGTAAATATCTTCCCGGTGTCGTAAGAGGGCGAACAAGGTGTCCTTCAACATCTACGCTTCCAGGCGATTGCAATGGTGCCACACATGAGCATATTCGAACATGTTTAATGGTAGTAATTAGCTGTCGAAATTGGAGGCCTTAATCAATAATGAGCAGCTATTGATTTACTTTCCGATAGAAATTTGTGACAAATGACATATTATTTAGCATCTACACGTTGAGCTGAGTCCAATGACACCAAGCATGACACTCTAGCAAATGTATTTTACATGGTACATATGGTCTAGGACATGATCTCGGTGTGGCAAGAGGGCAAGCTTGATCTCATTGGACTCAGCTTAACGTGTAGATGCTAAATAACATGTAATTTGTCAAGAATCTCCATCGGGAAGCAAATCTATAGCTGGTCATTATTGATAAAGGCCCCCAAAATCGACAGCTAATTACTACCCCGAAACATATTCAAATATGATCATGTGTGGCACTGTTGCAATCGCCTCGAAACGTAGATGTCAAAGGACACCTTGTTTGCCCCCTTACGCCTCCGGGAAGATATTTTCATACTTCTAATGGATTGATTCATATTTTAAGGTTCTCGGAATGAGACTTTAGGCGGCTGCAGCAGAAGTGTTGAGACGAAAGATGATATCAAGACATTTATAGAATATTCCGATTCACATTATGATTCTTCGTCATAACTATCCGACCAAACATCCTTCACATTCACCGAGCGAAGATTATGAAAGTCCAGGCCCCCCTCCATCTCGTTGCACCTGCACCCAGCGGCTCGCTTGTATGATTTTGGCCTGAAGTTCTTCCCAGACCTACACCCTAGCCATCCAACATGCATATCTTAGAATCAGGCCTCTCTTTAATAGTGACAAAAAGTTATGAGAGAAATACACATTAACTTTTTGTTACCTCATAAGCGGCGTGGTGCCGGCTCCTTTTGACCCCAGACTTCAAAAACGTGGCCTAATTGATCATTGTAGTATAATTGAATGCCCTCTTTCATATATATGATACCTCCACCACCGGGACGTGGCAGCAATTCTCCAAATCCATATGGGGAGGGGGGGGGGGGGTGATGCTTGTTGACAGTAAGGGTGTACACTAGACATAAATAGGAAGCAAACTCAGGAGAAGGAATGACCTCTCATAAATATTTATTCAATAAATTGTTTCAAATAACCCTGCCTCGTTAAATCAATGAGCTTGGTGTTTTGCTTTCAAAAATAGGTTATAGAAGAAGTCTAAACTGCACAAAATAAAAACATCCAAGCTGCCTTTTAAGGATACCTTGGAATATCTGTCTATTTTTTAACCATCTGACCCTAGTTTACGACAAAAACAACACAATGGACGGCAGCTCCTTTGCCGCGTGGTTTTTAGAACCATGTAAGGATTAGAGGGGGCGGTCGATAGCAACCACCATAGCAACCATGACGGTCAAGTGGCTGGATGCAGCCCCGTTGAAAAAAATAGAATACCACTCGACACACTCAGGAGATTAATGATATTTAAATGATTATGAACTTGAAGTCTTTATTTGCATGGGTTTACATTTCGTTCTGTGTAGCATGGAAAAATCGGAGAAACACTCCCATTCATCACCCAAGTGGGTGCTACTCATTGGTGGTGGTTAGTGAGGTCCCCCCTTCACTGTAGGCGTCTTTGAGGGTTATTAATTATTATTATTCTTCATGTTTAACCTCTGTTTTTCTTTTATTCCTAGTCTGTTTTACATAGTTTTGAATGATGACTATATGCTCTGTAAAGTGACCTTGGGTGTCTTGAAAGGCGCCTCTAAATTAAATGTATTATTATTATTATTATTATTCAGAATGCATTGGTTTACATTTCGTTCTTTGGAGCACTGATCTTTTTATTTATTTTCAGTTTTTGAGGAGGTGCTTCAAAGATGCTAATTTTTCTGCAATAATCCAAAATCCAATGGAAAAACCCGTTGGCTTTTTGTCAAGGGAAACCAGGGCGACGCTCACTTCCGGGTTGGGCAACATACGTCAGCCCTCCACCACGCTATACTGTAAAAACACATGTTCAAGTTGAATGATAATGCATGAATTTATTCTTTATTCTGCCATAGAATTTATTTAAGGGGGGGGGGGGGGCATACAAGTCTTTTGGCCATAGTGGATCCAGATCTGTTCCGGAGCATTTCAGCACCCCGGGCAACAGCGCAGGGTTGCCAGGTCCTGCAAAAAACGTCCCGCCCACATACCGTTCAAAATCCACCCAAAATGTCCTAGAAGCAGCCCAAATAAAAAGGATATTCCACCTTGGCCAACGTTTTGAAAGTAATAATGATTGAGGGAATATCTGCAGCGAAATGCATTGTGTGTGTGTGTGTGTGTGTGTGTGTGTGTGTGTGTGTGTGTGTGTGTGCTAGTTTAGCGAAAGCAGCGTCCTTAGCAACCTGACGTCATTGAAACATGCGAGCGAGCCGATAAAATCTTCCTAATAACTATAAAACTAAAGATCAGACGTAATCACTGACTAAAGATTATGCAAGTAAAAAGTATATTTCTCGCTAGAAATGTTATTAGAAACGAGTTCAACGGTGATTCGGTCCTAAAATAGACCTATTGCATTTCCCATTCGATTAATAAAGAAACCAATCCCGAGATATCCCCGGACCCATGCAAGTGAACGGAGCGTTCCACGGCATTGAGAAGACCCGTGTAATAAAGACCCATAATATTTCTGTTTATGGCATAGATTTCTCCTCAGATTAGGCTAATTTATGATAATGATAAAATAAAAGTAAAAACGCTCGGGCAGAGAATCTAAACACTGACTGGAACTACTTAGCAGGTGTCTGTAGCCTATATCAGGAGATAATACACACCCTGCAGCCAATCAGAATACGAGTATTCCCCCAGACTGTGGTATAAACAATAAACAAGAGTTATAATCAACCCCTACGCATCAATATTAATGATAACCCATTATTATACGGTATGACTTCTAGATGTCACGTCCGCTCGCGACACTGGACTTGCGAGGCATCGACGCGGACTTCCATTCACATAGCCAAAAACAAGACAATAGATCTATGGCTAGATCAAAACATCAAGACATACAATTCATATTAAGACACTAGGGGACACTAGGGAGAACGCTCCCGCACAGAACCTTAGTTTGGAAGTCGTGCTGGTGACACGACAAATACTTCCAATTGAAATACATGGGTTTGAAATTTGTGCTTTAAAACACGAAAATTTTGAAAATACGTGATCCTGAACACGTTTCAATAGATTAAATAACGTGACAGTGTCACGACTTTTCGTGAGACCGGGTTGAGCCATACATACCGGGGAGCATAGGACCCTTTTTCGGAAAAGCGGGGAACATAGGACCCTTTTCAGGGAGAAGGGTCCTATGTTCCCCGCAATCTATCAATCTTTAAAGATATTTAAACTTTGACGCGACATTCGTGTGATGACAGCCAATCGGCGTTCAACAGCCTGGCCACTGAGTGACATGTGTAACGTAACAGAAAAACAGCGTTCAGCCGGCCAACACAGTGCAGTGCAGTCCGGGGTGAACTGCAGCATGGAGGAGAAAGTGATTGTTGCCGTTTGCGACTCCCGGAGCTCTTTATATGATATTATACAACGGGGGGCCTGAATCCAGCGATCTGATTGGTTCCTAACTGTTGTATAATGTGCGTATACATAACTGCTATGACGCCCAATCATTTTGTGAAAGTATCACTCCGCGCCTTGAAGTGGAAATGTATAATAATGATATATATATAATATAATATAATAATTGTTACGTATTTTAAGAATCTAAGCTACCTACACATAGATCCAATGATGCAGGACCAAACATATAAGCCGTAAATACCATACATAGCCACAAGGGGAGCAAGACCCTACTGAAGACTGTAATAAATACTTTAGCCACAGAAGGCAGCATCACAGACCAGGCGAGAAAATACCGAAGATTATCTCACATCGGCTCCCCCCACTACTTCCGGACCGCGCTGATCAGATCATAACAACCTACAGACCCACATTGACTTCAGAAACTCTCGGCAGCCCATACGGATAGGGTTAAATAAGTTGGTCAGCTGGGAGTCGCTCAGCACGTGTTTAGAATACATCTTCAATCTCCTTTTGCTTCATAGTCATAGTTTACCATACCGAAAATACTTTACCAAATAAAGTAACTGTTAAAAGCTATTCCTTTGGATTCGATCACTTTCCTGAAGAACTCTGCATAATGTATAAAAGCAGTAGCACAGTTTTCTGAAGCCTAAAATCGGCGAGTGAACTGCTCCATAGGATAAATTGCCGGCGAACCGCTCTAGCCGAGCGAGCCTTCTCTCGGAGGGACGCTAAAGTGTGTTGCATAGCGACCGTCGTGCATTTTGAGGGCAGCCAGGAGGGACTACTTTTTTGTATTCTTTAATAAAAAAGCTACTTTGACTATCTTGTTGTTCTTTTTAACCCTCATAGGGTGTTTGTTTTTTTGTTACACAGGAGGTGCTGCTGGGTCTGGTGGACCCATTGCATTTTAGGCCTTTTAATTCAACATAATCTAACTTTTTTTTTAAATACTCACCAAATGGTTACCTCAACCCAATTGCAAGTAATATAAACAACACATATGTTAAATTTGTTCCCTTTACCTTTGTTAAATCACATTTATGAATAGAGGTGCCACTCGTTTTTGTTTATTTTCGTATTAGCATGTAATAAAATAAGGAAATGCATCATAAAACAGGCATAACTGGGAAATTATCAACATCTTTAGAAATTGAAACATACTCAATAACATATGTCTGAACAACACATTAAAGCCTTTGAACACCGCCATTATACGTATATCAGTCTATACCACACATGAGGGGCAGAGTCTCACTGTGTGTGTATTGCATATGTATTTTTTGCACTGGTTGCATGTATATTGTGTTTTATATTATTATGTATTATGTATATTGTGTATTTGTCTTTTACGTTTCGGAGCTGGCTGATGCTGATCCTCCTCTTCAAACTCAGTGTCAGACTCTGAATTTTCAGAAATGTTATCCTCACTTTCTGAAACTGTTTCCTCTGCATCACCATCAAAACCCTCTGTCTCTTCAAATATCAACTGTAAGGCAGTCTGAACAGAGAATCGCTTTGCCATCTTGATCAGTTGTGGTATGGAACCACGCTGACAGAGATTTTTTATAGTGTCAGATCCCCAAGCTTGGTTCCCGCAAGACAGAGGGTGAAATGTGGGGGAATATGGGTGTAGATAGTGTTGGGTGCTCCAATGTTGCAACCTTGTGCGGGAAGAGTGGGTGCACACTGTGGGTGCTCACACCAAGGGCCCATTCACCTGCTTTACTCTCCCCACACACACACACACACACACACACACACACACAGAGGA
This sequence comes from Gadus macrocephalus, assembly GCF_031168955.1. Taxonomy (NCBI): domain Eukaryota; kingdom Metazoa; phylum Chordata; class Actinopteri; order Gadiformes; family Gadidae; genus Gadus; species Gadus macrocephalus. Next base: position 3,215,439 of record NC_082386.1, read on the forward strand.
GCACACACACACACACACACACACACACACACACACACACACACACACACAGAGGAGAAAGGGAAAATGAGGGTGCACAGAACCTATGATTTCCACACTTAAACTAGCTCCGAACACCCTGTGTGTAATATAAATGTGATGGGGGGGGTATACAGGGGGGGGTCCTTGAAAATGTTTTCTGATTTATGTTCCTCACAGAAAATGAGCCAAAGCCAATGAATCTTAGTTAAAAAAAATAATTATTTGTATCACTTTTATAAAGCTAAAAACTGAAAACGGGTCCCACAGACCCGAACACCTTATGAGGGTTAAATGTAGTGTGTCTATGACTTTCGTTATGCAATAATAGTAACCGTTGTATAAAAGCAATAGATCACTTCAGTCAGTGGTATGTGCTCATTATACCACTGTGAAGGTTTTTTTTAAATAATTTAACAACTGACAGGGTTTGCCTTTTCTATGAACATAGTATTTTAAATTTGAATACATTAATTATGTGACATACTGTCACAGCCAATATTAAAACCAAATCTAATGTGGGCAGTGGGACAAAAATTCTATTTCCCCACAAAAACAATATTTTATTGATTTGTATAAAAACAATTTAGCTCATTAATTGGAAAAGAGCTTGAGGTAAGACGTTTTCTGAACAATAATGCATAGTATAAAGTTAAACACATAATGCACTGCTGTATTAAACTTTTAAGAGCTGCAATGTGAGGGGCCAGCCACATGCCCTTTAAACCACCACGACAACAACATTTCCACTTCTGGGTTCCACTGAACAATTAACGCATCAATATTCGAGGGGCTTTGGCACATCAAATGATGGAACAAGCATCCCGTACTGGTTCAACTGCTCCTGCAGGAAGAGAGCCACTTGTAGCAGGTCCGACTGGGCTTTTCTCCTGAACAGTCCCAATGACTTCAGATGTCTGCGCAATGTTGACATACTTATACAGAGGTGGGTAGAGTACTGTAAATCTATACTCAAGTAAAAGTAAAATTACCTCCTTCAAAATCTACTTAAGTAAAAGTAAATATTCCAATTTGAAAAACTACTTGAGCAGGGCTCCAGACTAACTTTTTCCTTGGGTGCACTGGTGAGCCTACATTTTTAATTTGGGTGCACCAGCACATATTTATGGTGCACCCAAATTTTGAGTTGTTTACCGGCGTTGCTATTGTTACCGGTCTTGCGTGTTCCAACGGTTTATTAGGTGTCTAATAAATCGCTGTCTAATCAATACTTCATTCACTGCCTCTTCCGTGGTTATTACAATATTATGAATAGACTGCTCTGTAAAAAAAAAAATAATAATAATTATACCAGATACATTTTCAGTCGCACCGGTGCGCCCAAATAAAATATTTGGTCGCACTACCCCGAATTCTAGGCGCATGTGCGCCCAAATTAGGCGCACTCTGGAGCCCTGTTGAGCAAGAGTAAAAAAGTACTTTGTTTTAAAGTTACTCAAATTACAAGTTACTTTACATTTTTGTATTGGAGTGCTTGGATCAGTGAAAAATACATAACGTGTTAGAATCAGTAGCGTGCGGTGCTCCTTCATTTCGGTGTGGCAGAAACTACTGCGTGTGACCACACCCACAATTTATATATATTTTTTACATATATATTTTGAGCTACATTAAAACATGTTAACTAAACTAATTGTGAGTAAGAAATAAACTAATAGCCTAATGTTACTGCACGCTTTTGAAGTGCCATCCGCAACACTCGTCATATGATGTCCCTTATAGGGAAGTTATTTCTTCCATATTTTATTTTAACAACAGGCTTAGCGAGTGCATTGCAAATACATGAAAAGTAGAAATACAAGTCATCAATCAAGCAGACCTTCGATTTGGAACTTGGCCCGACGATGTGTGCAAATCTCTCAATAACAACACTTTTGAAATCAGATATTTCTCAATAACAGCTGTTTAAATAAGGTATGAAATCGGGTATGCAATTTGAATACCTGTTGAAATAAATAAATAGTCTTCAATGCCGAAAGATACAGGCGGAGTAATTCGACAACAACAGTCCTAGAATATGACCATGGGGCAGACTACTTTACGACCATATGGGCGTCTTATAGCGCTGATTGCAATTCTTACGCCTCGTTTCCACATACGTACATTCTCGTATGCGATCCAACCGTCTCCGACCGAAAGTCCATTCATTCCTATGTGATTCTCCGTAATGTCCGTTTTTCCTCCGAGACTCCTCCCCTCCGTAAAATTTCTGTCCGGTATGTCCGTAATATACGTTCAAAAAATTTAACTTTCGCCGTCGTTTTACGGAGATACCGTATGAAAGTTTTTATGTTTTTCACAAAACTTGTAGGCTAAGTACCTTGCAGGCCAAACTCCTCAGCGATCTCTTTCCAAGCCTGTTGGTTTTGTTTTTATCTCTGTATATGTCGATCCTCATGTTCCAAAGTACCGGTCTCCTATCCGCTTATCCGGGGTCGGGTCGCGGGGGGAGCAGCTCATGCAGGGGGCCCCAGACTTCCCTTTCCCGGGCCACATTGACCAACTCTGACGGGGGGATCCCGAGGCGTTCCCAGGCCAGTGTTGAGATATAATCTCTCCAACTAGTCCTGGGTCTTCCCCGAGGTCTCCTCCCCACTGGACGTGCCTGAAACACCTCCCAAGGAAGGCGCCCAGTGGGCATCCTTACCAGATACCCGAACCACCTCAGCTGACTCCTTTCTAAGTAAAGGAGCAGCGGCTCTAATCCGAGTTAGGGAGACGCCAGCCACCCTTCTGAGAAAACTCATCTCGGCCGCTTGTACCCGCGATCTCGTCCTTTCGGTCATCACCCAGCCCTCATGACCATAGGTGAGGATAGGAACGAAGATCGACCGGTAGATCGAGAGCTTTGCCTTGCGGCTCAGCTCTCTTTTCGTCACAACGGTGCGGTAAAGCGAACGCAATACCGCCCCCGCTGCTCCGATTCTCCGGCCAATCTCACGCTCCATAGTACCCTCACTCACGAACAAGACCCCGAGGTACTTATTTATTTATTTTTTTAAAAAATTGTATGATGACTATATGCTCTGTAAGGTGACCTTGGGTGTTTTGAAAGGCGCCTCTAAATTAAATGTATTATTATTATTATTATTACTTGAACTCCTTCATTTGGGCACTCATTTCCTACCCGGAGTAAACAATCCGCTGATTTCTCCTAACATCTTTTGTCCGTAAATAAATTCATGCCCGTACGTAAAACACTAGCGACTCCTTCCGTAAATTTACGGAAGCACGGACACGAAAAACATACGTATGTGGAAACGAGGCGTTATTGCAGCCTGCAGGGTTATGTGAGAAACATACGGAGGGACGCGGTCGTTGAGCTCCGCCGCCCCACATTGCATGACACGTTAAACTCAACTAGAATCACCACCATCAATTTGATATCAACAGACCAAAAATTGTCGGAAAGCCTACAGAAACTATAGATAGTTAATGTGACAATCACATTATTAACAATAAACTTGGAGCAATGATTTACTGAGGAACTATTTTTTTTGGGAGCATGCTTTTGCAGGGAGTTCGCCGCCCCATCTGCCCATACGGACGGCACGCGGCTGGTTAGAATGCGTGAGTGAGTGAGGGAGAGAAAGAGATGCACTCCTAAAACATTTCTTCACAAGTTGTACAACAAAAGCAATTGCATTAAGCTCTGTGCATGTGACAAAAGGCAAGAGCTTTGTAGGAACACAACCAATTAAACACAAATGAGACTGACTTGGTTGGCTGATTGGGCAATCAGATTTATCCAGCCTACGCACATAGCATGCACGCACACTCACAGAGCCAGACACGACAATGACGAACAAGTTTGTGAGTGGTCTGCAGAATACAGTGTAACATAGTTTCTTTAGAATTATATAAACTATAGCCTACGTGGACCGTAACTCCGCACCCCCTGGCGAAAATATCTTCCTGCGCGTCTGCATCCATGCGTTTCTAGTCCTCAGTCCCAACGTAACGGTCGACTCACGTTGCAACCTAGAGAAAGCGCGTCGCTAACGTGTACGCTTGTATTACAGTCAACAAAGATAATGTTTTTATCAAAATACTAATTTTAATGAAAGCACAATGGAAAATGTAATTGAGTAAAGAGTAGAATTCTAAATCAAATATTTACTCGAGAAAGAGTAAAATTACAGACTTAAAAAAGGAACGTGAAAAGTACTCGTCAGCCGAAAAATGTACTTTTTTACTCATTTGCGTTACTTGTAATCCGTTACTACCCACCACTGTACTTATATTAATGCCCTCCTCACTTTTAAGGAACATCCATATTTCCCAATGCCTCAACCCGAGCAGGAAATAAAGTACGATAGTGTCGGATAGCGTCATCTTTGCGGGCCAATGACTTCAGATGTCTGCGCAATGTTGACATACTAATATCAATGCCCTCCTCACTTTTAAGGAACATCAATATTTCCCAATGCCTCAACTCGAGCAGGAGATTAAATACGATAGCGTCGGATAGCGTCATCTTTGCCGGCCTGCAGCTAGCCAGCAACGTTATTGATGAATGAGAGGCGTGATCCTTTTCTCGTAAACGAGATCCTTATGTCGTAAATATGATACCTTATCTCGTAATTACGAGATCCTTATCTCATAATTACGAGATCTGTATCTCGTAATTACGAGATCTTTTCTCGTAATTACGAGATCCTTATCTCGTAATTACGAGATATTATCTCGTAATTACGAGATCCTGAGTGTGCTAACGGCTACATTAGCTGTGGATTTTTTTTTTTTTTGTGAAAGCTCAGCGCCACAGTACATTACCACTGTTACCTGAAAAAGAAATAGTACAGTTAATTTACACAGTACAGTCAATTAAGGTTACTTTCTAAAACCTGTTATCTGAAAAAAGGGATTAATTGTTTACCTCTAAGAAAAGCTTTAGGTGTGGTAGCCCTTACTGTGTTTAATGGGTTTAGTTGTAACTTCCAGGCTAGTCTTGATATAGCCTTGGGCCTACTATTATTTGACTTTTAACCTCAGAGAAAGGAGGATGTAATGATATGTATGTTCTGTGTATATGTTATATGTTATGACCACTAGGTGGCAGTGTTGGTTACTAGATCAGATGGAGCTAGACTTGAGAACGACAGAACAAGTGTAACGGGAGAACCATGAAGGCTGGTAAAATAAAGACACCTACTTAGAAATATCCAAAGTTGTTGATTTATAATTACATAACTTTACACAAACGATTCGCGAACGACTCCTCTTGGTGAACTGAATCACACGAACTGGGTCACGGAAACAAATCATTAAATCCACCACTATCGGAGACTGCAGACGCGCTGTAAAATATCAACTCGTCAGATTCAAATGCGCTCATGGCTCTTAAAGGGGATGGGAGCTGGCACTCTCATTGGTTTATTGCACGTTACGCCCAAACCACACCTACGGGTAATCAGGCTACTTCAGACCAACCCTTTTTAGATTTGCGCCGGGCGCAAGAGTAATTTTTGCACCGGTAAAATAGCGACATCGCTATAGAACCGCCCACAAAGCTACTTGCCCTTGGCGCTTCTCACTTGCGCTTCAGACAACACATTCTCACTCCGAGCGCGTCGATTTCTGACGAACGGTCAGTGACTTTTGCTTCAGTTTCTGACGCAAAAGGGTACCCTTGCGCTGCTTTTTTAGACGCATGGGGTTTTCAACTAGTTACAATGTAACCCTTTGACGGGGGACCCGATGGCTGCACATAGAGACGCTATGAGCATTCATATCCCATTGGCTAACGGAGGACCTTGCGCTTCTTTTTTCGACGCAGGGGGTTTTCCACTCATTGCAATGTAATCCCTCCACGGCAATATATGAAGCTATGAGCATTCATTCCATTGGCTAACGGAAGAGCCGATGGCTGCACATAGAGACGCTATATGAGCATTCATCCCATTGGCTAACGGAGGACCTTGTGCTTCTTTTTTCGACGCAGGGGTTTTTCCAATCATTACAATGTAATCCCTCCACGGCAATATATGAAGCTATAAGCATTCATCCCATTGGCTAACGGAAGAGCCGATGGCTGCACAATAACGGCGATTTTACAGTGACATCTGTGACATTCCTCAACACAACTACACCAACGTGTCCTTGTTAATTACACAACATGTATGGGTTAAGGCTCTGGGCATCAGTTGTCCTGTTTGGTGCTTTGATTGAGAGAAACAATCGTTTTTTTGATCAGTGTTGGGTAGCCGAGCGTTGGGTTCCGTTGGGTTCCGAGCGCGTCGATTTCTGACGAACGGTCAGTGACTTTTGCTTCAGTTTCTGACGCAAAAGGGTACCCATGCGCTGCTTTTTTAGACGCATGGGGTTTTCAACTAGTTACAATAACCCTTTGACGGGGGACCCGATGGCTGCTGAAAACCCCATGCGTCGAAAAAAGCAGCGCAAGGGTACCCTTTTGCGTCAGAAACTGAAGCAAAAGTCACTGACCGTTCGTCAGAAATCGACGCGCTCGGAGTGGCTTCAGTTTCTGACGCTGAGGTCGTTGCTATAGAGGCCACGTCCGTGCGCTTTTTTTGACAACTGACAGAGCAACCCTTTCTCATCAAAATTACGTTCCCAGAGAACTATTCGGCATTCTCAATTACGTTTGTCTAAAAAACGTATTTTGTCCGTGATTACGTTTTATTGAACATATTGTAATGACCTCGCCGGTGACATAACGATGTCGAGTCATTAGTAATTGAAGGAACTTTTAATGAACCAAAACCAGGTCACTGAAACCCGTAACCAACGGCAGAAATCCCACCCAAAACAAACCCCGGTTACCCCGGCAACCCCCAACACGGTCTCACTCATGTGCAGGCCCCCACCCTCGTGTTCTTCCAAGGCCCTCCCCCAGCTGACCTAATGATTCGCCCCCACACTGATTGACAAGAAGAACATTACAATACATGCACACAGAACAACTGGCATAACGGACAACGAAATACAATGCAACACATAACACACAAACTATTTAACTGTCCCAGGGTCGCTACAATATCGTAAATATGAATTTGTTCTCAGCCTATTTTTGCCATTTATTTACCGTGTTACTATGGCAGAATAAAGAATAAATGAATGCATTATCATTCATCTTGAACATGTTTTTTTACAGTATAGAGTGGTGGAGAGGGATGACGTATGTTGGCAAACCCGGAAGTGAGCGTCGCCCTCGGTTCCCTTGACAAAAAGCCAACGGGTTTTCCATTGGATTTTGGATTATTGCAGAAAAATCCTCAACTCCTCAAAAACGGAAAATAAATAAATAAATAAAAATAACCATGCTCCAAAGAACGAAGTGTAAACCAATGCATTCTGAATGGGAGTGTTTCTCCGATTTTTCCATGCTACACAACGAAATGTAAACCCATGCAAATAAAGACTTCATGGTCATAATAATTTAAATATCATTAATCTTCTACTGAGTGTGTAGGGAGGTAGGCTATTCTATTTTTTTCAACGGGGCTGAATCCAGTCACTTGACCGTCATGGTTGCTATGGTGGTTGCTATCGACCGCCCCTTCTAATACTCGTGGCTCACGCGGCAAAGGAGCTGCCGTAAATTGGGTTGTTTTTGTCGTAAACTAGAGTCCGATGGTTGAAAAATAGACAGATATTCCAAGGTATCCTTAAAAGGCCGCTTGGATGTGTTTATTTTCTGCAGTTTAGACTTTTTCTATAACTAATTTTTGAAAGCAAAACACCAAGCTCATTGATTTAACGAGGGAGGGTTATTTGAAACGATTTATTAAATAAATATTTGTGAGAGGTCATTCCTTCTCCTGATTTTACTTCCTATTTATGTCTAGGGTAAACCCCTACTGTCCACAAGGATCCCCCCCCCTCCCCATATGGATTTGGAGAATTGTTGCCACGTCCCAGTGGTGGAGGTATCATATATATATGAAAGAGGTCATTCAATTATAGCCTACAATGATCAATTACGAGGCCGAAGCCTTAAAGGAAGTGATGCAATAGGTGACTGAGTCGACAACATTTAAGTAAGCTGTATATGTATAGGGTCTCTTATATATCAAAGAGGGTCTCAAAGGACGCATACGCTTCAACCTGTGGCTCCAGCACTACAGGAAATGACTCAGCAAGTGCTCCATCTCGTTGCAACTCACCCAGCGGCTCGCTTGCAAGATTTTGGCCTGAAGTTCTTCCCAGACCTACACCCTAGCCATCCAACATGCATATCTGAGAATCAGGCCTCTCTTTAATAATGACAAAAAGTTATGAGAGAAACACACATTAACTTTTTGTTATCTCATAAGCGGCGTGGTGCCGGCTCCTTTTGACCTTTTGACCCCCGACTTCAAAAACGTGGCCACAGGCCAGCTGTGTCTACACACCTTTAGCCACAAATGTACACCTCCATCCCACAAAAAATGGGGACTAGAAACTAACCTCTGTCTTATGTACATTTACTGTACTGTTGGAGGTCACGCCCCTTTGCCGACCTTTTCGAGATAGCTAGGGATGCTAAAATGTTTACACACATTTCCCGGGGCCCCGTGAACGACATATCCGAGATTTGGAGTTCTAGCCCTTAGAGAAAAAAAGTTTTCCCAAATGGAGTATCATTTGGACAAAGCCCCTCAGAAGTGTAGCCTGCAAGACCTAATGGTTCAGAATGTGGTGGAAAAACAGTTTTTGAGATAGGAAGGTCCTACCGCCCTGAAATTTTAATACCTTATTCTAGGGCCTAACTGGGACCTCCGCACCGAAACTTGGCCCGTTCGGACCCCGAGGGCAGGAAGGGGGGGGCCTGCCCTCGGGGTCTGACCGGGCCAAGTTTCGGGCAGGAAGGGCCCCCCCTTCCTGCCCTCGGGGTCCGACCGGGCCAAGTTTCGGTGCGGAGGTCCCAGTTAGGCCCTAGAATAAGGTATTAAAATTTCAGGGCGGTAGGACCTTCCTATCTCAAAAACTGTTTTTCCACCACATTCTGAACCATTAGGTCTTGCAGGCTACACTTCTGAGGGGCTTTGTCCAAATGATACTCCATTTGGGAAAACTTTTTTTCTCTAAGGGCTAGAACTCCAAATCTCGGATATGTCGTTCACGGGGCCCCGGGAAATGTGTGTAAACATTTTAGCATCCCTAGCTATCTCGAAAAGGTCGGCAAAGGGGCGTGACCTCCAACAGTACAGTAAATGTACATAAGACAGAGGTTAGTTTCTAGTCCCCATTTTTTGTGGGAAGGAGGTGTACATTTGTGGCTAAAGGTGTGTAGACACAGCTGGCCTGTGGCCACGTTTTTGAAGTCGGGGGTCAAAAGGTCAAAAGGAGCCGGCACCACGCCGCTTATGAGATAACAAAAAGTTAATGTGTGTTTCTCTCATAACTTTTTGTCATTATTAAAGAGAGGCCTGATTCTCAGATATGCATGTTGGATGGCTAGGGTGTAGGTCTGGGAAGAACTTCAGGCCAAAATCTTGCAAGCGAGCCGCTGGGTGAGTTGCAACGAGATGGAGCACTTGCTGAGTCATTTCCTGTAGTGCTGGAGCCACAGGTTGAAGCGTATGCGTCCTTTGAGACCCTCTTTGATATATAAGAGACCCTATACATATACAGCTTACTTAAATGTTGTCGACTCAGTCACCTATTGCATCACTTCCTTTAAGGCTTCGGCCTCCTAATTGATCATTGTAGGCTATAATTGAATGACCTCTTTCAAATATATATGATACCTCCACCACTGGGACGTGGCAACAATTCTCCAAATCCATATGGGGAGGGGGGGGGATGCTTGTGGACAGTAGGGGTTTACCCTAGACATAAATAGGAAGTAAAATCAGGAGAAGGAATGACCTCTCACAAATATTTATTTAATAAATCGTTTCAAATAACCCTCCCTCGTTAAATCAATGAGCTTGGTGTTTTGCTTTCAAAAATTAGTTATAGAAAAAGTCTAAACTGCAGAAAATAAACACATCCAAGCGGCCTTTTAAGGATACCTTGGAATATCTGTCTATTTTTCAACCATCGGACCCTAGTTTACGACAAAAACAACCCAATTTACGGCAGCTCCTTTGCCGCGTGAGCCACGAGTATTACGCCCCGTGCCCACTACCTCCGTCAGTTGTCCGTTGCCCATTGACTTTGAATGGGGACGGTCGCGCAATGCATTGTGGATCCGTCCGTTGACTTGGAGCGTTCGCCACCGTCAAAAAGTTGAAAAATTTTCAACTTTTTCGGCCGCGACGGATCCGCCATCCAATCAGATCGCGTATGCAAATTTAAGCACTGTGACGCGACTCGGGCTCTGACGATACTGGAAAGCGGGAAAGCGGGTCATCTTGCCTCGCAACAAGCAGGAAGAAGCGGGAAGAACCCGGCGAAGCGATTTGATTGGCTGACGGTTGCCTCTGCAAAGACTACTCCCCCATCCGTCAGCCACGCCTTCCCACATCCGTTGACTGACGGTGCAGTGGGCACGAGGCGTTAGAGGGGGCGGTCGATAGCAACCACCATAGCAACCATGACGGTCAAGTGACTGGATTCAGCCCCGTTGAAAAAAATAGAATAGCCTACCTCCCTACACACTCAGTAGTAGATTAATGATATTTAAATTATTATGACCATGAAGTCTTTATTTGCATGGGTTTACATTTCGTTGTGTAGCATGGAAAAATCGGAGAAACACTCCCATTCAGAATGCATTGGTTTACACTTCGTTCTTTGGAGCATGGTTATTTTTATTTATTTATTTATTTTCCGTTTTTGAGGAGTTGAGGATTTTTCTGCAATAATCCAAAATCCAATGGAAAACCCGTTGGCTTTTTGTCAAGGGAACCGAGGGCGACGCTCACTTCCGGGTTTGCCAACATACGTCATCCCTCTCCACCACTCTATACTGTAAAAAAACATGTTCAAGATGAATGATAATGCATTCATTTATTCTTTATTCTGCCATAGTAACACGGTAAATAAATGGCAAAAATAGGCTGAGAACAAATTCATATTTACGATATTGTAGCGACCCTGGGACAGTTAAATAGTTTGTGTGTTATGTGTTGCATTGTATTTCGTTTTCCGTTATGCCAGTTGTTCTGTGTGCATGTATTGTAATGTTCTTCTTGTCAATCAGTGTGGGGGCGAATCATTAGGTCAGCTGGGGGAGGGCCTTGGAAGAACACGAGGGTGGGGGCCTGCACATGAGTGAGACCGTGTTGGGGGTTGCCGGGGTAACCGGGGTTTGTTTTGGGTGGGATTTCTGCCGTTGGTTACGGGTTTCAGTGACCTGGTTTTGGTTCATTAAAAGTTCCTTCAATTACTAATGACTCGACATCGTTATGTCACCGGCGAGGTCATTACAATATGTTCAATAAAACGTAATCACGGACAAAATACGTTTTTTAGACAAACGTAATTGAGAATGCCGAATAGTTATCTGGGAACGTAATTTTGATGAGAAAGGGTTGCTCTGTCAGTTGTCAAAAAAAGCGCACGGACGTGGCCTCTATAGCAACGACCTCAGCGTCAGAAACTGAAGCCACTCCGAGCGCGTCGATTTCTGACGAACGGTCAGTGACTTTTGCGTCAGTTTCTGACGCAAAAGGGTACCCTTGCGCTGCTTTTTTCGACGCATGGGGTTTTCAGCAGCCATCGGGTCCCCCGTCAAAGGGTTATTGTAACTAGTTGAAAACCCCATGCGTCTAAAAAAGCAGCGCATGGGTACCCTTTCGCGTCAGAAACTGAAGCAAAAGTCACTGACCGTTCGTCAGAAATCGACGCGCTCGGAACCCAACGGAACCCAACGCTCGGCTACCCAACACTGATCAAAAAAACGATTGTTTCTCTCAATCAAAGCACCAAACAGGACAACTGATGCCCAGAGCCTTAACCCATACATGTTGTGTAATTAACAAGGACACGTTGGTGTAGTTGTGTTGAGGAATGTCACAGATGTCACTGTAAAATCGCCGTTATTGTGCAGCCATCGGCTCTTCCGTTAGCCAATGGGATGAATGCTTATAGCTTCATATATTGCCGTGGAGGGATTACATTGCAATGATTGGAAAAACCCCTGCGTCGAAAAAAGAAGCACAAGGTCCTCCGTTAGCCAATGGGATGAATGCTCATATAGCGTCTCTATGTGCAGCCATCGGCTCTTCCGTTAGCCAATGGAATGAATGCTCATAGCTTCATATATTGCCGTGGAGGGATTACATTGCAATGAGTGGAAAACCCCCTGCGTCGAAAAAAGAAGCGCAAGGTCCTCCGTTAGCCAATGGGATATGAATGCTCATAGCGTCTCTATGTGCAGCCATCGGGTCCCCCGTCAAAGGGTTACATTGTAACTAGTTGAAAACCCCATGCGTCTAAAAAAGCAGCGCAAGGGTACCCTTTTGCGTCAGAAACTGAAGCAAAAGTCACTGACCGTTCGTCAGAAATCGACGCGCTCGGAGTGAGAATGTGTTGCTTCAGACCGTTAAAATAGGGCCCATTGTGTCAGAATGCCATATAGCTACTTTATCGACTTCTCTTTCTTCATCTCTAGCTTCTAATAAAAGGTCAAACATTTATTAGGGGTTGTCCATTAACTGTACTTTGCATCCTGCTTGTAGGAAACCTACTTCTCTGGCATTTGTATCATCCTCCTCCCTCTCTGTTCCCCTCGCTATCGAGTCAAAAGACACAATCGCATTTTAAAACACGTAACGTGTTGATGAGATTAAATTAGTGGAGAGTTACGCTCCGGGCATGAGCCATATCTTTTTTTTGGGAGTATTATCACTCTTTATCCCATCTGCATTTTCCCCCCATTTATCTTGCTCCTGTTTATTTAATAAACTCTCTCTCACTCTGTTCATCTCCTGTCCCTCTCTCCTTTCCTCTCAGTCTGATCTTATTTCCATTCCATGCAGGAACCCCCCAGGCTCCAGGCAGACTGGGGAGGAGGGGAGGGCTAAATGAACACACAGATTGTTAATTTCCGCACACCCTGGGAGGCTGATCGAATCGGGTTGAAGCCTAATGCCTTTGGAGAGCGTTCAAAACACTGTCACTTGCATCAGCTTCTTATGACACTGATGTTTGGTTTGTTTGCCTGACTGTCACCCTTTCTATTTCTGACCCCCCCCCCCCCCCCCACACACACACACAGACACACATCTCACCCTTGTTTTCCTGCTTCTGTGAGTGTCTAACGTTTCTCCTTCCTCTGCCATGCAGACCGGGCTAAAAATACATATTTTGAATATGAATAATATTTCATATAGATAAGTTAATGCCATGCTGTCGCAAACTCTGTACTGAATGTTTTCCTTGTTTTTAATGAAGCTTGAATATTAAGTGACCATGGGGATATCAGAGAAAATCCAAAATGTATAGGCCCCCTTCCAACTTGAGGTAATGGTAATAAATAATAGAGGAATGTTACAGAGTTGCTTGGCGTGTACGATCAATTAGTAGTAGTCAATGCTTTGGGGATAAATTCTCCATAAAATCAATATTCTGTGTTGACATCCAATTAAAATAATATGTTTTATAGTGTCAGATGATCATGACCATTATTCGATTCACTCATTGATAATATTGAAAAAAAAAAGATTTATATAGCAGATAGAAGCAGAGATAATTAGGATCTCTCTCTCTCTCTCTCTCTCTCTCTTCTCTCTCTCTCTCTCTCTCTCTCTCTCTCTCTCTCTCTCTCTCTCTCTCTCTCTCTCTCTCTCTCTCTCTCGTTTAATTTGAATATGTATGGATGATTAGATAAAAGAGAAGCATTTCAGTTATGCCTAGCGTCCACGTATTTAGAATTCTAGTTTGACGGGGACAGTAAAGACAAACCTTTATCTATCTTAGTCTTCGTCTTGGTTTAACTGCATACAAAGAATGAGTGACCTTGCCTTTTAAAAAATGCTTTCAGTCTTTCTTCATCTGTCATTCCCCTGTAAAGCCCTTTCAATAGACACCACTGAGTCAACACAGGTTTTGCAATACACTAGTTATTAGTCCGCTAGATTTAATTGTCACTAGTTTAGTCTACCACCTGTACCCTGCTACATAAAAAGAGCTGTCATAATTAATGTTATAATGAATGACAGCTATGTTTTTCCGCGAAGTATGCCTCTGGAAAAAGGGTCTATTCAGGTTCAAGATGTGGCAGAGGTAGGTTCACCTATAAAGGATTGGCATATAAGCGCTGGAGGTGCAAACTCCGACCCGGAAGGATTAACTCACAGCTTTTGTTTGGTTTATGAATTTGTATGGCATAATATTCTCTCCAGCTATATCATCAATAACTAGCACCTTATAATAGCACTAGCACCCTGCAAGAGTGCCAAGCAGTCTCATCAGGCTGGGTAAAATGATGAAGACGCTCCAGAATCTAATAATGATTTAGCTCTAAATCACATTTTGTAAGCATGTTTTTGCATATTGCAATTTATTGTTTAGGGTCTTTGCGGAAAAGAAAATTGGCAGGTCCATCATTAACATCTTCAATAAAGGTTCTGTGTTTCTTTTTAAAATTGAGTGTACTATAAAATATTTATATTCCCTGGTGCTAATCGGCTTTAATGAGCTGGGGCTTTTCTAGAGATGAATGCGTATTATCTGCTCTCTGCTCACACTTGGCTGCTTGCCTCACTTTAGAGCTAGTGAAAATAAATGTGTGAAATCAAGCATATCAGGATTAAATTAAATCCAACTCGGTATTCAAATGGAAACTCAGCCATTGACTTGACACACAGATACAGGATTACTGTGATTATCTCTATTAGTGAAAACAGAACTGTTGGCGGATTAATGCATTTAAATGGAGAACGGAGTAAGTGGCAAACAAGGGTATTTGACTGTATGCAGACGTCCCCAGATGGGGGGTGTTCACCCACTGGTGCTCATAGTGCAGCATCACTCTCTCATGATCCATTTAGCTGATCTAAAAAAAATATACGTTATTGCCCTGCTAAAGGTTACTGAAAATCTTGGGAAAAGGTACAAACACACACTCTTAGAGTCATGGCATCTGCTTCACCACTACACCACCAGGCGTGCAAACATGACTGCAGTATACACGTCCGCCTGTTTATATTTCACCAGAGCCTAGGAAGCCTTGACCTATTTTCCATTGTGTTAATCTAAACATATGCACATACAGACTTATATCTGATTTGAAATCAGAGATACTAAAATACTAGATCAGTGTGTTGCAGAAATGGTCAGCACCAAAACGAGATGCCGGTGCAGAAGTCGCTTGGGATAAAAGCGTCTGCTAAATGCCCTAAATGTAAATGTAAGATGGCTTTCACTCTGAGCCATCTAATGAACAGCAATGTGAGCAAGACATGTGACCTTTTCAATGGAAAAAAAGGTTACCTTGACACGTAACTCAACTCAAAAGAGTGCTCTCTTCTCCTGGCGAGCCTTATGAAGGTCAAATGATTGCAGCGATTGACAGCCAGGTAAACTGAGGAGATGAGATACAGCGTCTAGGCGGCTGCAGGTTCAGGCCGCTGAGGACATTATGGAAACACTGATCTGACCACAGTCGAACAATTAGCAAACAACATAAGGGGAGACAGCTGGGATTTGTAAAGATGCAAGCCCAATTATTCTTTAAAAACCTTCAAATGTACATCAGATGGACCCACACCAACTCCCCGCCAACACATCTAATCCATTATTATTATTGTTGTTCCAGTTTCAATGTGCCCTTCGTGCTTCTGGTGAAGTTATTTACGATTTACCTCGGTCAGGACGAAGCGCCTGTGTTGACACCATAAGGAGCTTATAGCAGGCTTTGTGGTGATGCAAGATCAGAGAGGCTGCATTACTGCACTAGAGAGGTCGCTGAAAGCATGTCAGAGCTCCTCCAAAGTAAAAGCCCCCCATCTCACATCGGTACTGGTCACGGCCACAACCCATGGGCATCGCTGCAACTAACCCGAAGGCACGACGACCATGTAATGATTTCAGAGAGCCTCGGCCTACGCTGCTCATGGTAAAAGCATAACCTGTTGACTAAGGTGGTCAGCTGACCTGTGAAGAGCTCAACCTGATTGGCTAAACCAAATGTGTTGAGCAGGTGAGGGCCATCCACTGCTCAGTGCTCTGTTGGTTCCATTGTGCTCACATGATGTGCTACCTTCACAGCTGCTGGCGGAGAGGACTCTCGCTTGGTGTATTATGAAACTTCAATTAAATATATTTTTAAATGTAACAAATATGATGATCGACTGACTAACTGGGTTTCCATAGTTCTGCAGAAACTCAGCCCTAGAAATACCATTTAAGAATCGGTATTTGAACGTTCAATAGTGAATAGCAATTCATCAGAAAAATCTTGATTTAGACCCAGCCCTATCCATCATCTTTCATTCCCAATCATGCTTAGCTCTTAACTCTCTACTTCTCTTCTATTTCTATTTTGGCAATGAGGGAGTTGTGGTTTGGGTCGTTCCACTCAGCATCCCTGATTACAAGACATCTTTAACCTAATTTTCAAAGCTCCTTGCCCCAACCTGTCCTGGTGACCCAGTTAATGAGCTTAAGTCCTTCCAACCTCTCTCTCACACGCAAACAGGTGCACAAACACAGTAAAAACAAGCATTTTCCGATTAAGTATGACACAGCCACAGTCATTATGGATTTTTATGCAATGAATGACATAATATATAATATAACCATTAACAAACGGACAAACAGACATACAGATGACAAACGCATCAACTGTTGTTGTTGGTAGAGAGATTGCAGATAA
Source organism: Gadus macrocephalus (assembly GCF_031168955.1). NCBI lineage: Eukaryota > Metazoa > Chordata > Actinopteri > Gadiformes > Gadidae > Gadus > Gadus macrocephalus. Next base: position 3,232,192 of record NC_082386.1, read on the forward strand.
TTGTCCATACCCAAACATACACACGCAACCACATGCGTACAGGAACTATGCATAAGAAGACACGCACATTAGCAGATTCTCTTGCTTACACGCACATATTTGCAGACAAAAGTTCAAAGTGATTGCCAATAATAATTGTCTGGATCTAAACTAAATAAGTGACACACACTCCTTGACATCTGCTCTAATCACATGCAGGCACACACACACACATGCCCCTCTGTATGTCGTCAGGTCCATGTCTAGTGTGTTCTTTCAAATCACACACGCACACACACACACACAATCCCTAACACGCACGCACGCACGCCGCACGCACGCGCACGCACACACACACACACACACACACACACGCACGCACACACACACACACACACACACACACACACACACACACACACACACACACACACACACACACACACACACACACACACACACACACACACACACACACACACACAGATGTCTCTATGTGTCACCAATGGTTCCTCCCTACCCCCACTAAATCAAGCGCTCTAGCTTTGGGATGATAGGCCAATTATTGGGTGTTAAATCCCGGATTATGGACCCCCTGGTTGGATTTGTCTGTCTGTCAATCACCTTTGGCACTAATCCAGATAAAAGTCACATTGGACTGAAATAGACAGTGAGAGAGAGACAGAGCAGTAGAAAAAGGGTCTTTGTGGCAGAGGTGGGGGTAAGTCATCCATGTGCAAGTCACAAGCAAGTCTCAAGTCATAACCTTCAAGTCTCAAGCAAGTCCCAAGTCACTGTGGTGAGAATCAAGCAAGTCACAAGTCAAGTCATTGCTCAGGTCAAGCAAGTCACAAGTCAAGTCATACAAAAATCTGATGATCTAACACAGTTTCCACATTTAAAAATCTGTAAAGATTTAATTTATTTATCTATAATGATTAGCTTCCTTATATAATAATCATCAAAAAATAATTGTATATTAATATACATTAGTTTACAATATGATACAATTCATTACTACCTGCGTATTTATCTAATAATATTGTCAAGTTATCTTTTAATAATATCTAATGAAACATTCAATATTCTAAAGTGATTGTCCAATATATACATACATGAAAACATATACACTATGTTAGACACCTTCTTCATCCCTGTACCTTGTAAAAATCAATTCTTTGTATTTTATTTTAAACTGATTAATGTTTGGACATTCCTTGATCTCCCCACTCAAACTGTTCCACAGTCTTACACCACATATTGAAATACAAAACATTTTCCTGGTCGTACGGACGCTGTTCACTTTGAAATTTAATTTTCCCCTTAAATTATAACCCCCCTCACGATCACTGAATAATTTTTGTATGTTTAAGGGTAATATGTTGGTAATATTTTAGCCTTAAACATTATCTGTGTGGTTTGAAATTCGACCAGATCTGTGAATTTTAATAATTTTGACCGTATGAATAGTGGGTTAGTGTGATCCAGATATCTCACATTGTGAATAATGCGAATGGCTTTTTTTTGGAGAATAGTAAGTGAATGTAATGAAGTTTTGTACGTGTTGCCCCAGACTTCCGTACAGTAATTGAGGTATGGTAAGGCTAGTGAACAGTAGAGAATACGGAGTGATTTTTGATCTAGAACCAATTTTACTTTGTTTAATACATAAATGCTTCTTGATAGTTTTGATTGTACGTGTGTAATGTGTGATTTCCAACTGAATCGTTCGTCGATTATAATCCCAAGAAATTTATTTTCGTAAACTCTTTCAATTTCAACTCCATTTATATTTATATGTATTTCTGTGTTTTTTCTGCAGTTACCAAATAACATTAATTTTGTTTTGCTTAAGTTTAATGATAGTTTGTTTGTATCAAACCATGTTTTTATTTTGCTCATTTCCTTAGTGATGATTTTTTCTAGTTGTTTTAAATTCTCCCCAGAACAGAAAATATTAGTGTCATCAGCAAACAAAACCAACCTCAAGACATTTGAAACATTACAAATATCATTAATATACAATATGAACGGTTTAGGACCCAACACTGACCCCTGAGGGACGCCACAAGCAATGTCCAAACATGTTGAAGAACAATTCCCCAACTTCACAAACTGCTGTCTTTTGCTCAAATAGCTTTTAACCCAATCCAATACTATCCCCCTTATTCCATACCTTTCCAATTTATCAAATAAAATGTCATGATTGATTGTATCGAAAGCTTTTCTGATATCAATAAATACCCCTACTGCATATTTTTTCTGTTCAATGGCGTTTGTTATTTCCTCAACTGATTCTATTACTGCAAGTGATGTTGATCTGTTGGTTCTGAATCCATATTGACTGTCATTAATTAATTTGTGCTTTTCTAAGAATGTATCTAGTCTATTGTTGAAGATTTTTTCTAATATTTTTGAGAACTGTGGAAGTAGCGAGACTGGTCTGTAGTTTGTGAAGTGATGCTTGTTCCCAGTTTTGTACAGTGGTATAACTTTTGCTGTTTTCATTTTGTTTGGAAATTTACCAGTTTGAAATGATAAATTACAGATAAACGTCAATGGTTTTGAAATCCCCTCAATGACTTTCTTGACCAATGTCATGTCGAGGTCATTAAGATCAGTAGACTTTTTGTTTTTAAATTTTGTAACAATATCCAATATTTCTTTCTCCTCTACTGCTTTGAGAAACATTGAGTAGGGATTTCTCTCCAATAATGTACTATAATCTTCACCAGATGTCCCTGGATCAGGAATTTTTTCTGCCAATTCAGGTCCAACATTTACAAAGAATTGATTAAAACTGTTAGCTACGTCATCCATATTATAATTTGCATTATCCTTATCAATAAAATACTTAGGATAACTTATTTGCCGAGGGCTATTTCTTATAATACTGTTTAGTATATTCCATATTCCTTTAATATTGTTCTTGTTATCATTTAATATTTTCTTATAGTATTCTTTCTTGCTTGTTCTTATAATATTAATTTATTTATTTTTATATATTTTATATTTATTCTCTGCATCTTTAGTTCTGTGTTTTAGGAAATCTCTGTAAAGTGTGTTTTTCTTTTTACAGGCATTTCGTAATCCCTTTGTGATCCATGGACATTTGGTATATTTTAGTTGTATAATGTATTCTTGAATTGGACAGTTTTTATCATATAATGACCTAAATATTCGTAGAAAATTTTCGTATGCACAGTCAATGTCATTTGCTTGGTGTATTATTTCCCAGTTCTGAGCCACTAAGTCGTTTTTTAGGGCGTTGATGGATTCTTCTGACTTTACTCGTTTGTAATCTGTTTGTTTATCTAACTTATTCTTGTAATCGCAGTCATAGATTTTAAAGACTGGCAAGTGGTCACTAATATCATTAATCAATAATCCACTTATTGTGTTGTTTTCGATTTCATTTGTGAATATATTATCAATCAAAGTGGCACAGTGGGATGTAATTCTACTGGGTCTGATGATTTTCGGAATTAGGCTCATACTGTACATTGTATTGACAAATTCCTCTGTAATGTTGTGTTTGTTAGGATTTAACAGGTCGATATTGAAATCTCCACAGATAAAAACTATTTTGCTATTTATTTGAGAAAACATGCCCTCTATCCATTCATTAAATATTTCAATGCTAGACCCAGGAGCCCAATATATACAGCTAATTATGACATTTTTGGGTTTTTCTTTACAGATTTCAATTGTTATACATTCCAGTAAGTTATCAACCACAGTTGTCATACAATCCAATACCCTAAAGTTTAACGACACATCCACATATATTGCTACTCCTCCTCCACCCTTGTTTTTTCTATTATTATACCTGAGTTCATAACCATTTAGTTCGAAGTCTATCCCTTTGTCCGTGTTGATCCATGTTTCAGATATGGCAATTATGTTGAATGGTTGTGTGAATTTATTTACATATTCCTTGATATTATTGAAATTTGCATACATACTCCTGCTATTAAAGTGTATAATTGATAGTTTGCCCTTTGATGTAATGTCCCGGTTATACTGGTCATCTGTGTAGTAGCAGCATTTGTTGTCATTGTTAATATTTGAGAAGAAATTATTGTGTCATGTTCCAAATTGTGTCATGTTCCATGTTCCAAATGTTCCAAATCCTGTAGATTGTGATCAGAGTACTCACATGTTTTTAACTCCAGTTGGTCTTGCTCCATTATCCTCTGATATATTTCGGTGTTAATTCCAGGTGTATTTGACTGCATTCCGTCAGTGTGTGTCATGATTGTGTGTGTGTCTGCATGTTACCACATATTCCAATTGTTGATTATTGGTATTTGACCAGCTCTGCGACATCTCTAATTACCAGCACTTTAGCTTCCTCCGGTGGCCCGTTGAGTTTGATGAAAATCTTGCAGTTTGTGGTCCAGGTGTTTTGTATTTTTTTCTGTTTCTTGAGGTAGCGTGCGTTTTTGGCTATTTCGGCGTTGCGTTTGGTGAGATGCTCGTTTAGGTATACATCCGTTCCCTTCAGACGTCTACCTTCTCTCAGCAGAGCGATCTTATGCTTTCTATTGACAAACCGGATGATTATGGCCGGTTTGTCACTGCTATTTCTCCTTGGCAGAGGGTGGCATACCTCGATATTATTGCAGTTCAGGTGTATCCCTTTGGACTGCAGGAAGGCAGCCACCTGTTGCTCCGTTGAGCCAACATCCAGTTCACCGTGCCCCCCCTCGCTGTCAGCTGTCACCGCCCGGGCGTATGACCGGGGTTTGGCTTTCATTGTGAAAGGGAAACACATATTTACCAGTCAATCTGTAGATACTATCTCTTGGAGCAACAAAAACATATCCATAATAGCAACAGGGAACGTTTGCGCCAGAACACGCCTCCTCCTTTCGCAGAGCCGCCCCTTGGGGCCCAAGATCATTCCCTAATTTACCGACGCGTGGCGCAGGAGGGAAAAGCAAGCTCTGCCCCAGATGCAAACTAGCAACAACACATGCACCAGTGATTAAGTCAATGGCGCCGGATGCAAGATAGGGCCCTAAGTGTTCTGTGACAAATGCTGTTCAAATGGCTGGTTGCTCCTTCCTGGTTGTACCGACATATTCAGAACCGCTTTGTCTATAGGTGACCCACATTGTGCATGTGCTTGATAGAATGACATGATAACAATTATACTTAGAAATACTGTAGTTGACAATATAGAATGCTCAATATAACCACTGTGACTCACTTGCCTAGCAGCTGGAACTGGTATATGACAATCAAACCTTCAATCAAATAGTGCTGCCACAATGAATGCCCAATGAATTGTCGAAAAATCCCTGATGAGCAAACATAGCGCTTATTAGCCAAATAAAACACGTTAGTCTTGTATGGATGCCTTTTAACAATAGCATCATAATGTACTAATAACATATCAACATTGCATTTATGAACACATTCCCTTATTTGGATTTGGGTGAGCAGAGACCTGGGCCCAGTTTCCCGATAACGATGGATCTTCGCTCGTACGATCATTCTCACGATGGATCTTGCGAACCATCGTAAATTTCTTTGGAGCATTTCCGGAAACTCCTCTTAACATGAACGCGCATTCGCTGCACTCATGACGTTCTTAGGATGGTAACTGTCCACTGACACGGTGCTGAAACGGGCTATGACGCAGGGGGAGACGCAGGAATGTCGCAGGAAAAAGGGTAAAAAAGGGTTAAAATATCTCCCCATCAAGGCCAACCGCAGAGTAGCCTACGAAAAGAATAGAGTGCAATAATATGAATGCTAAAGATATTAAAACACAATTGAATATGCCGACATATATATCAGTCCTAATCCTGAACGCACTGTGCATACATTTTTTCACGGCATTTCCCCTCCTGAAATAATTCCATATTACAAAAATCCCAAATAGCTTGTGTGACATGACAACTACATTTATCTTAATGTGCTGACTTCTGAAACATACTTTGCACAGCAAGAGAGCCGACTTTATCTGATTCTGCATAAGGTTTCATTGATTGGCTCTCTAGTATAGAATATTTGTAGAACTTAAAAATGCAACGTTCCATTCATTCATTATCATTCAAAGACGGCTATTGCTGACCCGATTAGGAGAGCTTGGTCTAGATCCTGCCCATATTGTTGACTTCTAACATGTCTCTATCTTTGCTGTTTAAATCTAACAGTAGTCTTTGAGTAATATATCGGCGGTTAGCACTGTTTTTGGTTGCGAAATGGCTCAAGCTGGGCATTCCGTGGTATTGGATGGGTTTTAATAAAACCCATCCAATACTAGGAATGTCCGCTGGTGACGTCACTGAGGCTATAGTAGGCTAACGATGCTCTTAGCGTCCTACGAGTACCCTGGAGTCCTCGTTAGCTACGAGCGTTTTCACGACGTTCGTTACCAACGATACTTTCGGGAAACGGTGTGAAAACTGTACGACGCACTTAACGATCCACTTAGGCTAACGATGCTTTCGGGAAACTGTGCCCAGGCCTGGGGACTTGGGAATGTAAGTAAATATGTGCCTCATGTGAACGAGTATGTTGGAAGCAATTTACCTGATACAACAGCATTCACTTTTTGATATAACATGAACAAAAAGTTTGCAGTCACACCCAGTCCAGTCTTCCTCTCTACCCACTCCTACCCATCTATTTGTGTTTTGCAATTACTTATTTTGTGCTCTTTGTTTACTATTTGATTTGTTATGGTGACATTGTAGTCAAGTAGCCTTTGTACCAACCCTGATACAATATCACTACACTAAACCAAAGGGTTCACACCTTTTAAAGATATTACACACCCTTTATGGTTCTGTATTTCTAATGTGTATGTGTGACATTTTTTAATAATTATACTTACTTTCTTCTGTCCTTCAGTTCTACAGATGAATAAATAAGTGACAAATATATATGTAGTTCCATCTTTGCCCTTCTTTTGAATTTCTTGTTGCTTTTTACCCAACGCGATGTTCATCAGAAAAGCAATAGTCCTGAATAAAGCAAAGATCTTTCTCTCCCCCTTCTCTAGTCCTTTTTTCCAAGCACACAATGTGCCTTATGCTGTTCATTGTCGACTCACTCTTCGTCCTTCCAGAATTAATTTTGTTTTCCTCTCTGCTCTGAAGAACCAAGTACATGATGTAACAGTTTCTAAAGATTCTCCCCTTGCATGGCTCTATGAAGTCCCTTTTTTTACTTCGTACCTTGGTTTCATGATTAAGTAAAGTATCAAAGTGTAGCCCAATCGTTCCGACTAGTCCCTAACGTTCATATTAATTGTATTTATATATATATATATATATATATATATATATATATATATATATATATATATATATATATATATATGTGTGTATCGATATATTTACAATATATGTATAATATATATTGCAGCAAATTTGTGATAAACCGGCATAATTTTACTTTATACATCAAAGCAGGTGCTATAAGTCGGATGAAAGCCATCAAGCAGTGGATAAAGGAAAGTCTTTTTGAATATAAAGTTCAGCTACAAATCCCCACCAGATGGGTCTGTCGACAAGAAAAGTTATCTCAGTTACTGTCGATGAAAATTCAGTTACCACTGGAGTACATCTAGTATCCAAAACCATTTTCTAGCCAAGCTCAAAGCTGATGAGCTTACAGCTGATGAGCCGAAACATTGATATTGTGCGAGGGGAAACCCACGAGCAGACCTACAAGCAGCATGCTTGCAATAGATATAGCTCCCTAGGTTTCTGCAGCTTGAAGGCCAATTACCATTGGTGGAGGACGAGGGCCTCTTTCAATTTGGCACCAAACATTTTATGCAAGTAGTAAAACTGCAATTTTAAACATAAAGGGCCCTATATTTTTAACGGTCTGAAGCGCAAGTAGCTTTGTCGGCGGATCTCTGGCACTGTTGGTATTATACCGGCGGATAAATTACTCTTGCGCCCAACTCAAATCTGAAATGGGTTAGTCTGAAACCCGTAGGTGTGTTTTGGGTGTAACATGCAACAAACTAATGAGAGTTCCATCTCCCATCCCCTTTAGGAGCCAGCGAATTTGACATTGACGAGTTGATATTTTGACAGCGCGTTTGCAGTCTCCGCTGAGAGAGATGCATGATAACATGAGTTTTAAACTTCAAGTGGCTCAGTTTATGACCAAATAATAGTCGTCATGTACATTTCGGGAAACAGAACTTAACACATATATGATATGCGGGCCAGGGGCAGCAACTGTGGGTCTATTTAATGATATGCGGCAATCAGTAACCAACATTGTTTCTTACCAGTATTGTATTCATTATCGTCATCGACTTGTGTTCGTAATATGAATGTGTCCCCCTGTTAGTATACATTACCATGGACTGTATTATGCTTTACATGTTTAGTTTGCGTGTGTTTAAACAGGTGGGTGCACATACGTGTGCCAAGCATCACCCACATTCATTCATTCTTTTAAACACTCTCTCGCGATAAAACGTTTTCTCACAATCAAATACTCATCTATCCTAAAAGTTGTGAACTTGTACACGATGTCTATGTCAAGAAAATATGTGTTTGCTGCACGGTGTTTTTAGATGCATTGTTTTAAAAGTACAACTTTGTACCGCTGTATCAGCTGTTCTTTCCCAAATAATTTAACCAACGTTACAATTTACCTTAAAACGAGATTTAGTTTTGGAAGGCTGGGATATAGCCTACTTTGCTACTTTTAGTTATTATTGTTATTATTTAACAAATGACATAGCCTACTACAGTGTTCATTCATGCATCCCCTATGGATATTTTTTCTTTTCCACAATCCACATCATCATCATCATCATAATATTTAAATCGTTTAAATCGTTTGCACGTTAGCAACACCAACTGTGCTAGCCGCTAGTGCACTTAGTCTAGGTATTCTTCGGTCAGTGGCGCAATTGCAAAATCGATCAGTAAAATAGCACCATGTATAATTTGCACCAGAACATGCCTCTGCTTCCCCTACACCACATTATCTAAATACAGGAAAGTTTGGAGCATTTCACACAGCCCACCAAGCACTGCAGACCTTGAGATGCTACACCGTGGGCAGAGAAACCACCGGCCACTAAGAGCTGCACTGGTCTTACATACAACCAACCGGTCTCTGTGTTTGTGTGAGTGAGTGAGTGAGAGAGAAAGAGAGATAGTAGGGAGAGCATCTGTGTGTGTGTGTGTGTGTGTGTGTGTGTGTGTGTGTGTGTGTGTGTGTGTGTGTGTGTGTGTGTGTGTGTGTGTGTGTGCGCCTGCCTGCCTGCCCCTGCCTGCCTGCCCATGCATGCGTGTGTGCATGTGTGTCTGGGAGACGAAAGAGGGCAAGTGAGAGAGAGGGTCAGGAAATAGTGTGTTTGTGTAAATGTGGATACGATACAGAGCTAATTGTCTGCCTCTTGTGTGAGCTTGAACTGCTCTGAACTTTTTGACTCAGCCGACAGAACGGATGGACCAACAATGCATTTCAAGTGCGTCCTATGCAAAGTCAATGAGATCCTTCGATGGACGGAGGTAGTTTGAACAAGGCGTAACGGTAACGGCGTTATAATGATGGGAAGAGTATCCTTTAGATTACTCGTTACTGAAAAAGTAACGCCGTTGTTTATAACGCTGTCTTTCACATCACTGTATATAACACAGGTGATTAAGATAAACTTATTTTTAGGACACGTCGGCCAGCGAAATTTTTGATTTAATATTATAGCATGATCATGGGAAAGTAAAAGGCAGCAAGGTTACAAAGGATACATTCAGTGAGACAATGGGCGAACAAGATTCTTATACGGAAACGTCGTTTATTGTTAAATATGTGGAAATGCCATTAAATGGAAAAAGACAATTTCTCACGTTTAGCACACAAATACGTCACTCGTTTATTTCGTTAGACCGAAAACAGGTAGTCAAAACGTGCTGCTAGTGAAACCAATCCCGCATGGGGCTCTACGTCATGAGACGTTCCTATCATTTAAAGGGACAGCGATCCCTGAACAACCCCAGGTGCTAATAAATGCCCGTGTCATCTCGACAGATGACAGCAACGTCAGTGGCACAGCCTCAGGGCAACGGGTGGTCCTGTCAACCATGGTCAACAGGTAGGTGAAACCGTGAGAGGAGTTGCAGAGGGCCGACCAGATCCACGTTTACATGGTCAAACGGGGACAACTCTAACGGGGCTTTAGTGTGGCGGTGCACTTTGGCCCGCTGGCACTCAAGACAGGTGTTAGCCCAGTCCCTAACGTCCTTCCTGAGGCCGTGCCAAACAAACTTAGCCGCAACCAATCTCTGTGACGCTTTCGAACCTGGGTGGGAGAGACCATGGATGGCATCAAAAACTTGTCGTCTCCATCCTGTGGGAATGATTGGCCGAGGACTGCCTGTGGAGACGTCACAGGAGCGTGGTGCCGGCATCGCTAAAACCCACATCCTCTATTTTCAGCCCTGTAGTCGAGGTCCTCAGGAGTTGCATTTCCGGGTCTGTGGTCTGGTCCGCTGCAATGCGGTTGTAATCCAAGCCGAGATGGATTGCTCCTACCACAGCCCGTGACAGGCAGTCCGCCACCTGGTTGCCCTTACTGGCAACGTGCTGTAAATCCGTGGTGAACTCCGAAATGTAGGACAGATTACGTTGCTGGCGGGCAGACCAAGGCTCAGCCACCTTGACCATGGTCTACAAAAGCGTTGAAGTGTCGACCTTCCAACAGGGAACGAAAGTGTCTGATGGCGAGGTAGAGACCAAGCAGCTCCCGGTCGAAAGTGCTGTACTTCTGCTCACTGGAGCGCAACTGACGGCTGAAGAAGGCAAGTGGCTGCCAGGCCCCGCCCACCCTCTGCTCGTAGACGGCACTGACAAAGTAGTCCGAGGCGTCCAAGGTGATGGCGATGGAGGCTGTGGGAGAAGGATGTGCAAGCATGGTGGCGTTCGCCAGGGCTACCTTAGTGGCAACAAAAGCCTTGTCCCTGCTCTCAGTCCAGTCCACAGCATGCTTGGGCTTACCTTGCAAGGCCTCATGCAAGGCCCGCAAGAGCTTGGCGGCTCGAGGGATGAAACGGTGATAAAAAATCACCATGCCGAGGAACTCCTGCAGGGACTTGACAGTGAGCGGGCGTGGGAACTGTGCGACCGCCTCCACCTTCGATGGGAGAGGGGCTGCACCGTCCTTAGTGACTCTGTGTCTCAGGAAATCAATGATGGAGAGACCAAACTGGCACTGACAATTAGCCCATGTTGGCTGAGCCGCTCCTCAAAAAGTGTCCGGAGGTGCGCCAGGTGCTGATATTTGGACGTGCTCACCACCAGGACGTCATCCAAATACACACAAAGAAAAGGCAGCTCCTGTAAAACGTAAAAGTCCATGAGGCGTTGAAAAGATTGAGCTGCGTTTTTAAGGCCGAACGGCATTCGTAGGAACTCAAACAGACCAAACGGCGTGATCACTGCTGTTTTGGGAATGTCCAGTGGGTGCACAGGCACCTAATGATATCCCCGGACAAGCTCCACCCTGGAAAAAAATCACCATACCAGCCAGGTGTGCCGAGAAATCCTGTATGTTCGGGACTCGTCGTTGCTTCATTTAGCCGCCGGTAGTCGCCACACGGGCGCCAGCCGCCGCCGGGCACGGGGACAATGTTGAGGGGTGAATCCCACGGGCTGTCGGACTATACCCAGGCGTTCCATGTTTGCAAACTCAGCCTTTGCAACGGCAAGCTTGGTCGGGCGTAGACGGGTGGACCAGTAGTGGCAAGATTGCGTCTGCTTCACGATATACGCAGAGAAAGTGGGCTGAGTGAGGGCTGGGAAACCGCAAGCAGGCGGTGGAAATCATCTGAGGAGGAGAGCATGCTAGACAGTCGTATGGAGTCAGCCCGCTGAGCGTGGTGACTCTGAATATGAACAAAACGTGAGTGCGTCAATCAAACAGCGGTTCTTCACATCCACCAACAGTCAATGCGCACACAAAAAATCAGCCCCGAGGAGGGGAACGGAGATCTTTGCTGAAACAAAATCCCAGCCAAACCGGTGCCCTCCGAAACGCAACTCAATGTACCTTGTTCCATAGGTACGGATGGGGCTACCATTAGCAGCTTCCATAGGGGGGCCGTGGCCATCGGTCACCATGTCCAAACGGGATGCAGGCAGAATGCTCCTCTGTGCTACCGTGTCGCACAGGAATCGCCGTCCGGAGATGCTGTTGCGGATGAAAAGCAGCCGCCAGCACGGCCGATGCTCATGGCCACTACCGAGCGCCGGCCCTGGCGTTTCCCAACCCGCCGACGGGCGGACGACATTTAAGAGCCTTCGGTCCAAACTTTGCATGGTAAAAACACATGCCTGAAGATTGCTGCGGGCCTGAAAACTCGTCGGTAGCAGTCAGAAGACTGCTGCCGACGAGAAGTGGTGGCAGCGAAGAGCATGGAGTCGTCCAGTGTCACAGGAGCGATGTGCGTGGGAAAAAACGCGGCCACACAGTGCCCTTGACCCACCAGGAAAAACGAATCAGCCTCTTCAGCCAGCCTCCGACATTCAGTGTTCGTGGTGTTGGCTAATGCAGCTCTCACTTGGGAAGGCAGCTGACAAAGGAAAAGCTGAACGAAAAGAAAATCGGGTTTGTGCTCACCCATGAGATCCAGCATACGGTCCAGGAGCTCAGACGGTTTGCTCTCACCAAGTCCTTGAAGTGAGAAAAGCCTGCTGGCTCTCTCAGCGTCTGTTACGTACAGTGTTCTGTATGTCTTATATGTTATACATGGTATAGGCCTACATGTATTGTGTTCTGTTTTGTGTAGTATGTTTGTGTTGTTGTTCTGTCTCCTCCTCCTGTTTTCATTCTCCAAATTCTCAGATGTGCACACCTGGTCCCAATCACCAAATCACCACACCTGTTCCAGATCCCCTTTAAATAGTCCTGTGTTTGTTTGTCAGGGTTGAGTGCTTTGGTTTGAGCTGTGGCAGAGCTTTGGTTGAGCTCTGTTGGCTTGTTTTTGGAGTGTATTTGCTAGTGTTTACTAGTGGTTGCGAGTGGTTGCGAGTGCTTGGTTTCTTTGTTGGTTTATTGTATTGTCTTTAGTTATTACACATTTGTTTAAACCTTATTACTTTAGTTGTTAGCAGCCTACTTTAGTTTTGTCTTTGTCTTTGTTAATTATTTTGTTGTGCGCACAGGGTCAATAAGGATAGGTAAGATACCCTGGGGTTTACATATTTCATACACGTAGGTTTACCTGTTGTTAATACCCTAGGTTAGAGTGAGCACCACCCACTGTACTTTTTGGGTGCAAAGCACCTGTCAATGGGGGGGTGGGTTTTGTTATGTTCTTTTCTTTGGTGCCACTGACAGTCCTTGTTGATCCCTGTGTTGCCTTTTTTGTAAATAAACACTTTATATTGAATTCACCTTTAGTCTTGGATTTTGTGTGACTGCACCCTCACTTGCCCAAACCTGTTGCCCTTATGTTGCGTCCTACTCCGAGCCACCAGGGGGCGTAACATAAATTGGGGGCTCGTCCGGGATCCTTGATCCTTTTAAGCAACGGGTTTGATGAGTGTTGGTGTGCAGTGCACACGTCAAGTAGGCTGGTAGTGTTGGTTAGGTTGGTAAAGTTTTGGCTTAAGGCTATTTTGAGAAAAAATTAGTGTGTTTAACCTTGAGGGTTTTCTTAGTGATCCTTCTGTGGATCAGATTGATCGCTGCAGAAAAAAAGATTTGTATGCCATTGCGGCACATTTTTAATTTGAAGCATCAGCAGGTCTGCTTAAAGCAGAATTGAAAGAAGCTGTTGTACAGATGTTAGTACACGAAAAAGTGTTTGGTACTGGCAGCGGTGCGACTGCTAGTGAGCCTACTATTTCCCCATCCTTGTCTTCTAGCTCAGAGAAGGAGAGCAGGGAGGAAGAAGTAGTTGAGAGAGGGCTGGTTGAGAGTGAGCCAGTTCCTGTAGATACAGACGCTAATGTGGAGTTTAAGCCTCCTCGTACTGTGCCCCGATTCTCTCCGTTTTCCTTACCTAGGGTAAGTGATGATGCCCGCCATAGGCTACGCATAGCACGTTTGCAACTGGAGGCTCAGGAAAAAGATAGAGATGCCGAATACAGTCACAAGTTGGCTATTCGGAAGATGGAGCTAGAGATGGAGGCGGACACCGCCAACCGCAAAATTGAATTAGAGATAGCTGCAGAAAAAGAGGTGAAGCTTAAGCGCCTAGAACTGGAAGCTGCTTCTCTGAGTTCAGCTCAATCACCTGGTCATAGGTCCATACATTCTGATCCCTCTGCGCCTACGAGAGGTTTTGAGGTGAGCAGAAATGTTGTTTTGGTACCTCAATTTCGTGAGGCGGAAGTAGATGCCTATTTTACTGCGTTTGAGCGAGTTGCCACCTCACTGAAATGGCCAAAAGAGGTCTGGTCGATACTGCTTCAGTGTAAACTGACAGGTAAGGCCCAGGAAATTTTAGCTGCACTTTCTCTAGAAGAGAGTTTATGTTATGAAAGTATTAAGACAGCTGTGCTTCGTGCCTACGAACTAGTGCCTGAGGCCTATAGACAGAAATTTAGAACTTTTAAAAAAATGTCTAATAAAACCTTTGTTGAGTTCGCCCGTGAGAAGGAGATTTTGTTTAATCGATGGTGCACGGCAAGCAACGCGATAAATTTTAACACTCTGTCACAATTGGTTCTCATTGAAGAGTTTAAGAATAGTCTGCCTGATCGTATTGTGACGTATCTCAATGAGCAAAAGGTAGGGACATTAGCGGAGGCTGCTGTGCTTGCCGATGAGTTTGTTTTATCGCACAAACAAACTTTTGTGAGTCCCCGATATGAGAGTAGGTCTTTTACTCCTTCTGCCTCGGCTAGAATGCCGTCTAGTCCTCCACGTCCATTGCCACTCCGCTCCACTGAGGAACGAGAGTGTTTCTATTGTCACCAAACAGGTCACGTAAAGAATGACTGTTTTATGTTGAAACGCAAGCTGTCACAGCCAAGCAAACAACCAAAAGAGGTTTTGTTAGTGCGAACGTTGGTGGGTCCAGTGTCCCTAGCCCCGGAGATGGAGGGTGACAATCTGGAACCCTGTTATAAACCGTTCATGTTGGACGGGTTGGTTTCTCTCAGCGCAAATGCGTTGAACCAGTGTCCAGTGCGTATCCTTAGAGATACTGGCGCAGCACAGTCTTTTATCTTATCGGATGTGTTACCTTTTAGTAATGACTCTTTAAGTGGCTCTAGTGTGCTTGTGCAAGGCATTGAAATGGGGTTTGTGTCTGTGCCTCTCCATGAGATACATTTATCCTGTGACTTAGCAAATGGAGTGTTTAAAGTGGGTGTGCGCCCATCTTTGCCTGTTAGAGGCGTCACATTTCTACTAGGGAATGACATCGCTGGTGGCAAAGTGATGCCAGTTTTAGAAGTTCTAGAACGACCTGAGATTTTGCAGCCTGATGTGTTGGCTCAGGACTTCCCTGAAGTGTTCCCTGTGTATGTGGTCACTCGTGCTCAAGCACGTAGTTTGGGTGAAGCAGTTGTTTTGTCGGATACTCTGTTCGCAACTGAGTTGACCGGCCAGACTGTTTCTCCACCTGTGTTTCCTCAGTCTACTGCTGAGCCGAGTGTCCAGCCTAAGGTTCAATGTGATACTTCCACCAAAGAGACAACTAGGTTGCCTATGATTAGAAGTAATCTGATTGCTGCTCAGAAAGAGGACGTGACTTTGGTGAAGTGTTTTGATGCGGCTCTTGCTCCAGAGAGCGCTAAAAATAAAGAAAGTGATCATTTTGTTGAAAATGATCTCTTGATGCGGGGATGGAATTCTCGCGCTGAGTTTAATAATGACTGGACTAATGTCTTTCAAATTGTTGTGCCTACACCGTACCGACAGTCCGTTCTATCTCTGGCTCATGAACATCTCTGGTCTGGTCATCTAGGTATTACAAAAACCTATGACCGAGTGTTGCGACAGTTCTTCTGGCCAGGTTTGAAGCGAGATGTGTCGTTGTTTTGCCGTACATGCCATGTATGTCAGGTCACGGGGAAGCCTAATCAGGTTATAAAGCCTGCGCCTCTTCACCCGGTCCCAGCTATAGGGGAACCGTTTGAGCATGTACTTGTGGATTGTGTTGGCCCTCTGCCAAAAACGAAATCTGGTAACCAGTTCCTGTTGACCATAATGTGTGTAGCTACCCGGTACCCTGAGGCGATCCCTCTTAGGAGCATAACAGCTCAGTCAGTAGTAAAGGCCCTGATCAAGTTCTTTTCTACTTTCGGGCTCCCTAAGATCGTGCAAACCGATCAAGGTACCAACTTCCTTTCGGGTTTTTTTGAACAGGTTTTAACATCACTGTCTATATCACACAGAATCTCGAGTGCTTATCACCCGGAGTCACAGGGCGCGCTCGAAAGATGGCATCAGACGTTTAAGTCAGTGTTGCGGAAATATACCATGGAGAGTGGTAGGGAATGGGATGAAGGAGTCCCTTTGGCTTTATTTGCAGTTAGGGAAATAGTGACTCCTGACTCGGTTGCAGGGTACCGACAGGCTCGAAGGGCTGCAGCGGCTGCCGTGTCGGAGGCTAAGCAGCGGGTGTGGGAGAAGTTCGGAGAGGCCATGGAGAAGGACTTTCGGTCGGCACCAAAGTGTTTCTGGAAGACTATCCGGCACCTCAGGAGGGGGAAACGGGGAACCATCCAAGCTGTGTACAGTAAGGATGGGACTCCTGAATCCGAATAACACGCCCTCTATGTTGGAGGCAGAGCTCGAGGTTGATGGTGTTTCGTCGTCAATTTCCCTGGTGGAGGTCACTGAGGTAGTCAAACATCTCCGCAGTGGCAAAGCCCCAGGGATTGATGAGATCCAGCCAGAAATGCTAAAGGCTCTGGGTGTTGAGGGGCTGTCATGGTTGACACGCCTATTCAACATCGCGTGGGAGTCGGGTACAGTGCCAAAGGAGTGGCAAACCGGGGTGGTGGTTCCCCTGTTCAAAAAGGGGGACCAGAGAGTGTGTGCCAATTACCGGGGTATCACACTTCTCAGCCTCCCTGGTAAAGTCTACTCCAAGGTGCTGGAAAGGAGGGTTCGGCCGATCGTCGAACCTCAGATTGAAGAGGAACAATGCGGTTTTTGCCCCGGACGTGGAACTACGGACCAGCTCTTCACTCTCGCAAGGATCCTGGAGGGGGCCTGGGAGTATGCCCATCCGGTCTACATGTGTTTTGTGGATCTGGAGAAGGCGTATGACCGGGTCCCCCGGGAGAAACTGTGGGAGGTGCTGCGGGAGTATGGGGTAAGGGGGTCTATCCTCAGGGCCATCCAATCTTTGTACTCCCAAAGCGAGAGCTGTGTTCGTGTTCTCGGCAGCCAGTCAGTTTCGTTCTCGTGGGTGCTGGTCTCCGCTTGGGCTGCGCCTTGTCACCAATCCTGTTTGTGATATACATGGACAGGATATCGAGGCGTAGTCGTGGTGGGGAGGGGTTGCAGTTCGGTGGTCTGAGGATCTCGTCACTGCTTTTTGCAGATGATGTGGTCCTCATTGGATCATCGGCCTGTGACCTTCAGCACTCACTGGATCGGCTGGCGGCCGAGTGTGAATCGGCTGGGATGAGGATCAGCACCGCTAAATCTGAGGCCATGACTCTTAGCAGGAAACCGGTGGATTGCTTACTCCGGGTAGGAAATGAGTCCTTAGCCCAAGTGAAGGAGTTCAAGTACCTCGGGGTCTTGTTCGCGAGTGAGGGTACTATGGAGCGTGAGATTGGCCGGAGAATCGGAGCAGCGGGGGCGGTATTGCGTTCGCTTTACCGCACCGTTGTAACGAAAAGAGAGCTGAGCCGCAAGGCAAAGCTCTCGATCTACCGGTCGATCTTCGTTCCTATCCTCACCTATGGTCATGAGGGCTGACCGAAAGGACGAGATCGCGGGTACAAGCGGCCGAGATGAGTTTTCTCAGAAGGGTGGCTGGCGTCTCCCTTAGGGATAGGGTGAGAAGCTCAGCCATCCGTGAGGAACTCGGATTAGAGCCGCTGCTCCTTTACTTAGAAGGAGTCAGCTGAGGTGGTTCGGGCATCTGGTAAGGATGCCCACTGGGCGCCTTCCTTGGGAGGTGTTTCAGGCACGTCCAGTGGGGAGGAGACCTCGGGGAAGACCCAGGACTAGGTGGAGAGATTATATCTCAACACTGGCCTGGGAACGCCTCGGGATCCCCCCGTCAGAGCTGGTCAATGTGGCCCGGGAAAGGGAAGTCTGGGGCCCCCTGCTTGAGCTGCTCCCCCCGCGACCCGACCCCGGATAAGCGGATGACGATGAGGATGAGGATGAGGAAATAGTGCAAGAGTCACTAGGATTTAGTCCAGCAGAGCTGGTATTTGGTCACACAGTGAGAGGCCCTTTAAGAATGTTGAGAGACCAGCTAACTGGCGAGAGTTCGCCCACCCAGCGAAACGTTCTGACCTATGTGAGTCGCTTCAGAGAACGACTGCACGAGGCTTGCAGTATCGCTAGGGAAAGTCTCTCTGTTGCACAACAGGGTACGAAGCGGCATTTCGATAAGAAAGCACTTCCGCGGTCTTTTCAAGCAGGTGACTTGGTTTTAGTGTTGCTGCCCATTCCAGGTAGTTCAATGAGTGCACGATTTTCAGGACCGTACACTATTGACAGGAGTTTGAGTGAGACTGATTATGTAGTCAGAACCCCTGATAGAAGGCGGAAAACCAGAGTGTGTCACATTAACATGTTGAAGAAGTACTACACTAGAGGCGACGCTCAGCTTGAGACACGCAGTGCGCCTCTTGTAGCCACTGTTGCGGCTGCGGTGTCAGTAGCTGTGAGCCCTACGGCAGTGAGTGATGAGGATGGCCTGAGTTTGCGCAATGCCCAGCAACAGACCCCTCAGTTGGCAAGCTCAGAAATGTTGTTAAAACTACCGTCTTTAATGCATCATTTAAGCAGGGAACAGGAAGCTGACCTACTCTGCCTTATCTCTGAGTTCCCCTGTCTGTTTGGAGATGTGCCTACCCGCACTACGGTGTTAGAGCACGACATAGATGTGGGTGAGTCCAGACCGATTAAACAGCACCCATGCAGAGTAAATGCCTACAAGAGATCTCTGATGAAGAAAGAGGTTGATTATTTATTGGAACATAATTTAGCACAGCCCAGCTCTAGCCCATGGAGTTCTCCGTGCTTATTAGTTCCAAAGCCTGACGCGACTGTCCGATTCTGTACAGATTATCGGAAGGTAAACAATGTCACTGTGCCGGACTCTTTTCCTATGCGCCGCGTAGATGATTGCGTGGATACCCAACCCGGTCTCACGAAAAGACGTGACACTGTCACGTTATTTAATCTATTGAAACGTGTTCAGGATCACGTATTTTCAAATTTTTCGTGTTTACAAGCACAAATTCCAAACCCATGTATTTCAATTGGAAGTATTTGTCGTGTCACCAGCACGACTTCCAAACTAAGGTTCTGTGCGGGAGCGTTCTCCCTAATGTCCCTTAAGGAGCTCCGTACAGTACATTTATTGTTAAAAATTGTGAACGATATGACAGCTTTAGGCCACCCGTTTCTACTTTCACCTTTGATTCTGAGAAATTGTGACAATTCACAAATATAGGCTATTAAATGCAGGTGCGCTGCTCAGGCAAACCGCGAAAGAAAAAAGGGTAGCTGCTTAATCTGATCTTTTTAGAATTGTATGTCTTGATGTTTTGATCTAACCATAGATCTATTGTCTTGTTTTTGGCTATGTGAATGGAAGTCCGCGTCGATGCCTCGCAAGTCCAGTGTCGCGAGCGGACGTGACATCTAGAAGTCATACCGTATAATAATGGGTTATCACTATCCTCGGGCCGGGCCTTTGATCGAGCGTTTTTACTTTTATTTTATCATTATCATAAATTAGCCTAATCTGAGGAGAAATCTATGCCATAAACAGAAATATTATGGGTCTTTATTACACGGGTCTTCTCAATGCCGTGGAACGCTCCGTTCACTTGCATGGGTCCGGGGATATTTCGGGATTGGTTTCTTTATTAATCGAATGGGAAATGCAATAGGCCTATTTTAGGACCGAATCACCGTTGAACTTGTTTCTAATAACATTTCTAGCGAGAAATATACTTTTTACTTGCATAATCTTTAGTCAGTGATTACGTATGATCTTTAGTTTTATAGTTATTAGGAAGATTTTATCGGCTCGCTCGCATGTTTCAATGACGTCAGGTTGCTAAGGACGCTGCTTTCGCTAAACTAGCACACACACACACACACACACACACACACACACACACACACACACACACACACACACACACACACACACACACACACACACACACACACACACACACACACACAATGCATTTCGCTGCAGATATTCCCTCAATTATTATTACTTTCAAAACGCTGGCCAAGGTTGAATATCCTTTTTATTTGGGCTGCTTCTAGGACATTTTGGGTGGATTTTGAACGGTATGTGGGCGGGACGTTTTTTGCAGGACCTGGCAACCCTGCGCTGTTGCCCGGGGTGCTGAAATGCTCCGGAACAGATCTGGATCCACTATGGCCAAAAGACTTGTATGCCCCCCCCCCCCCCTTAAATAAATTCTATGGCAGAATAAAGAATAAATTCATGCATTATCATTCAACTTGAACATGTGTTTTTACAGTATAGCGTGGTGGAGGGCTGACGTATGTTGCCCAACCCGGAAGTGAGCGTCGCCCTGGTTTCCCTTGACAAAAAGCCAACGGGTTTTTCCATTGGATTTTGGATTATTGCAGAAAAATTAGCATCTTTGAAGCACCTCCTCAAAAACTGAAAATAAATAAATAAATAAAAAATATCTGTGCTCCAAAGAACGAAATGTAAACCAATGCATTCTGAATAATAATAATAATAATAATAATACATTTAATTTAGAGGCGCCTTTCAAGACACCCAAGAAATCACTTTACAGAGCTTATAGTCATCATTCAAAACTATGTAAAACAGACTAGGAATAAAAGAAAAACAGAGGTTAAACATGAAGAAGAATAATAATTAATAACACTCAAAGACGCCTACAGTGAAGGGGGGACCTCACTAACCACCACCAATGAGTAGCACCCACTTGGGTGATGAATGGGAGTGTTTCTCCGATTTTTCCATGCTACACAGAACGAAATGTAAACCATGCAAATAAAGACTTCATGTTCATAATCATTTAAATATCATTAATCTCCTGAGTGTGTCGAGTGGTATTCTATTTTTTTCAACGGGGCTGCATCCAGTCACTTGACCGTCATGGTTGCTATGGTGGTTGCTATCGACCGCCCCCTCTAATCCTTACATGGTTCTAAAAACCACGCGGCAAAGGAGCTGCCGTCCATTGTGTTGTTTTTGTCGTAAACTAGGGTCAGATGGTTAAAAAATAGACAGATATTCCAAGGTATCCTTAAAAGGCAGCTTGGATGTTTTTATTTTGTGCAGTTTAGACTTCTTCTATAACCTATTTTTGAAAGCAAAACACCAAGCTCAGTGATTTAACGAGGCAGGGTTATTTGAAACAATTTATTGAATAAATATTTATGAGAGGTCATTCCTTCTGCTGAGTTTGCTTCCTATTTATGTCTAGTGTACACCCTACTGTCAGCAAGCATCACCCCCCCCCCTCCCCATATGGATTTGGAGAATTGCTGCCACGTCCCGGTGGTGGAGGTATCATATATATGAAAGAGGGCATTCAATTATACTACAATGATCAATTAGGAGGCCGAAGCCCTAAAGGAAGTGATGCAATAGGTGACTGAGTCGACAACATTTAAGTAAGCCTTGGGGTCTCTTATATATCAAAGGGGGTCTTCGTTCTTTGGAGCACCGATATTTTTTATTTATTTATTTATTTTCAGTTTTTGAGGAGGTGCTTCAAAGATGCTAATTTTTCTGCAATAATCCAAAATCCAATGGAAAAACCCGTTGGCTTTTTGTCAAGGGAAACCAGGGCGACGCTCACTTCCGGGTTGGGCAACATACGTCAGCCCTCCACCACGCTATACTGTAAAAACACATGTTCAAGTTGAATGATAATGCATGAATTTATTCTTTATTCTGCCATAGAATTTATTTAAGGGGGGGGGGGGGGGGGGGGCATACAAGTCTTTTGGCCATAGTGGATCCAGATCTGTTCCGGAGCATTTCAGCACCCCGGGCAACAGCGCAGGGTTGCCAGGTCCTGCAAAAAACGTCCCGCCCACATACCGTTCAAAATCCACCCAAAATGTCCTAGAAGCAGCCCAAATAAAAAGGATATTCAACCTTGGCCAACGTTTTGAAAGTAATAATAATTGAGGGAATATCTGCAGCGAAATGCATTGTGTGTGTGTGTGTGTGTGTGTGTGTGTGTGTGTGTGTGTGTGTGTGTGTGTGTGTGTGTGTGTGTGTGTGTGTGTGTGTGTGAACCGTTGAACCGTTGTAACTGCCATCGTTAATGCAGCAGAGAAAGATATACTTAGACATTGGTACCTAACATGTGCCTAGTCACAGTGCTACGGATCGCCTTCAAACAAGCCCTTGCCAGTGGCCGCATCTACAAACAACTGAGGCAAACCCATGATCCCGTCCCGCAACCGCCCCGCAACCGCCAACCGCCATCGGACGGTGAAGACCTCCCTGTGGATTTTAACAACTACGTGCGCCAACTTCAATGCCATGAATGGACAATGTTCGAGATTCATGAAAGACTATTCAGGAAATCATTGGATACCAAACTACTCCAAGAAAGAGCGCACTTTGCCTGCTCCGGCGATCCAGCGAAGTGGAGTAAAGTGGCATCCATCCTAACCGGAGTATTCTTCCAAAATGGAATATTCCGCACAGGAAATATCAACGGGAAGGAGTTCGGATTACCACTGCTGAAATACGCAACACGGATTCTTAAGAAATTTCCATTGAGCGATAAACATCCAACGGAGTTGACACCGGCTTCCATTACTTCCTGGATTGAGAGACAGCTGATCTTCGTTAGAGACGTCATCCAACCATCACTCAGCAGAGGGGCAGCAGACGAACGCCACAAACGCCAAAGGAGAGTTAGCAGAGACAAACTGTCATACCTATGGCAGCACCGCAGGTCCAAAGCTATTGACATAATTGAAAATAATAGCATGTTTCCCTCCCCCCCGCCAACCGTCAATAATACTACTGACGTTTATAAGTACTATATGGCCAAATGTCAATCACCCCCGATACAAACGCTGACCCCGCCCCCTTGGTCCACAAGCTTGGAGACGGTTATCCCGGATTATTATCCATCCACTGCTAAATTCACTTTTGAAGAAGTAGATAAAGTTATTTCCCACCTGCCCAACAACAGTGCCAGTGGATACGATGGGGTGACATATGAGACCATCAAAGCCAGAAAACCCCAGTCCACCCAAATACTAACATATTTATTTAACACCTGTTTGATTAATGGAAAGGTGCCAGGATCATGGAAGGGGGCCCTCATCCATAGAATACCTAAGAAAGACAATATTCCAAGCGACCCATCCACATGGAGAGACATCTCTCTCCTTCCCACTGTCTACAAAATCTTTATGAAATGTCTGCTTGGCCGCATCCTCCCATGGCTTGTGGACACAGGCATCCTCTCACCCAAACAAAAAGCTTACATAGCCAGACAGGGTATGAACGAGCATGTGTTCTGCCTTAAAACTGGAGTCGATGATTTTAAACATGAATCATCTAAACTTTTTACTGTATTCCTAGATTTTAGAGATGCCTTTGGAACACTATCCCACAAAATTATGCTGAATGCACTGAAGGAGATCCATCTACCTCAGCCCTTTGCAGACCTCATAACGGATGTATATAAGGGATCTTTTCTGCAGGTAATCTGTGGACACCAACTCACAGAGCCCATTCCGCTCCAGGTTGGAATTAAAACAGGCTGCCCTTGGAGTGCGGTGAACTTTATCCTTGCCATTAACCAGTGGCTCAAGTGGCTCGTTCAGTGTGCACCACCTGATATCAGATCGCCAAACCCTGTTCAGGGTTACGCTGATGATGTCGAGGTGTCCTCCAGAGACGAGAGTGTCATACATAACATGCTGGCCAGAACAGATGAATTTCTTCACTGGTCAAAGCTGGAGGTGAAGCACACCAAGTGTGCAGCTCTTTATGAGCGACGCAGTGGTGGCAACCGCTGGTATAAAGCCAAATCTGACAAACCGCCCTCCTTCACAATAATGGGGCAGCCTATCAGGGTCTACTCACGCCAAGAGTCATACACCTATCTTGGCCATAACATCAACATTGCGGGTGAGTGGGGGGAGCAGGCACAGGAGCTATGTAGTGCCTATAAGAACAGAATCGATCTAATTGATTCCTCCCCACTCCCTGTAGTCATGAAACTGGACGCTATCAGAGAGGTGGCCCTTGCAAAGGTTCAACACCTCTTTGCAAACGTTCACATCCTGCAAAATGTCTTACAAGACATGAACAATAAAACAGTCCAGGCTGTCCGAAAATGGCTAGGGCTGAACTCACACTCTACCCGGGACCTCATCTTCCTCTCACGTAAAGAGGGGGGGCTGGGTGTCCCAAACGTGGAATGGGTATACACTGCTACCAGGCTGACACACCTCCTCAGCATGCTCAACAATGATGACGCTACTGTCAGAGAGCTTGCCAGAGCTTCCCTCATGCTGGACCTCAGGAAGAGGAAGGTCCCTCTGGCCAAAGCAGGCCAGGACAGCTTCTTAGGCTTTGGGAGGAAAAGCAGCGGGAAACTGGACACACAAGCTGCAGGCTTTGGAGTTCGGTCGGACTGGCCGGACCTAAATGATCTGTGCAACAGAATGTCAGTCAAACTGGAATGGACACAACACAACTCACACACAGCACCACAGGCATCTGATGCAGTTGTCACCGACCCTTCTGTAACCGCAGAGGCAACTGTATATCACAACGAGGCACAACACATACTACAGAACACAACAGCAAGGAGATTCCTTCTCAACATAAAACAAACAGAGACCAAACAACACTGGACTGGACTTAGAATGCAGGGAAAGCTAGCATGCCTAGACTTTGCCGACCACTCTGCTTCCCACTCCATGTACAAAAATGCTGCTGTTGGGGAGGACATCCTCTGTTTCACTGCCAAAGCTAGGCTGCAGGTGCTACCTACCAAATACAATCTGGCATTATGGTATCCTGCACACCACCATCCACACTGTATAATGCACTCTGGCCATCAACTTGAATCAGTTGCCCATGTTGTGAATGGCTGTACTATGTACAAAGGACTGTATATTGCACGCCATGACCGACTTGTCGATCTAATTTCCAGTAATGTTAAGGAAGTATCTCTAGAAAATGTGACCATGTACAAACATTCACGCATCATGCCGGAATGGTTTAACAGCTCTATTGATTTGTTTTGTAACATCCCAAATACCCCTGATGTTGTGTTTTTAAACAGAGACAGAAGGGAAGTGCTCTTACTTGAGATAGGCTGTGTATTTGATTTGTACATGGAAATGGCTTTCAACGATAAAATCCTTAAATACCAGCCCATTCTGGAAATTCTAAGGGACCTAGGCTACCAATGCAAGCTAATAGTGTTTATTTTTGGAAGCTTGGGGCATGTCCACAACCGTGTTTTCAGTGGGTTAAGGCTGGCTGGGCTCTCCAGCAGAAAATCTAAACAATTAGCAAAGTTCTGCTCCATATCAGCAGTGATAGGCAGCCTGGCAGTGTGGCGCAGGAGATGTTTTTTGTACCCTTGAACAATGACTTATCTTATCTCTGAAATATTTGAATCTTGTCTCTTGTAATGTGATTGGTGGATTCAAATAAAGAATTAAATGTGTGTGTGTGTGTGCTAGTTTAGCGAAAGCAGCGTCCTTAGCAACCTGACGTAATTGAAACATGCGAGCGAGCCGATAAAATCTTCCTAATAACTATAAAACTAAAGATCATACGTAATCACTGACTAAAGATTATGCAAGTAAAAAGTATATTTCTCGCTAGAAATGTTATTAGAAACAAGTTCAACGGTGATTCGGTCCTAAAATAGGCCTATTGCATTTCCCATTCGATTACTAAAGAAACCAATCCCGAGATATCCCCGGACCCATGCAAGTGAACGGAGCGTTCCACGGCATTGAGAAGACCCGTGTAATAAAGACCCATAATATTTCTGTTTATGGCATAGATTTCTCCTCAGATTAGGCTAATTTATGATAATGATAAAATAAAAGTAAAAATGCTCGATCAAAGGCCCGGCCCGAGGATAGTGATAACCCATTATTATACGGTTGACTTCTAGATGTCACGTCCGCTCGCGACACTGGACTTGCGAGGCATCGACGCGGACTTCCATTCACATAGCCAAAAACAAGACAATAGATCTATGGTTAGATCAAAACATCAAGACATACAATTCTAAAAAGATCAGATTAAGCAGCTACCCTTTTTTCTTTCGCGGTTTGCCTGAGCAGCGCACCTGCATTTAATAGCCTATATCTGTGAATTGTCACAATTTCTCAGAATCAAAGGTGAAAGTAGAAACGGGTGGCCTAAAGCTGTCATATCGTTCACAATTTTTAACAATAAATGTACTGTACGGAGCTCCTTAAGGGACATTAGGGAGAACGCTCCCGCACAGAACCTTAGTTTGGAAGTCGTGCTGGTGACACGACAAATACTTCCAATTGAAATACATGGGTTTGGAATTTGTGCTTGTAAACACGAAAAATTTGAAAATACGTGATCCTGAACACGTTTCAATAGATTAAATAACGTGACAGTGTCACGTCTTTTCGTGAGACCGGGTTGGGATACCATAGGATCAGCTCGCTTTGTAACAAAGTTAGACCTATTGAAAGGTTATTGGCAAGTTCCCCTTTCACCACGGGCTTCTGCCATCAGTGCTTTTGTGACTCCAGATAATTTTCTACAGTATTCCGTGATGGCTTTCGGGATGCGAAACGCACCGGCCACTTTCCAGAGGTTGGTGAATATTGTGTTTAGTGGTGTGCCTAACTGTACTGCATATTTGGATGATGTGGTAATACACTCATCAGAGTGGCCTGCTCATGTGGATTCGCTCAGAACCGTGTTTCAACCACTGGCTGATGCGTCTCTGACACTGAACCTCGCGAAATGTGAGTTTGGGAAGGCGACGGTGACCTACTTGGGTAAACAGGTGGGCGGAGGCCAAGTGCGTCCCTTGGAGGCCAAGATCGCAGCTATTACGTCTTTCCCAGTACCCACCACTTGGCGGGAGTTACGCCGATTCTTAGGAATGACAGGTTACTACAGAGGGTTCTGTAGGAACTTCTCTTCTGTTGCAGCCCCAATGACTGACTTGATCAGTCCATTGGTTAAGTTTGTATGTTCAGATCGGTGTCAAATCGCCTTTGAATGCTGCAAAGCGTTATTGTGTAATGCCCCAGTACTGAGTGCTCCTGATTTTAATAAACCGTTTGCCATTGAAGTAGATGCGAGCTGTATTGGTGCTGGTGCAGTTTTAACTCAGATGGATTCTGAGGGTTTGGTCCACCCTGTAGGTTTCTTTTCAAAGAAATTTTATAGTAGCCAAATGCGCTACTCTACAATAGAGCAGAAGACGTTGGCTTTGCTGCTAGCGCTCCAATTTTTTGAGGTTTATGTTGGGTCCAGTGCGGAGCCTGTGGTGATTTACACAGACCAAAATCCACTGGTGTTTCTGCATCGCATGCACAACCAAAACCAGCGACTTATGCGTTGGTCTTTGGTTATCACGAATTACAACCTGGTGATCCACCACAAAAAGGGCACCGAGAATGTATTTGCAGATGCTCTGTCTCGTGTGTAACTATTGTGGGTCAGTAGTTACTGGGGGCAATTTTGATTGATTTTGCTTTTTATACTATTAAAGTTGGGTTTACGGGATGGTTTGAGGTATCGTCAGCCATGGGCTGACTCTTTATGGGGGGGAGTGTTACGTACAGTGTTCTGTATGTCTTATATGTTATACATGGTATAGGCCTACATGTATTGTGTTCTGTTTTGTGTAGTATGTTTGTGTTGTTGTTCTGTCTCCTCCTCCTGTTTTCATTCTCCAAATTCTCAGATGTGCACACCTGGTCCCAATCACCAAATCACCACACCTGTTCCAGATCTCCCATCAACCATTCCCCTTTAAATAGTCCTGTGTTTGTTTGTCAGGGTTGAGTGCTTTGGTTTGAGCTGTGGCAGAGCTTTGGTTGAGCTCTGTTGGCTTGTTTTTGGAGTGTATTTGCTAGTGTTTACTAGTGGTTGCGAGTGCTTGCGAGTGCTTGGTTTCTTTGTTGGTTTATTGTATTGTCTTTAGTTATTACACATTTGTTTAAACCTTATTACTTTAGTTGTTAGCAGCCTACTTTAGTTTTGTCTTTGTCTTTGTTAATTCTTTTGTTGTGCGCACAGGGTCAATAAGGATAGGTAAGATACCCTGGGGTTTACATATTTCATACACGTAGGTTTACCTGTTGTTAATACCCTAGGTTAGAGTGAGCACCACCCACTGTACTTTTTGGGTGCAAAGCACCTGTCAATGGTGGTGGGTTTTGTTATGTTCTTTTCTTTGGTGCCACTGACAGTCCTTGTTGATCCCTGTGTTGCCTTTTTTGTAAATAAACACTTTATATTGAATTCACCTTTCGTCTTGGATTTTGTGTGACTGCACCCTCACTTGCCCAAACCTGTTGCCCTTATGTTGCGTCCTACTCCGAGCCACCAGGGGGCGTAACAGCGTCCGACAGTTCAAACGTCTTCAACAGGTTGGCTTTGAGTGCCGTATGCTTCTCCCTTGCCGGAGGATTTTTAAGGAGGCTCACCACTCTGGATGCTGTGGAATTTCCCAGAGCTGACACAACGCAGTAGTACTTTGTCGTATCCGCGGTGATCTCCCGCAACGCGAACTGCGCTTCGGTCTGGGCGAACCATGCCGACGCAGACGATTCCCAGTATTCAGAGTTTGAGAGTAACAGCGTTCGCGGTCATGGTCCTGTCGTGTCTCTGGATACGTCCAGCAGACTAATGTCTGGATAACCAGTGCGGAAATTGCATTATATGGAAAAATACTATTTCTCACGTTGAGAACACAATGTGACTCGATTATTTCGTCAGACCAAAAACAGGAAGTCAAAACACGCTGCTAGTAAAACCAATCCCACGTGGGGCTCTACATCATGAGACGTTCCTAACATTTAAAGGGACAGCGATCCCTGAACTACCAAGACAGTTTACAATATGCCTACAACAGTAGAATAACATGTAACAACATAGGTGAATTATGACATGGCCTGGGTTAAGTTTAAAACCCTGTTCCTTTCTGCCATCAACTCAGTGAATCCGGCAAGGTCGGTCAGGATTAGGCAAAGGTCCCAGCCTTGGTTTAACTCAGAGGTACTTGAAGCCATCAGGGCTAGGGATAAAGCCATGTCAAAGCACAAACGCACAGGGGACCCAGCTGACTTCTCACAGTATAAAGCTTGTAGGAATAAGGCCCAACTTATAATCAAAGAGTCCAAAAGAACCTACTTTTCTGAGCAGATACTTTTCTGGAAGGTTCTGAAAAATCTAGGATGCTTATCTAAGACAAAAAGCACTCCCAGTTCTTGTATTACTCTCTCCATTGATGGAAAAGAGGTAAATAAGAAGGAGGATATTGCCAATCACTTCAACGCTTATTTTACCTCAGTTGCTCACAAACTTGTGGGGAAGCTACCACTCAGCCCAGGATTGTACGGGCCTGAACACATTCAGGATTTTTATGCTAAGTTAGGTGTGACTTCCAATAGTTTTTCCCAATAGTTCTCCCAATAGAAAAAATTGGTGACATGCTAAAGGTCCTTAACTCTTCGAAAGCCACAGGGCTAGATAATATCTCAGCCAGGTTCTTGAAAGATGCAGCTGATCTCATAACCCCTTTTATTGCTCATTTTATTAATCTGTCCTTGGAGCAAGGCACTGTTCCTGATGACAAGAAACATTCTAAAGTCATCCCAATATTCAAGAATGGTGATAGGTCTGATCCGGGAAATGATCGTCCGGTTTCTATATTGAGTGTAGTCTCCAAGGTCCTGGAGAAAGTAGTTCATGAACAATTATATCAATATGCAGACGATGCCAAACTCCTCTATGAATTCCAATCAGGGTTCAGACAGTCACATTCAACTGACTCATGTCTACTGTATCTAACTGACTTCATAAGGGGAGAAATAGATGTCGGCAAACTATGCGGCATGATCCTAATTGACTTACAGAAGGCCTTTGATACAGTCGATCATAGCCTACTGTACAACAAGTCGTCAGCTTTGGGCATGTGCTCTTCCGCCTTAAGATGGTTTGTTTCCTACCTCTCCGGTAGATCCCAAAATACTGAATTCCAAGGTCATATATCCAAGGTTCAACTGGTAACTTTTGGAGTTCCACAAGGGAGCGTTTTAGGGCCATTACTGTTTTTAATCTGTTGCAGTATTCTTGAAGAAAGTTGTCCAATCCCGGGTTGCTTTTAACTGACTTCATTTATGATAAAGTAGGCATGTTTCGGTATGGTAACTGAAGCTTAAGGGAGGGAATTGTACCTAACGCGTGTGAGAGGAAAATACTGTGATCTACTTCAAGCCCCCCGGGCTTAGGCCCAGGTGGCTCTCTGCCGTCTACCTATTGATCTCTGACGCTCTCCACCTCTAGTGCACAGGTAGAGACCGTCAAGTGGGCGTGGCCTAGTGGGCGTGGCCGGGGTGCCGTAATGGCTTCCGCTTCTTCATATATCAAAAGGTGCTGCTATCTGTGGCTGGAGCAGCCTCCAATAAGGTCTTGCTCCCCTTGTGGCTATGTATAGTATTTACGGCTTATATGTTTGGTCCTGCTTCATTCGGTCTATGTGTGGGTAGCTTAGATTCTTTAAAATACGTAACAAATCTACATCAATGACATGAAGTCCGCCTGCAATGTGAACTTGTTTTTATATGCTGATGATTCAGCTATTATTGCCTCCAACAAAAATGAGCTTGAGCTGCATGCCATATTGCAAGAGGAATTCAGTAAGATCAGGGTCTGGCTATTAGACAATAAATTGTCTCTTCATGTGGCCAAAACTGAATTCATAGTGTTTGGATCTAAGCAAAGACTGCACAAGAAAGAGTTGTCCAGTATCAGCCATGGTGGGCAGCTTTTCCCTGCTAACTGTACGTCCACACCAGAAGCGAATTGAGCGACCAAATCGCCGGAAGTCATTCGCTTTCTATGGGCAAGAGCGACCAAAGCGACCAAAGCGACCAACGCTACCAGCGGCCAAAGTTGAGCGACCAGAGCGTCAAAAAGAAGTTGAAAACTTTTTAACTTTATGCAAATGACTATGATTCGCTTCAGCGTCCAAACACTGACAGCCAATCGGAATGTAGACGCTCTTCGCTTGCGTGGATCCCAGGGAACATCGGCAGGCACTTTGGTTCCTACCTACCTTTATTCACTCACTGAACAAAATGTCGGCTGAAGTATTAATCGCGGCTGTAGGTTGATGGGCACCCGATGATGATGATGACATCTAGAACGTTCGTATTTAAGCGGGAATCATTTTAATTTGCTCTCCATGCCACCAATCTAACCAACCAATCGCGTGTAGCATGCTTTAAACAAAAACAAAAAAGTTTTTGAAATCGTCACATAAACAAACTAATCGACAAGACGAGGGATAAATGACAAGGGATATATCTCTTGTCTTTTATCCCTCTATTCCCCACTATTCACGGAGCCTGAGGTGAATAATTGTTAATTAAATAGTCTAGATAGATAGATAGCCTAGTCAAGTCTTTAATACCAAACGACACAAATCGTCGGGAATCCATTTTGGTGGTTCGGCCCACACAGGACAGTAGCCTACAAGACCACACAGAACAAGTCTGACTGGACATACACACAATACATCACATTAAAACTAGACACGCGTTGAGAGATAGATAGACAGATAGGGCGAGATAGATAGATATGTTCCATTATTTGCCTTGCGGAGCCAACCAGTCCTGTGCACGTATGCAAATTAGCCATGTGCGCCAATGTCTATTTGTTTTGAGTGCGACGAATGAGTGCAGATCATGATTTGTAGATCAGTGAAACATATTTTAACTACTACAGCACGCAGGGTTTTTTGTTCTCGGTTGTAATTAGCCTACATTTTAGGATTTTTTTTATATTGGGGGGAATCACTGTCCTACTTGTTGTCGAAGCACTTTATCGAACAAGCAAAACCGTCTCGGCAATATGGCCAAGGTGTATGGGAGAGTTCACTATTTGATATGGCTGTCTGTAGGGCCTACTAAACGCATACGGCTCCTTTAAATGCGTCTGCATAATTGAATTGTACGTCATGAGCGACTTGAGAGACCAAAGCGAACAGAAAAATTCGCAGCAAAACTTTGTGAGCGACCAAAGCGTCTTTGACGCTTTGGTCGCTCCTGGTGTGGACGTACAGTAAGCCTCAGTGACCTATCTAGGATGCTGTTTAGACAGCAACCTAGATGGGGGGAGCATGGCTTCAAAGGTCATGAGCAAGGTAAATGGCCGATCCAGATTCCTAGCTAGGAAAGCTCCATTCCATGATGCAGTGAGCCTCAGCCTGCTCGCTAATTCACTGGTTTTATGCTGCTTTGATTACGGCCTTGGTTCATGGTATGGTGGTCTTACTAAGGCACTAAAAGACAAACTGCAGGTTTCCCAGAATAGGGTAGTCAGGGTAGTGCTGGGGCTCACACAAAGGGATCATGTGGGTAAGCTCCAGTTCCAACAGATGGGCTCGCTCCCCTTGGAGGCTAGGGCAGTTCAGCTCCAGCTCAGGGTGGTCCATAATGTTTGCAATCAGAAGTCACCGGCTTACCTTAAAAATCACTTCTTAAAGACTAGGGATGCCCATGCTTACCACACCAGCGCTAGTAATGCAGACTTGTACTTGCCTAAGTTCAAAACAAACATTGGTAAGTGTACTCTCAAATATAGTGGAGTGGTGAACTGGAATAAATTACCTTTGGATATTAAGAGCATAGACAACTATCATTGTTTCAGAAAAAAGGTAAAATCCTTGCTCTTGGTGAATTTAAATCCTTAATAAGACTAAAATGTCTTCCTCCATGCGAGTTGTTGTCTGTTGGTGTTTGTCTATGCATGCACTTTGCACTTTAATACAGAAAGTAAGGGTTAGGGAAGAATATTTTAGATGTTTAGCCGCTCAGCCTATTTTTTATGATATTTAATGTTTTGTTTTATGTGGATATATGTCCTGTCTTGTAACATCAGGGACCATGAGGGAAATAAGTGCTTGCACTTTGTCATGTTTTTCTTTTATCCCTTGGATATGTCTTTATTCCAAATAAATCAAATCAAATCAAAATAAATAGGTTACACTCACTACAAATGAATGAATTAAGAGAGAGAGAGAGAGAGAGAGAGAGAGAGAGAGAGAGAGAGAGAGAGAGAGAGAGAGAGAGAGAGAGAGAGAGAGAGAGAGAGAGAGATGGGTGCAGGTAAACTCAAAAAACCGAATGAATAGATAGTAGGCCTATGTAGATGCAGAGGTGGCAGTTGGCAGAGAGAGACACATGGTTCAGGTTTTTAAAATTGCAGATAACCTCAAGTCAAGGATCTTTGTACGAGCAGACATGGATATGTGGAGGTCTAACCCTGAAACTAAGGATGTTTATATCCTTGAAAAGTTTGTATCCTGTTGAAAATTGACCAAGTTACAATGTCTAAAGTAGTTGAAGTGTCAGAGGCTCTGCCGTCCGCCAATTGACTTGCATTGTAAAAAAAAAACTCTGAAAAAGTGTTATAGTTTAAAGTTGAAAAACGCCAAAAGATATCATGTCATTAAAGACCTGGACATTTTGATAGTTGAATGTTTTCTGTAGCTGAAAGTATGTAGGAGCAGTTAACTGCACAAAAAACAGGCAAACAGAATAAAGAAAACTTATGAAGAACAGTAGATGTGCTTGCAGTAGCAACCACACTAATTATACATGTTAATTGTTTCTTACAATTTGTTTTAGATGAAAAGAGATTTGACATCTTACATCATAATGCTACAGAAGTTTTATGGAATTTTGGGGTAACATTTAACACGGATGAATCGGTCTGGCTCCACCCCCTAAATCAGATTGGAGCTCAAACAAGGTTGTTTGTTTTCATTTGATAAACTATTATTCAACTCTATTCAGAAAAGTTGTTAATATTAGACCCATAATACCATTTTAATGAAATGTCACATAACCTGTCAACCAGGACCTTGCAAAATGCACAATATGAAGATGAACTAGCCACTGTGAATCCAACACAACAAAGACTAAATAAACTGGCTTTGGGTTACAATACCTAAATCACATTACTTCCTGTTGACATGGGATGGTGGTCAGTCATTCTGCCAGCACCAAGAAGTAGGGTGATGCGAGGGTTTGGTTGGTCTCAAAAAGCACTTTGCTGGCTTAACCCTCATAAGGTGTTCGGGTCTGTGGGACCCGTTTTCAGTTTTTAGCTTTATAAAAGTGATACAAATAATTATTATTTTGAACTAAGATTCATTGGCTTTGGCTAATTTTCTGTGAGGAACATGAATCAGAAAACATTTTCAATGACCCCCCCCCTGTATACCCCCAGATCACATTTATATTACACACAGGGTGTTCGGGTCCAGTGGACCCGGAGCTAGTTTAAGTGTGGAAATCATAGGTTCTGTGCACCCTCATTTTCCCTTCTTCCTCTCTGTGTGTGTGTGTGTGTGTGTGTGTGTGTGTGTGTGTGTGTGTGTGTGTGTGTGTGTGTGTGTGTGTGTGTGTGTGTGTGTGTGTGTGTGTGAGGGGGAAAGAGAGAGGGGGAAAGAGTAAAGCAGGTGAATGGGCCCTTGGTGTGAGCACCCACAGTGTGCACCCACTGTTCCCACACAAGGTTGCAAAATTGGAGCACCCAACACTATCAAGCTTGGGGACCTGACACTATAAAAAAGCTCTGTCAGCGTGGTTCCATACCACAACTGATCAAGATGGCAAAGCAATTCTCTGTTCAGACTGCCTTACAGCTGATATTTGAAGAGACAGAGGGTTTTGATGGTGATGCAGAGGAAATAGTTTCGGAAAGTGAGGATAACATTTCAGAGTTTGAAGAGGAGGATGAGCATCAGCCAGCTCCGAAACGTAAAAGAGCCTCAGGACTAGCCCTTCAGCAGCCAGGACAAGCCTGCGAGCAGCAAGCCCCAGGACCATCCCGTGAGCAGGCAGGACCAGCCCGCAAGCAGCCAGCCCCAGGACCATCCCGTGGGCAGCCAGGACCAGCCCGCGAGCAGCCAACCCCAGGACCAACCCGCGAGCGGCCAACCCCAGGACCAACCCGCAAGCAGCCAGCCCCAGGAACAACCCGCAAGCAGCCAGCCCCAGGACCATCCCGTGAGCAGCCAGGACCAGCCCGCGAGCAGCCAACCCCAGGACCAACCCGCGAGCAGCCAACCCCAGGACCAACCCGCAAGCAGCCAGCCCCAGGAACAACCCGCAAGCAGCCAGCCCCAGGAACAACCCGCGAGCAGCCAGCCCCAGGAACAACCCGCGAGCAGCCAGGCCCAGGAACAACCCGCAAGCAGCCAGCCCCAGGAACAACCCGCAAGCAGCGGACCAGCCCGTCAGCCAAAAAGAAACGCTGTGAAGTGTGTGGACCCATGATGGACAGAAAAACCCAATATACATGCAACCAGTGCAAAAAATACATATGCAATACACACACAGTGAGACTCTGCCCCTCATGTGTGGTATAGTCTGATATACGTATAATGGCCGTGTTCAAAGGCTTTAATGTGTTGTTCAGACAGATGTTATTGAGTATGTTTCAATTTCTAATGATGTTGATTATTTCCCAGTTATGCCTGTTTTATGAGGCATTTCCTTATTTTGTTGCATTTTAATGCAAAAAGAAACAAAAACGAGTGGCACCTCTATTCATAAATGTGATTTAACAAAGGTAAAGTGAACAAATTTAACATATGTGTTGTTTATATTACTTGCAATTGGGATGAAGTAACCATCTGGTGAGTATTTAAAAAAAAAAGCTTGAGTATGTTGAATTAAAAGGCAATGGGTCCACCAGACCCAGCAGCACCTCCTGTGTAACAAAAACACGAACACCCTATGAGGGTTAAAGTGTATCTGAATTTTTTTCTGGGTCAGATTGACAGTGCTATAAATGCTAGGCAGATCCATTGTAGATGGTCAGAAAAGAAATGCTGGAAATGGATTGTTGTTGTTGAATACATCTACTATCTACTTTGACATTGACTAGTGACTGCTTTCCCTCAGTGCCAGACGCACAACCAACAACTTACATTTTAATAAGTTGCAAAACCATTTTCCCTCCATAGAACAATAGTGTAGAATTCCATAAACAGATTTGTGCACATGTTAAGGGGAATGTGTTGCAGGTCACTGCTCATCAACAGAGGTTTTGTTAGTTGTTTTGATGGCCAGGTCTGCTGTCCTTTCATTTAGTGCCTACATGACTGAAAGCCTTCTCGTACAATTATACACCATTTCCTCCTCTGTGGAAGAAATCATGTTTTCAGTTCATTATCCCAAAAATGTTACGCATTTTCAAAATTGTCTTCTTTCTTTGTTACATGAATCCAAACTTCGATCCAAGGCTTGATAGACCTCAGTTTTTACGATATTTACACGATCACCCCCCCCACACACACACAGACGCACGCACCACACACACACACACACACACACACACACACACACACACACACACACACACACACACACACACACACACACACACACACACACACACACACACACACACACGCGCTACATGGGATGATATTCATTACGATCTGCTGAACAACACCATGTAGCAGCACTTATTGTAACATATTGGATATGTATGAGTTAGATGATGGTTTTGAGGCTGTGTTTTCTCCCTGCATTTAAGTTTCCCTGCTTGCTGCATGCACATGGAAACAGGCACAGTCGAGGCAGACAGATGGTCAACAACAAGGCAGACAAACATCTTGAGAAAACAAAATAAGGAACAACGTTTTAGAATGAATGGTTGGCGTAGGACTACCGCTTGACTAAAGACAGCTGGGATTGGGCGTGCTTCAGTGTGGAACTGTGAAAAATGAGTTTTCTAAATGTTTCTAAAATGTTGTTCCTGTGCCTTCACTGTGCCTTCCCCCATCGCTGACGCTGGCTTGGCGAGGAACGGCCACCCCCCTCCATGGTGTGACGCACAGGCCACAATCAGAGCACAGGTTGAGAAGAAGACATGTATCAGCCGGATTAGCAAGGCACTGAAATTAACCCTGCCACTGAAGAACCGGTTCCTGCCACTTCAAGAGTCCACGAACGCGCCTGCCACCCATGCGCCTGACGCCCTCAGCACTGTGGCCGGCTTGGCGAGGAACGACCACCCTCCTCTGCATTACTACGATGACCCCCAGCCTCATCTCTCCCATAGCTATCTCTCCAGCCCCAATGTCCCCTACCTTTGTGGTGACCCCCAGCCTCATCTCTCCCATAGCTATCTCTCCAGCCCCAATGTCTCCTCCCTTTGTGGTGACCTCCAGCCTCATCTCTCCCATAGCTATCTCTCCAGCCCCAATGTCTCCTCCCTTTGCGATTTTCAAGCCGAATACAAGAGACTGGAATATGTTGGCAGCAAACTTATATCTGGGTCATTGATAGCATCGCCATGTCATGGCGACAGGCTGATAACACCTGTCGAGGATGGTGCCCCAGCCCCCCCACTATACTGATAGTAGTCATGAGTATTACTGAGACAAAAAAGGGTTCAGCCGTAGACACAGTATAAAGGAAGTTTCACATAATCTGCTGAACCCAAGGTTGCCTACGTCAAAGCAGGGCAACTTTCACATTCATGCTGTAACCACTAAGAGAGTAAACAAAGGGAAACTTAGACACACTGCTAACCTCACAAATCTCATATCTTTTGCCTCCAAACCAAAAACAACCTTAAAGCCTATCAACAACACCATCAGGATGGCTCTACTTAATGTGAGGTCTCTTAATAACAAATCATTTTTAGTTAATGATTTTATTACCACTTCTAAACTGGATTTTATGTTTTTAACTGAAACATGGCTGGAACAAATTAACAGTGCAACCGTTCTGATAGAGACAGCTCCTCCCAACTATAACTTTTTTGATGCATGTAGATCTGGAAAAAGAGGTGGAGGGGTTGCTGCTATATTTAAAAATGTATTTCAGGGGAAACAGATGTTATTTGGTGATTTTCCATTGTTCGAATACCTTAGTGCTGTATTGAAATGCTCCCCCAGAGTTCTCCTATTAATTATTTACAGGCCACCCACATATTCTGCAAATTTTTTCGATGACTTCACAGAATTATTGTCTAGCATCTCCACAGAATTTGACTGTCTAGTTATAACTGGTGACTTCAATTTTCATACTGATGATTTGAATGACAAGTATGCAAAAAAACTTTTTGCCATTTTGGACACATTTGAACTGTCTCAACATGTGAAAGAGGCTACTCATTGTAAGGGGCACACTCTAGACCTGGTTATCACAAAGGGCCTCAATGTTTCTGATCTCTCTGTGACTGATCCTTCCTTGTCTGACCACTTTTGTGTTTTCTTTAACATATCTTTTATTCCCGATATACAGACAAAATCAAACACTGTCAAAAAACGGTATATCAATGAAGATTCTAATGTACTTTTTAAAAAGGCCATCTCCTTGCTACCACCTCTAAACCCATGTTCTCCTGATGATCTTGTAGAAAACTTTAATTTGAAAATTTTGAAAGTCATAGATGTCATTGCACCTTATAAGGTTAAAACGATTTCTGGAAAGCAAAAGGCACCCTGGAGAAAAGCTGCTTCTGTAACAGCACAGAAAAAGGAATGCAGGAAGGTTGAACGCATCTGGCGTAAAACAAAACTTCATATTCACCATGATATCTATAAAGAGAGCCTCCGTGCCTACAACTTAGACTTAAAAAATGCTAGAGAAACATTTTTCTCCAATATCATTAAAACCAACACTAATAATGCAAAAACCCTATTTGCAACTGTTGACAGACTGACCAACCCCCCAACAGAAATTCCACCTGATCTCCATTCCACGCAGAAATGCAATGAGTTTGCAGCTTTTTATATTGATAAAATTGAAGGTATCAGACGCGCCATCAATATCTCCACTTCAAACAAAAATGTTGGACTACCACCCTGTTCAGGCAAAAATTACGTGGCAAGGATGGCATACTTTAATGTTATAGACTCTCAAAATCTTGTGGAAACTGTGACACAACTAATGCCATCCACCTGTTGTCTTGATACTATACCTACCAACCTCTTTAAGAATGTTTTCGACTGCCTAGCAGTAGACATATTGCAGATAGTTAACAACTCTCTCCAGTCAGGCAATTTCCCAAATGCTTTGAAAACTGCAGTTATTAAACCCCTTTTAAAAAAGCGGAGCCTAGATGCCTCTATTATTAACAACTACAGACCAATATCGAATCTACCCTTCATAAGTAAAATCATTGAGAAAGTTGTCCTCCAGCAACTAAATCACTTCCTGGCATCAACTGGTTGCTATGACACCTTCCAATCAGGATTTCGACCCCTACACAGCACTGAGACCGCCCTTATTAAAGTTGCAAACGACATCCGTCTTAACACAGACTCTGGCAAAACCTCTATACTAATGCTACTTGACCCCAGTGCTGCATTCGACACTGTAGACCATACATTACTTCTGGAAAGGTTAGAAAACTGGGTGGGGCTTTCAGGCACTGTCTTAAATTGG
The DNA here is from genome assembly GCF_031168955.1 of Gadus macrocephalus. Taxonomy (NCBI): domain Eukaryota; kingdom Metazoa; phylum Chordata; class Actinopteri; order Gadiformes; family Gadidae; genus Gadus; species Gadus macrocephalus. The sequence continues at coordinate 3,271,994 of NC_082386.1, forward strand.
TTCAGGTCCTACTTTGTTTCCATTGGCGACTTTGTATCAGAATCAACCAACGTGACCTGTGGAGTCCCACAAGGTTCGATCTTAGGACCCTCTTTATTCAACATCTACATGCTCCCACTAGGGCAAATCATGCAAAATAACAATATTGACCATCATTGCTATGCTGATGACACGCAAATCTATGTATCGCTATCACCAAATGACTATCGGCCCATAGATCTGCTGTGCCAGTGCATTGAGCAAGTGAAGGAATGGATGTGCCGAAATTTCCTTCAACTACATGAGGACAAAACAGAGATAATTGTATTTGGTTCTAAAACAGAAAGGTTTAAAGTAACCCAACACCTTCACTCTCTGTCCCTGAAAACCTCAATCAAAGCCAGAAATCTAGGGGTTATCATGGATTCAGATTTACATTTTGACAGTCACATCAAAATCAAAATGTAGCAAGACTTAGAGGGCTCATGTCCACCGAAGACTTACAAAAACTTGTACATGCCTTTATCACTAGTAAGCTTGATTACTGCAATGGTCTCCTTACAGGTCTCCCAAAACAAACTCTGAGGAAGCTTCAGCTTGTTCAGAATGCTGCTGCTAGAGTTCTAACAAAGACCAAAAGATTTGATCATATTACACCAATTCTGAAATCGTTACATTGGCTTCCTGTAAGTCAGAGAATTGATTTTAAAATCATGTTGCTTACCTATAAATCCCTACATGGTTTGGGCCCAAAATATTTAACTGATATGCTTCCACTACATCAGCCTTTTAGACCCCTAAGAAGCTCCGAGACCAATCTGTTAATTATCCCCAGAGTAAACACAAAACATGGGAAAGCAGGATTTAGTTACTACGCAACAAATAGCTGGAATAAACTCCCAGAGGATTTAAGACTTGCCCCAACTCTGAGCACCTTTAAAACAAGACTGAAGACTTTTAGTTTGCTATAGCTTTCTGCTAAACAACTTTGCCTTTATTTTCTATTTTAATACTAAAAGGCCTTTTTAACTTTCTATTTTTGCATATGTTTTTCTTTTACTTGCCTATTATTTTATTTCATTGTATGACACTGTTTATATGTGAAGCACTTTGAGTCTGCCTTGTGTATGAAAAGTGCTATATAAATAAAGTTGCCTTGCCTTGCCTTCCTCAGAGAGCTGGTATTGGTTCTGTTATGATCTCATCTTGGTATTCAGGTTTGCAGCAATGCCGTCATTCTGTAGTAAGTTGAAACACACAAAAACCAGACGCACGCACGCATGCACGCACGCACACACACACACACACACACACAAGCATCAACACATGCTGTACTTGAGGAAATTAAAGAACCTTCCTTTGATCCACAGATGTTCCCCCATCTACTCCTTTTAAGGCCACACACTCTTCCACCCCCCCCCCCCCCCCCCCCCCCAAACACACACACACAGCCCCCTGTATTGGCCCGAGGAAGCAAACATCCCGTGTGAGTCAACATGATGTAGGGGGGACAGAAGGGTTTGACTTGAGTCCCTCAACAGGGCTTTTAATCAGTTTAATCAGGAGAGACTAGTATTTAAAATGAGCCCCATTTATTGACGTTTGGCAATTAGATACCATCAAATGATTCTTCATGGGGATGGATCTATTAAATATGCCTGGATATTATTCTCTATCTGGTGGTAACCGCTGGTGGGGGTGTGACTGTGGATGGATTTCCTTGGCCCTGGAGGATGCAGTTCCTTTCTCTGTAGACAGGTGGAGCCCCGGAGGTGAAGGGGGTGGAGCTTAGTCCCGGAGGTGAAGGGGGTGGAGCTTAGCCTCGGAGGTGAAGGGGGTGGAGCTTAGTCCCGGAGTTGAAGGGGGTGGAGCTTAGTCCCGGAGGTGAAGGGGATGGAGCTTAGCCCCGGAGGTGAAGGGCTGGAGCTTAGTCCCGGAGGTGAAGGGGATGGAGCTTATGCTGCGTTCGAGTATTCTCTGCGAACCGACTCGGATCTCGGATCTGACGCCACGCCCACACTTCAAGCGTTTTATTATTTCGCTCGGTCGTTGGAGGAAAACATGGACGCCACCCGGAAAGCTGTTGTCGCGGTGGCATTGGCAGAGGACCAAGCGCTCCAAAATAAGTAGGCTATAGGCCATAGGCAGAGATACGGACGCAGTAAGGTATTGCAGTAATACGAGTGATTTAAATTGCCATTTAAACCACCAAAGTGGTCCAAGCACAATGAAAACAGTTCATACTTCAAGTCACAATGGGCGCAGCCATCTTGAATTCTGTCTCGGAATTTTGCTCGGTCACCACCAGTGTTGGTCAAGTTACTTGGAAAAAGTAATTAGTTACTGATTACTGATTACTTATCCAAGAAAGTAATCCAGTTACTTTACTGATTACTTATCTTCAAAAGTAATTAGTCCTCATCCTCATCCTCATCCTCATCCGCTTATCCGGGGTCGGGTCGCGGGGGGAGCAGCTCAAGCAGGGGGCCCCAGACTTCCCTTTCCCGGGCCACATTGACCAGCTCTGACGGGGGGATCCCGAGGCGTTCCCAGGCCAGTGTTGAGATATAATCTCTCCACCTAGTCCTGGGTCTTCCCCGAGGTCTCCTCCCCACTGGACGTGCCTGAAACACCTCCCAAGGAAGGCGCCCAGTGGGCATCCTTACCAGATGCCCGAACCACCTCAGCTGACTCCTTTAGTAGAGTAGTAAAGGAGCAGTGGCTCTAATCCGAGTTCCTCACGGATGGCTGAGCTTCTCACCCTATCCCTAAGGGAAACGCCAGCCACCCTTCTGAGAAAACTCATCTCGGCCACTTGTACCCGCGATCTCGTCCTTTCGGTCATCACCCAGCCCTCATGACCATAGGTGAGGATAGGAACGAAGATCGACCGGTAGATCGAGAGCTTTGCCTTGCGGCTCAGCTCTCTTTTCGTTACAACGGTGCGGTAAAGCGAACGCAATACCGCCGCCGCTGCTCCGATTCTCCGGCCAATCTCACGCTCCATAGTACCCTCACTCGCGAACAAGACCCCGAGGTACTTGAACTCCTTCACTTGGGCTAAGGACTCATTTCCTACCCGGAGTAAGCAATCCACCGGTTTCCTGCTAAGAGTCATGGCCTCAGATTTAGCGGTGCTGATCCTCATCCCAGCCGATTCACACTCGGCCGCCAGCCGATCCAGTGAGTGCTGAAGGTCACAGGCCGATGATCCAATGAGGACCACATCATCTGCAAAAAGCAGTGACGAGATCCTCAGACCACCGAACTGCAACCCCTCCCCACCACGACTACGCCTCGATATCCTGTCCATGTATATCACAAACAGGATTGGTGACAAGGCGCAGCCCTGGCGGAGACCAGCACCCACTGAGAAAGAAACTGACTGGCTGCCGAGAACACGAACACAGCTCTCGCTTTGGGAGTACAAAGATTGGATGGCCCTGAGGATAGACCCCCTTACCCCATACTCCCGCAGCACCTCCCACAGTTTCTCCCGGGGGACCCGGTCATACGCCTTCTCCAGATCCACAAAACACAAGTAGACCGGATGGGCATACTCCCAGGCCCCCTCCAGGATCCTTGCAAGAGTGAAGAGCTGGTCCGTAGTTCCACGTCCGGGGCGAAAACCGCATTGTTCCTCTTCAATCTGAGGTTCGACGATCGGCCGAACCCTCCTTTCCAGCATTGGAGTAGACTTTACCAGGGAGGCTGAGAAGTGTGATACCCCGGTAATTGGCACACACTCTCTGGTCCCCCTTTTTGAACAGGGAACCACCACCCCGGTTTGCCACTCCTTTGGCACTGTACCCGACTCCCACGCGATGTTGAATAGGCGTGTCAACCATGACAGCCCCTCAACACCCAGAGCCTTTAGCATTTCTGGCTGGATCTCATCAATCCCTGGGGCTTTGCCACTGCGGAGATGTTTGACTACCTCAGTGACCTCCACCAGGGAAATTGACGACGAAACACCATCAACCTCGAGCTCTGCCTCCAACATGGAAGTAATTAGTTACTTTACTAATTACTTTACTTAGTTACTTTTCAAAAACACACTATCTACTATACACAACCTGTATGCGCTTTTTTAAAAACTTGTTTGTATTAGATAAATACATAGATATTATATATAGTTTGTATATTTTACACGTGAATCTCCTAAAATGGCGCAATTTGATTTGTTGGCTATCTCGGGATATTGGGCAATATCCCATGATTGACATCTCAAACTCTATTGATTTCATCCCAAAATGTCAGCTGATAAAAACAAATAAACTTTCGGTCTCGGGGGCTATTCCCCACTATTCACTTAGCCTTTGGCGAATAATTGTTAACTAATAGCCTCGATAGATAAATAGCCTAGTCAAGTCTTTACCAAACTACACGTCGGGAATTCATTTAGGTGATTCGGCTCACACAGTATAGCCTACTAAGACCACATAGAACAAGGGAGACAACAAGTCTGACTGGACATACACATAATACATCACATTAAAACTAGACCCATGCGTTGATAGATAAATAAATAGACGGATAGAAAGATAGTTAAATATGTTATATTATTTGCCTTGCGGAGCCAGCCAATCCTGCGCACGTATGCAAATTAGCCATGTGCGCCTAACACAAGAAAGACGTAATGTTGAGAAGTCATACTAAAAACGGATAGCAAGCGAAAGCCAAACAATACTGTCTCAATCACATACTTTTGGTCCATTCTAACTTATGGTAAGAGGCTAGCCTTTACATCTTTGCAGTGACTGAATGTTGATGATAAAACGGATTGTTTTGCATAAGATGAGTGTGTGCGACTGCGTGTGTCCTTTTCGGCTTCGGCCTACTGCATGCTTATGATCAAGGCCTTGTGGTTAGTTGTGGTCTTAGTGAAGCAGCCTAGCCTTGGAGTTTGATAAGTTGGAGTGATTGTGTAGTACCTACGGGCGTGCGAGAGAGAGAGAGAGAGAGAGAGAGAGAGAGAGAGAGAGAGAGAGAGAGAGAGAGAGAGAGAGAGAGAGAGAGAGAGAGAGAGAGAGAGAGAGAGAGAGAGAGAGAGAGAGAGAGAGAGAGAGAGAGAGAGCACACCCGCCGTGGTGATGTTTGGCTTGTTGTGGGCTGTCTGTCGGCATTCGCCGAGTTGGACGGTGTGCTTTGTGTATCATGTGTTCAATGTACATCTGTCTGGTCATATTTGCGGTAGATTGATGGTTAAATAATGTCACACCACGATCGGTTATACTTGCAGGCACTCATTTGCAAGTGCACTGATTGCTGTCCGATAGGCTAAGTTGGCCCATAGCTAGCATTATGCCTTCTATTTCTAGATCTTCTGACTAATTAATGTTTTTAATGTTTTTTACATCTTTTACCGAGTCAAACTCAAAGTAATGTCTGAACTTCCATGAATTAAATGCTCCATGTTCGCTCTCTCTCCCGCACTCCATAGCTGTGTTCGAAATCGTTCCCTATCCACTCACTCACTATTCCCTATATAGTGTCCACGATATAGTGCACTATTTAGGGAACGAACAAATGAGAATTCGGACACTACGCTAAAGATTTCTAAACGTAATTTGCGTTAGTAAATGCGCCGGGTATTTGTGTGACGCAGACAGATGCGCCAACATCATGTAAACAAACCGGTCACTCACGACGAAAGCTGGAGGTTGTATTGATGTTGAATGTTGCATTTCCTTGTTTAATTCATTTTGAATGTTAAATATTCTCTGTTAAATCCCAAATAAATTGTTGACATTTCTAAACGAAAGCCGGAGACTCCATCATTAAATGTATTCGTTTTCGCGGTTATTCAGCTTCTTCTCCTCCGGGAAAACACAACCGCATTGCATTGTGGTATACGGGAGTAACATGTAGGGTACATCGTATGTACCCTATTTTAAGTCCACTATATGGTGCCCTATATGGTGGACCACTGAGAATTCGAACACCCTACAAAATGGCGTGCACCCTATTTAGTGCACTACATCCATGATAGGGAACGATTTCGAACACAGCTCATGTCTTGCACAAACGTTGGTGTTGTTTACTTCTAGACGTCGCGCCGCTATAGGCTACGTCATTGTCACGAGACAGTCTCACAAAGCAAATACGGCAAAATCCCAAATTCTTTTACTGTCAATGGAAAAAATAAATCACGGTTTAGTAACGCAGTAACGCAGGATGCTTGCGGGAAAGTAAAAGTAATCAAATTACTATTTTTGTAATTGTAATCCCTTACTTTACTCGTTCTTTGAAAAAAGTAATTGGATTACAGTAATGCGTTACTTCTAACGCGTTACTGCCCATCACTGGTCACCACTGAGTTCAACCGAGATGGCGAGTTCGCCGTTCGAGGAAAAGGGGCGTGTTTGTGCGTGTCGCTAGGCAACGTCCTCGGACCTCCGAGACGGATGGATAATAAAACGCATCATGAGTCCCGGAGGTGAAGGGGGTGGAGCTTAGCCCCGGAGGTCAAGGGGGTGGAGCTTAGCCCCGGAGGTCAAGGGGGTGGAGACAATCAGCAAGCCTTAATGAGAAATGTTGATATACTCTGTGCATTGGCGCACAATTGTACTTGTACAGCCTTTGAATTCCGAACCCAACATGGATTGATGTTAAACAGAAGGAGAATGTCATTTTCCTGACACACACACACGCGCATGCACGTACACACACACAACACACATGTACACACACACACGCACGCAGAAATAGACAAATTCATCCATGCCAAACAGTAATTTTACATGCACAAAGATGCCTATGCCTGCACACAAAGGCATGCACACACAACTGAACTTTTGCTTTATCTATATCTTTTTTCTTGCTGTTTGCTGTTTGGCCTGTACTGCAGCCTCCAGATCAGTAGTCGGCATGCTGTGCCTGCATAAAGCGATCCTCAACCAGGTTATTGGTTGTTCTTCAAGAACTAATGACTCACTTTATAATCTGTCCCATGATGCATGGTTTTCCCCCTCCCTTCCCAGGGAGCGTGTGTGTTTACATATTTATCACCCACAATCAGAGAGGTGTGAGTAGGATGGTGAGCAGACTCAAACCCCCGTTGGGGGCTGCTGTTGCAATGTTACCATTGAGTGATACGAATGAGCCACACGGTGTGGATGGGTGAGCAGTGTTTCTTATTCGTCCCCAGTTGAAGTGCAGATGAGTTGATAGTAGGGCATTGAATATGAGGATGCAGACAGAGCCCTAGCTGGCCTGGTGGCCCTCATGTCTATCAACAGCCTTGGCAGGATGGTCCATTTAATAACACAGAGAGAGAGAGAGAGAGAGAGAGAGAGAGAGAGAGAGAGAGAGAGAGAGAGAGAGAGAGAGAGAGAGAGATACATAGATAGAGTGTAGATAGAGTGTAGATAGATACATAGATAGAGTGTAGATAGATACATAGATAGAGTGTAGATAGATACATAGATAGAGTGTAGATAGATACATAGATAGAGAGAGTAATGATATATAGATAGAAATAGGTAGATATAGATAGAAATTTATAGAGAGATGGATAGATGGACGAATGTATCAAAATAAAGAGATTTCAGCAAACAAGTCACATGTGTCGTGCCTTAGGTACCCTTGGCTTAGCGTTGTTATTCAGTATTGATGCTTGTTTTATCCTTGCAACGTTATTGAAAGATGGGTGGAATGGAACAATTTCATGGACCCATAATTGTCTCAAATTGTAACTTCATGTCCTGTGAGTGTCCATGTGAGACACCTGGAAGAACGAAGAGCTTGGGAAGGCAGTGGTTGCTACAGAGCATCTTTGACACGTGCCCTCTCCTCTCCTCTCCTGACACACTAGTTACGTCATGTGCAGTGAATCATACATGTTTTATAAGAGCCCAGGCCTTCCAGGCCTCCCATAAAATCCTGAAATTTATTAATCCACATTCTCAGCTCTGGGAGGGGGGGGCACTGAGGAGTCTGAGCAGCCCAAGGTCGTTGGTTTCCCAGGGCCCTGCTCAGAATGCAGCAGTGGGGACGCCAGGGGGAGAGTAGAAGAGTTATGGTCCTGCGTACACGCTCCCCCAGCCCCGATACAAACACCTTCGCACAAGACCTTACTGGAGTCCAAATTTCAAAGGCTTAAACATGGGTCAAAATGTCTCGGCATCAGATTGCTAAACTAAACACAGCTGTTGGCAGGTTGGCCAGAATAGTTTCCCTCACGTGTTCACATGCGTTGGGGTGGGGGGGGGGGGGGGGGGGGTTTG